>NC_133664.1:37401819-37710905 GCF_037893015.1 Macrotis lagotis | reverse complement strand
TAAACCAACTCTTTTTTGGTCTGTTTTTGTTTATAGATATTTCAGTCTCGCTACATCAAAGATTCCCCTTTTGTGATCATGTTCCAGTCATGTTGGTACCATTTAAACAAACTGCACAGTCCCGTAGGTTAAGCACACTTCCTTCCATTGCCCTGCAGAGTATTATTTATAGCTTTGATTACTGAGACAAATGCCATAATTCATGTCTGTAGTGGAACCCTGGGTATTAAATCAGGCTTTTCTGACAGCAATCAGAGCAGGGATTGTCAGTAAGTGATGCTTGGACAATGACAGATGATTTAATGACAGTTAAGCTTTCAAAAAGTTGACAACCACTACACACCTGGCAGTAAAATTATTCTTTGATCTTCATCTGTAGGGAATAAAGTAACATTATTCTGAGATACAACACAGTCTGCGCGTTGGTTTCTCATAAAAAAAAAGACTTGAATTAACATTTTACTAAGAGAACACTTCATAAAAAAAGCAGTTCTACTCACCAAAACAGATAGCGAGGACAGGCAGATGGAGACGGCCTCTCCAGACCCTTAGAAGACTGCTGCCCATGCCATATGTAATCAGATAGAGGAGAGCCATCTAAACCTGCACGGAACTGGATGTACTGTATCACAGTCAAATGTTTATGCAGACAGGACATTCTGCTGTCAAGCCTTAGATTAATGTTTTGGCTTTTTCCCCTTTTCCCATCCACTATATTTGATTTCATTCCTTTGTACCTGAAGTAACAGGGAAAGGGTAGAGAAGATGGCCAAGTCTACCAAAAATTTACAGAATAAGCACACAGGAACTTATATTTTTGGAGAACTCTGCTGTTTTCACAAGAGTCATTCCTGTGACGTAGGAACAGTAGCCTCCCAATTTATAGATAAGGAATTTATATGTTAATGACAAAAGAAATTAAAGTCACAAACACTGGCAAAGGGAAGACAAAATTATCCCTATTTATAGAAAATGTTTTACTTAGAAAAATCCAGAGAATCAGCAAAGAAATAGATAATAGCTCCTTCAGCAAAGTAGCAGTATACAAAAAAGATCCACACAACTAGTAGCATTTCTGTAAAGGAAAAGACCAAAGAGAAATTTTAGTGTGGGTAGGGAGATGCCTATTATTCAAAATGACTACAGAAACAAGAAAATATCTGAGTCCATCTACCAAGACATACACAAGAACTTACATAAATGCCAAATATGAAACATTATTTAAAAATTAAAGAATGATGAACAATCACAAGGATATTCAACTCATAGCTGGGTTGCAGCAATATAATAAAAGTACAACCTAGATTATTTTCCTTATGCCAATCAAATAACAAAGGGGTTACTTTATAGAACTCTTCAAAATAAAAATAAAATCATTTGAAGGACTAGAATTTCAAAGGATATGATGAAAAAAGATAGAAATGGAGAAAAGCATTAGCAGATCACACATTTACAAAATTAATAATAATATCCTGAGAAAGACTAGGTAAGAAAATTCCTGGAACAATTAAATTCCATCAGCCACAATTTGACAACCTGAGACCATAAGCTACTTAGGGAAGAATTTATATTTGACAATTTCTGGTGAAGCTAGGAAGAAGTCTGATAAACTTTTAACACTTGCTGAAGTTTATATCATTAAAAAAAATGATAGAAAAACAGAAGCTGATGCCTTTCACAACTTGACACAAGGCAGAAAACATTATAAGTACTGGATAAGTTTGAGTTCAATAAGAAAATTGAAAAGCTTTTGCACAAAATCAGTGCAGCTAGATTAAGGGCTTGCTAGTTGAAAAAAAATTCTAAGGGTCTGATTTAAGTGCTGAGTTTACAATTTCATTTGATCCTAACAATCCACTAGTGGCACCTACTTGCTGTGTGTGTGTATGTGTGTGTGTGTGTGTGTGTGAATGGATAAATGAAAATGGAGATGAAAAGTTTGTTTTCCAAACCATGCCACCTGCCCCCGACCTCAGCCTCCTCATTGCCCTCCCAATGAACCTTGGTTCCTGAACCTGGGCATCGATACCACTTCTGGACCATTTCCATATCATGATGCCACTCTTACATTTCCCTTATGTTGTCACATATCAAATGAATCTAAATTCCTTTGGACAGGAGGGGCTAGCTGGCTTTTTTTTTTGGATTTGTATCCCTGAAGCTGAGTACAATGCCCCTCTTGCCACATTCAAAAGAAGAATTACAAATTATAAATAAGCACTGGAAATACTCTTTCAGATCACTAGTAACAAATGTAAATCAAAACAGCTTTGCGGAGTCAAATCTGCAAAGATGACAAAGGGTGCCAATATGTCAGAGGAATTATGGGAAGAGTTTCATCGATACTTTTGTGCAGTTGTGAATTGGCTGAATGATTCTAGCAAGAAATATGTAATTATCTTAAGGAAGTATCTAAAATGTCCGTATCTTTTGGTTCAGATATCCCATGGCTTGGTATATAATATACTGTAAGGAGGTCAAAGACAGAGGAGAGGTCCCACATACACCAACATAGTCATAGAGGCACTTTTTGTAGTAGCAAAGGCGAATTTGTATAAATTAACAGCTAAATAAATCATGGTACATGGATGTAATGTATTTTACTTATACAATAAAAAAACAAGGAATATGACAAGTCAGAGAAGCATGAGGAAAACATGACCAAGTGAAAAGCTGAGAGAATGTACCTCCCTCCCTTCACTGTAGAGGTGAGGGACATGGCTGTTAAAGGGTATACATACATCAAAAATAGAAATGGATGATTTTGTTGAACTGCATTTTTTCCATCTTTTTTTAAAAAAAAATCTTTGTTGCAAGGCATGCATTTGACTTGATCAGAAAGGAAGACATTCAGAAATACATGTGATATAAAAATAAAAGTAATCAAAATAAAACTTTAAAAATGCTAATGACAAATTTGACAGGAAATGGTTCAAGTTATAAGAAGTAAACCAAATTGACTCATCTTGAATACCTGTATAATTTAATTAAACCATTCTAAAAAAAAGAAATTTGAAAAGAAATATGGCACTTAAAAATTTTGCTATTCAACCCTTTAGAACAGCAATCTCCTCATTGCACATAGGCTCCAGATAGAACTGGGATTCTGATCCCAGTCCCAATTCCAAATCCAGGCTTCTTTCAATGATGCCTAGTGGATTTGCCCCAAGAAGCTCCTTTTCAGTTACTTCTGAAAGGAAGGAATCCAGGAGACTTAGCATTTCTTGCTTTCTGCCAATTCAGTTCAATGGGCACTTTTAAAAGAACTGTGTCCATGGAGCAAAAAAGGTGGGAGAGCTCCGGAAAAGGGATTTGCAGAGTGGAGGAATGTAAAGATCCATAAAACAAAGCTCCTCCTGCTCTCAAGGATTTTCCAATCTAAGTTACTTAAGATTATACAGTCAAAATAGTCATTATAAAAAACATCTCATCCTGAAAAAAAAGTCTTTTCCCAATTTTACCTTTTTTTTTAAAGATACATTCTGGTGAAATATGAATAAAGTTCATTTACACAGGATCCTTTCAATTTACATTCTTCAAGCATTAATAAGTTATAAACAGCATTCATATTTATATAAAGAGACTTGCTGTTTATAAAGCACATTTACTGCATGATGGGAAATGTTACCTTGGGTTTTACAGAAGAGAAAAGAGGCTCCAAGAGGACTGACCTGAGGTTTTTTCTTCTACGGAGACTTGACTTATTTCATATGAATTCTGTTTATATCTGTATGTACATATGCATCTATATAGATACAGATATTATCTTCTACAGTAGCACATAAGTTTCTTGAGAGATTTATTTTTAAAAATCTTTATATTTACAGTGCTTGGCCCATCAGACGTACTTAATGTCTGATTTTCCAGGGGTTAATTTTGGTTTGTTTTAAAACAGGCTAGAGAGAGGTTAAAGTTACTATACATATCTTCAAATAGATGAAAGACTGTCATGGAGAAGATGGGCCAGGAAAACAGATTTCTAGCCAGAGAGTAAAAGTGACAGGGAGGCAGATTATGCTTAAGGAATCACTTAAAATCAACCGGACCTTTTCAGAAACAGAAAAGATGAGCTTTGGAGATATTGTGTACTACCCCCATCACTAGAAATATTTAAGTAGAAGTTTAATGTGTAAAGGGATCCTCAGTCACATGGGTGCTTAGATTTGATGATCCTGATAATATATAATAAAAATGGCCTCCAGAAATTCAGAAGAAAATTACAATAGAGGATGGGAAAGAATACAGGTATATTCTCTACCATCCTATTACTTTTCAAAGGATATTTTTATAGAACATGCAGCATATTGTCGATTACAAACCAAATTTATTCTACCACTAATGATCAAGCTAAGTTTGCTGTCTGTTATCTGTAAAATGGAAAAATGGAAGACCAAAGGTATCATTTCTTTTATGTCTCATCTGACATGGTAAGAAATAGTCAAGATTGTTGGGGGGGGGAAACTTGACAAAATAGTCAAAACCCTAGAAATGTTTCTTTACAAACAGCTTTTAGATAATGTACACAGATATAAATACATCATTCATTAAATACAACTCACATCTGGGTTTTATTATACTCCGTAAAATATACAGGAATCTTGATGTACTGAAAGAGTGCAAGTAAATACAGTATTCAAGCAGTCACTATTTCTATGTACATGCTCATTAATTTTTCAAAAACCCCACAAAATTATCAAATAGATCAAAATACTGTTCTGTGTTTTCACACTTTATGTTCAGAAAACCAGCTGAGAATTTACAATGTCATTAAGGTTTCCAGTTTCACAATAAAAAAAAAAAGGATAAAATTAAATTGGGAATTAATTTGCTGCAACTTAACTGTACTTTCTCTGAACATGCAAGATCTTGCAAGTCTGAGCAATTTCACTTGAAAAGCAGAACCAAATAAAATAGTTACTTTCCTAACAGCCCAAACCTCAGTTTTTCTTTTAAAAGTTGTAAAACCCTCTTTTTTTGGTGGGAAATTTCTGGCAGATTGCCTCCCCCCACCCCCTTCTTCATTCTCCTCTCAACAGTAGAGTGTTATAAAACACATGTCCAAACAGGATCCACAGGTTTGTGTTCTTATAAAAAAAATGTTGTACAACAAATAATTCTTCCAAAGAACCTGAACATTATATCTTTGGGTAATAGGGGATATTCTTTTTTGATGATTATTATTATTTTTAATCATATTCCAGGATTTAAATAATGCAAAATAAATGCAATGAGGAGGCACAAAAATAATTTCAGTAACCAATGTACATGTTATAAAAAACATGAGTTGCTGAAAAAAAAATTTATTCCCCAGGACCAGACAGACAGCTGCAACAGGGTGCCATGAAACGATCTTCCAATTTGCATTAAATTTCACTCTTCCCTTGAAGTCTTTTCAGTATATTTTAAATAATAGTTCAATTTTAAATTTTAAACTTAACCATCTAAAACTGTGCAACAATAATTGTTTTGGACTCCCCCCTCCATTTTTTTTACACTGTACATGTATCACCCTGACTGCATCGGTTAGCTGGTTTTTCAATATTAACATTATAAAAGTATGACAATTTTTCTTTAAAATTTTATCTAAAAGAAAAAACAAAACTTAAAAATACATCTGCTTTCTCTCATTGTACATTTAAATACAGTGTCAGAAGGCTTTCAGATTTTTGCTTATTTTTTTTTTTAAAAAATCAAACTTTAAAACCAAATTTGAACTTCATTTTTAGAAATATTAAAGTTTGGTTTAGATAAGTTTTCAACGAACCTATTCCAGTTTCCACAAAAAGTTATTAGATTAAAAAAACCTTTAAAGTATTTGGTCCTTTGGCAATTTGCTGTGCAACAATGCCCACTGTACCAAACTTTTATTGCCTTCAGATTTCATTAGTTTTATTGATAGGATTTGAAATGTAGTGTCTCCTTTTGTCTTGTACAATAGTGTTGCTTGTCTACACTAGCGTGTACAGTGTCCCAAAACGATGCCTTACACCTCAAAACCAAATTAAACCAAGTTGTTCTGATGTTACTTTCAGCTCTGAATATCAAGTCCACTTCAAGGCTTTATCTAGTAGCTTCTTTTAACAAACTTGGTTTTAGAGATCTTCCTCTACAGGTCAGCAATAGACCATCCACCATGAGCCCTTTTCCTTGAGGCTGATTTTGCATTTGAACACCGAGTGCTCCTTCTGGGACTGGACTTTAGTCTTCACAAAAGCACAGAAGCCATTCAGTAAGTCTCCGAGTCTGAATCGTTGAGTTCATCCTCTTCTGCATAAGAGTAGCCGTCTTCCCTGCCAATGTTGTTGAAATTGCAGTAAGAGCTATGCTCACTGCGCATGATTGGCAAGGGGTCAAATGTGACGGTCTTTGAGGTGTTAGTGTAATGATTAATGGCACTGAACGTTAGGGATGGTATTGTGCTACTTGATGAAATAGGCATCATGGTGGCCAGAATGAGGGCTAGACAATCAGCCACATCTTTATTGGGAGCACAGGCCAAAGCTGGGGTATACCCTAGAAGTAAACATAAGATGAAACCTTAAATCAGATTTTATTCAAAGTTTCTCAGAAAATCATAGAATCAAAGAATAATATATGCCTAAAAAAAGGACTGAATCTACCTCAATAAAACCATTTTATTGCTATGCATAATTCCTCCAACTGATGAGTATTCCAAACCCTTCAAACTTTTCTATCATATATAAATATATATGCACATATTTAGATACTTATTTGCTGGGTGACCCTGAGCAAGTCATTTAACCTGTTCAACTCAATTTCCTTATCTGTAAAATGAGCTGGAAGGGGAAATGGAAAACCACTCCAGTCCCTTTTGCCAAGAAAACTCCAAAGGGAGTCAGAAAGAAATGGACATGAGTGAACAATAACAAAAGCTCGGTCAACAGAGGAGACTATGGAGGGGAAATAAAGTATAAAAATGGAAAGGTAGGAATGGGCCGGGCTGTTCATGAAGAACTTTAAATGGCCAAATGACTCAATAGTTAACTCTAGAGGCAAAAACAAGTGGTGGAGATTCTTTATTCTGAAGTGGTGGAATGTGTTCCAAGCAAGCCAAGTTGGTTTTCTTGTGATTCAGCCAGGGCTACTAAATGGTTCTGGCTAATGGTGATAGAACAGAGAAAAACTGGCCCCCTCCACCCTCCACTCCCATTGCTCTTAACCTGGAGCAAAGAGCTGCAAACTTTTCCTCAGTCTGAGCCCAGGCTGAGGACGCTTTGTTCTCCACCCTTACTCCTGCCTCTGGCCAGTGCCCCTGCATACTGGCCCCTCCTTACTCTCTACATCTGGATGGGCTCCTCTACCAGCTCTAGTCTCTGGACCAAATCACACCCTGCTCTATAAAGCTCCAGGGACTCCCCAGTGTACCCAAGCAAGGTATTCTAACCCTTTCTCTTCAGGGAACTCTGCTGCAAGCTTCTCAAACACGCCAGACACTCACTCCCTGTCCATTTCCACTTGCTCAAATTCTGTGTTTTCCTTTAAGGTCCAGCTCAGGCCCAACTTTCTTCACCGGGCTTTCCCAGATGAACCTCCTCAAATGTGTTCTGCCCATATTGTGTTCTATATTGAATCACACTTCCTTGGAAGGGCAAGCCGAGTACTGTTTTTTATTAAATCGAGGGGTCCAAAAAACCACCCTGCTTTCTAAGCTTGGCTCCTGACCCTTTCTCCTAGGGGCTGGGGGCTCGAGGCCAGACCTGGAATGCATCATAAACATCTGTGAGTGGACTGAGAAGATAAACTCCCATCCTGCTTCTGGGAAGTCCTACTAAGCCGGACTCCCTAGGTTCAAAGCAGCTGCGCAGAGCTTCAGGATGATGCTGATCAGGTTCACTACGCAGGGGGTGGCAGATCATTCTCACTTCCAGTTCCCACAATAACACAAATTACAGACCCTTGCTATATTCTTTTTTAAATTACTGGAATCTGATTTATAAAATAGCATAAGTTGAAACAATATAGGTTTAAGAATTAGGAACTCTCCTTGAGTCAACTGCTGAGAACTTCCTCAAAGTCTCTCCCCACTTCAAATGCAGGTATGACACCCAGCTGGCTCCCTATGACTATCCACCCCGAGCCTTTCCTGCTCTCTTATCTAACCTCTCACTGCTGGGTGTGTCCAGACCTGATGACCCCTTCTGCCTCAGGGTCTCTCCGTGGTTGACACTCTCTCAATCCAAGTCTCCCAACCATCCTCAATCTGAGCAACTTCTCTCTGGGCTCTTCTCTTTGTAGCCCCTGAGCTGCCTCAACTTCATTGAAAGTTTGATTTTATCTAGGTATTTTGAAAATTAAATTTACTACCTTCTAAAAGTTACTGTATAAATTTCTATTTTGATCATGCACATTATTCATAAAGTCAATTTATCAACTTTATTTAGGAACCTTATCAGATTTCAGAAATCCTTCATTAGCTGGAAATTTCTTTTGTCCTATCCTTGTGGCCTTAGTATTTTGCAGGTTGAACTCTGGAGAAGCAAAAGGACTCAACAATTCTGAGCTTTAGTTTTTTTCATTTTAAAATTCTCTGAATAATGAGGAATCCTCAGAGGATACTAGACTACCCATAAATGAATTAAAACCATCTCTAAAAAATTTCCACCAAGTGGTGACTTCTGTTTTGCTTGAAGATTTCTAGTAAGGGACAATTTTCTTTCTCCTAAGGCAAACCATTCCACTTTGGGGTTAGCCAGTTGTGGTATTTTTTCTTTCTACTGAGCCCAAATATCTATTTCTCTATAATGCCACACAGTGCTTCTATTGCTTCTTGGCCAATTAAACAAAGCCCAATCTTTCTCCCATATAATAGCCCTTTACATATTTAAAAAAGTTATTACCCCCCCCCCCAAACCATTCTCTTTTTAAGTCACTCTGACCAATCTTAATACAATTTCAAGACCTTTTCTGATCCTGGTCACCAAAGGACTTAAAAACACTTAAATTTAAAGCATTTAAAAACATTTGCAGCATCTAAAGCATTTAAGTCAATTAAATTCAGATTTACACCAAGTAATGAGACTCCTTACCATTTTCATCTACAGCAAGCACACTTGCTCCTTTCCCCAAAAGTTCCTGTACGACAACTGTGAGTCCATTTCTGGCAGCAACATGTAAGGGTCTGAAAAAGCAGGAAAAGTGAATGATGAAGAACAATTTTGCAGTATAGAAAAACGATACAATCTAGTTAGCTAAACTGAAATGATAAACCCGAGCAGATGCCCAGAATCCAATGAAAAACAAGAGTGTTAGACCTCAATATAGAGAATGAAGAACTTGAGTCTAGACCCAATTCAACCTTTTTCTACTCCAAAGCTGAGAGGGAAGATGAATACTGGAGTGAAGACAAGAGTTACAACTGATTTAAACATCAGAGCTAGTTATTTAATCACTGGTCCAAATATATAAACTGTAATAGCTTCTCCTGCCATCTTAGTTTCTACAACTCTGGGAATTATAGAATGGAAGATGATATCAGAAGTCATCTCATTTCACCTCAAAACCAAAAACATGAATCTCACCTAAAAATCCCTGACAAATGATCATTTAATATTTATCTGAATAACTCTAATCATGGGGAAAGAAACTCTCTACTTACTAATGCAGCCCAATCTACCTTAAAGAAATCTGTCTGACAATTTTTCTTGATGTAGAGATTAAACCTATGACTGTAGCCCATTGGTCTTCCTTATGATACCATAAACCTCAAAAAAGTAAAAAACGAATATCACACAGAGGGCTATGGATGGTGGGTGTACAAAGGCTGTGACATATAACTTCTTTGAAAATGAACAGAAGGGGCAGCTAGGTGGCGCAGTGGGTAGAGCACCAGCCTTGGAGTCAGGAGTACCTAGAATTCAAATCCAGTCTCAGACACTTAATAATTACCTAGCTGTGTGGCCTTGGGCAAGCCACTTAACCCCATTTGCCTTGCAAAAACCTTAAAAAAACATAAAAACCAGAAAATGGGGGCAGCTAGGTGGCACAGTAGATAGAGCATCAGCCCTGGAGTCAGGAGGACCTGAGTTCAAATCTACCCTTAGACTGTGTGAACTTGGGCAAGTACCACAAAAAAAAAAAAATGAACAGAATAAAAAATGCCATCAGGGAAATAGATGATAGATAGGAAGATAAGATATGCTGGCAAGATTGCCACCTATCATCTTCTAAATGACCTCAGGGAAACTGTGAGTCTCTGAAGACAGTGATCATGTCCTTTTGTCATCTTTTTTTCAAGTTAGAAGTCTTCAATCACTTTGATCAGTATGATCATTAAGACTCTGGGGACTCTTACCTCATCCCCTTCTGGGTATTCTCCAGTTGGTCAGCCCAGACCTGGCCATGTCCCTCTCTTCTCCCTCAGCTTGAGGGTCTCCTTATGACCAGCCCTTCTGACAGAATGATGTCCTCTTCCTCTTTCACTGGCTGCTATGCCAGGATCTTGTGTCTCCAGGCAGATTTGGACTTGTATACAGAGACCCTGGCTTTCCCTTAATGGCCATCTCTCCACAGACCTCACAGGCTGGGCACTTAACCAATACTTGGTTTCAAACTGGTTCCCATTGAAATTTCATCCTTTTAGTTTAAAGTCACAATTTTGTGCCTGTCAAATTCCTGGATAACACTGTTTCATCTATCAGTTTAGTGACCTCTCTCCTTTCCTTCCTGTTTTACTATATCATCTATACAGAGATTTGCCACTCCCACTCTGCTCAAGGCTATTATTATCTCAATTGAACCCTACAATACTCTGGGACACAGGTGCTATCATTATCCCCATTTTACAAATGATCAAACTGAGGCAGAAGCTTAGTATCTTGTCAAGGGTCACACAGTCAATGTTTTAGGCTGCTTCTGACTCCAGGCCCAATGCTGGTCTCTACTGAGAGTTTTTACTTAAAAAAATTAATAAAAAGGTTTTATAGATGCTTTTATTTATTTTGGACCAGATCTTTGGACCAGATTTCATTACTGAACAACTAAGTAGCAGCAGCTCATCAGACTTCTATCAAGGAACATTCATATTAACATAGAATATTATAATTTTTGAAGGCATTTCTCCAAGTAATGGTTCTCTCAGCATCTTTATTTAAATGGTATAAAAAACAACTTAAACATTCTTTGAAGTTTAAGAGTCAATAATCTTTGGTAACATATCCTTCTGGATATGTTACTGGATAAAACATCACTTCTAAAACATTAGAAATCTACCCAGTTGGAAAAATTAAATTTTACCAGTATAAAAATTTATGAAATGTGACCATTCAATCAATGAACCATGAATCCAAACACACAAAATTCACTCAGTACTTTGCATTTATATCTTAGTATATAAAGTGGAAATGAGAAATACTCACGTTTGCAAAGCTGCATTGGTTGCATTGATGAGGTTTCTATCTGTTATCTTCTCCAGGATTAACAAGGCACTAGTTTCATGACCCTAAAAATAGAAATCAATAACTTTCTTAAGTGGACTATGTATTTAAGATTTTACCCTGGGTAACAGCAAACAGGTCTTGATATTTTATAGACATTTATATTTTAGAGACCAATAGATTAATTGAAGGTTTCTGCCCTAGTTACAATTTTCAACACAACAAAATATTTTGGTTGATATGATATGAAAACTTTATTTAAGTGATTGATGATAAAAATTTTGCCCCCAAATATTTTAAAGTTCATTTTTACTGCACTGTAAGATATTCTCTAATAATCCTGCATATGGTATTCAGTAATACTATTGCTTAAAATAATGTTTTTTAAAAATGAAAATATATACCAACCTTACTGCATGCCAAATGGAGTGCTGTGTTTTTACTGTTATCTTGAAGAGTCAGGTCTGCGTTAGCACTGCTAACTAGCATCTCTGAAGGGGAAGAGGGGAATTAGGAGGGAAAATTGCAGTAATTCTTACAGAAGGAATAGCATCTCAGTATTTTAATCACTCTCTGAACTGAGAATATAAAACAAAACCAACAAAATATCAGTAGCAAGAGCATTTCTGTTCATTTAAAGCAAAACTATTCAACTAGATTTGAAAATTTCTCAATCAACTGGGACAAATGAAAACATCAATTTAGTGACAAAAAATATAGTCAGCAAGGTTTGTAAAACTTCAGTAGCAAATACTCTTAACTACCAGCATCTTGTTCATTCTAGAAATAACAATTTTGCCCCTTTTTGTAGGAGGTCACTTTTAAATCTGTGGATTTACAAGCACTTATTTATAGGATTAAATGAATTCCTAGGTCATTTATTTACCAACAGTATTTGTCTGTCCATTTTCTGCAGCCATCATTAGAGGTGTTTTCCCAGAAGAATCCACAGAATTCACTTGAGCATTATGGCTGAGGAGCAGCTGTAAACACTCTACGTGATCTGTGAAGGCAGCTGCATGAAGAGGGGTTCTACAAAGCAACGAAGGTCACAATTATTAAAGCTCCATATTTTTTATTTGTAGAATAAAAATTATTCTTCAGTTTTGCAGAATTTTAGATCTGTAAAAGAACTTAAAGATATCTGTTTCATCATCTTCCTCCAATAACTAATTCTCCGATTTTTATATATTATTAAATTAAGGCTGAAAGGTTAAATTCCAGCAAAAAGGACAGATTTGAATTTTTCCTGATTCTCATTTCAGCATTCTTTCCAAAAATATCAAAGATTAGGATAAAATTGACAAACTGAACTGAAACATCTCATCCCCCTTTTTTCTATAATAACATTTGTGTTAGTAACTCAAGTGGATCTTGAATTAGAAAAGGACTAATTCAAAAGAGACATATTTAATTTTATTATTGTTATTGACCTTATTTGTCTAAACAAACATTTTTCTAGGAAAAAATCTAGTGCATTTGAACTAGATTCAATGTAATACATTCAATAAATAGAAACTGTTTTATCTATAAAATTGTTTCTAGGATTCTGAACTCTAAAAGGATTAAAAAACTTGTGTGTGTGTGTATATATATATATATATATATATATATATATGTTTATCTGAAAACTGACATCTTAATAACAAGTAATAACATGACAAGAACTAAAATGTTAAGAAGACAACATAGTATGAAAAGAAAACAGCTATAGGTGAACTCCTACCTTCCTTTAGTATCTGTTGAATTTACAATGCCAGTGCCCAATGTATCAATTAACATTTCAGCAGCACTTTCATTGTCATTTATCCTAAGAAAACAACAAGCTGGTTACTCAGGGCTCAAAAGAATTTATTTATAGTGTTGAAAACAAATGTAATTTATTTTGACTTTCTTACACAGCACAATGTAAAGGGCTGAAAGAATTTCCTTCCATTTTCTGGAAGACTTCTTGTTCCAAGAGTAGTTCGACACACGTCTCATGTCCTAAAAAAGTCAGATATTAAAATTCAAAGTTATTAAAGCTAAAATGTATGTTGTAGAGCTTAAAACAACTAAAATGATCAATTTATTAAATTCTTGAGGCAGCACACCATGTTCAGGTATCTGGTAGTCAGATGAATCTTTAAGACTCCTACCCAACAGCAGCAGGGCAACTTACCACAACATTTACACTGTTATTATCATCACTGACTCCCTTCTTTTCTTCTTCACTCTGAATATTTTTAGGTTGATAGTTTGGACATCACCATATCTAAATATATCCTTCTCCTTCCCTACTCATCAAATTGTTGCTCACAAAAAGAATTTAAAAAAGATAAAAATTAGTTTAGCAAAACTAAATTAAGTCAACAAAAGTTAATTAAGCATTTAACGTGTTGCCAGCCACAGTTACAAGTACTGAAGATTCAGATACAAGAATCCTGTTATCAAGGAGCTTACATTCTGGGGAGGCAAGAAAAGACATAAATGATACCGAATCATCAGGGTCAAAGGGAGGACTCAGAGAGAAGAGCTAAGGGCACTTCTCAAGGTTAGAAGGCAGCTCAGCTATGGCAGCAACATCCAGAGTCAAAAGCAGAGCTGGGAAAAGAATGAAGTTTGGCCTGCCTAGGTCTTCTTAAGTCAATAATCTTATTTGATAGTATATGCCATATTTCCCCCACTGCAGAAAAAAAAAAGAAAAGAGAGGAGAGAAGGTACATTTTCTCACCTCTTTTCCATGGCAAGTGAGTCTATTTCTAAGGCCCAGACTCATTATGAAGAAGTTTATCACCAGTAGGCTGGGCATTTGGTGATGAAGGTTTTCCTTAGAGAGGGGTAAAGTGGAGTTAAAAGAGATGGTTTTATTGTATGCTCAAAGATACCCAAGAAACTTATTTCTTGGGACATTATTGTCTCATATTAGATCTCATAATAGGCATTTGTGAAAAGACAACTTTGAAAATAATTGTGGTTCATTCACAAACACTGATTTCAGAGGATGAATACAAATTATATGAAGAATTTGATAAGATTCACCAAATTAAAACAACATATACTTTGATTCTCAGTGACTTCAATACAAAGATGGGACTAGATTAGGATGCTGAGAAATATATTGGAAAACATGGAGAGGAATGAGAAAGATCAAAGACTTGTTGACTATATATAGAAGCTTCACACCCCCCATATCAAGAATACTTCACTTGGAAAAAAAAGAATTAGAAGGGAGAATTCTGTAATTTAATCTCAGAAAGAGAAACTGAACAAGCTACAAATGAAATCCTAAAGAAAAAACCCTGAGACCAGATGGATCTACAAGAGAATTCTATCAGTCATCAAGGAATAATTAATTCCACTATTACAGAAATTGAATGAATAA
Source organism: Macrotis lagotis (assembly GCF_037893015.1). NCBI lineage: Eukaryota > Metazoa > Chordata > Mammalia > Peramelemorphia > Peramelidae > Macrotis > Macrotis lagotis. The sequence goes on along the minus strand of NC_133664.1, from coordinate 37,696,148 downwards.
GAAAATCAAAGAAAATCAAATTTTTATATGATACAAACACAATATGATCTAATACAAATACCATATATATGGACATTTATGCATACATTTATGTGTGCTTGCATGTGTGTATGTGTTTTTAAAGTGGAGAGCCAGAAGGAAATTACCTTTTGGATATATGGATAGAAGAGTTCATGACCAAACAACAGACAGGTGATCACAAAAGATAAAATGAACAATTTAATTAGTAACATTTTGTACTAACAAAACTGATGCAATTAAAATTATTTTATTCTTTGGGTTTTCTTTGTTTTTGTGGGGCAATGGGGTTAAAGGGACTTGCCCAAGTTCACACAGCTACTAAGTATCAAGCATCTGAGATAAGATTTGAATTGAGGTCTTCCTGCCTCCAGAGTTGGCTGCTCAGTCCGCTGCACCACCTAGCTGCATCTGCAGTTAAAATCAGAAAAGAAATTGATTGGGGGGGGGGGGGGGGGAGAAAGAAAGAGTATCTTTGCAGCAAGCTTCTCTGATAAAGACCTCATTTCTTAGATAATTAAGGAATCGATTTAATTTATACAAAAAAAGGCCGGTTCCCAACAAATCAAAGGTCAAGGATAGGGGTGGCTAGGTGGTGTAGTGGATAAAGCACCAGCCCTGGAGTCAGGAGTCCCTGGGTTCAAATCCAGTCTCAGACACTTAATAATTACCTAGCTGTGTAGCCTTGGGCAAGCCACTTAACCCTATTTGCCTTGCAAAAACCTAAAAAAAAAGAAAAAGAAAAAGAAAGAAAAAAGGTCAAAGATATGAACAATTTTCAAAGCAAGAAATTGAGGTAATCATCAAAAAATATAAAAAAAATTCCAAATCATTAATAGAGACATTCCACTTAAAATAACCCTGAGGTTCTTCCTTATCAAATGCTTCAGATTGACAAAAATGATAAAAATGTATTAGAATAGTTAAAGAAAAACATTAACCATGGTTCTGATAATAACTTAGCTACTTTTGGGTTTGAATCTTTAGAGATCTCAACTGTCTTGCATTTACAAGAATTGTCTTCAAAGTAGATTTAAAAAAAGCTACATTCATTAAATTTTTATGAATTAAAGTTCTTCTGTCCTTACAACCACCATTTATCCAGTTTTTCTGATGGGTCCCTTCTCTTTTTCACACAGTCATGACTTTCAGGCTCTCCTTACCTCTCACCTAGGCTGTGACAATGGCTTGACTCAAGTCTTTCCCCATTCTAATTCATCCATCTTCCCAACAAGCTGGCAGAATGGCTTTTCATAAGGCACAAGTGCTCTATATATCTTACCTCTAGGATCAGTTCCTCTACTCAGTCTTGAAGGACATATACAATCTGACAAGTCCATCCATGCCCTGCCCACTCTCAGATTCAGCTCCAATGAGTTTGTCCCTGCTCCTCACACACAACCCTCCAACCATTCAAGCTCCATGTCTCTGTGCTGGATGGTCTTCCCTATCAGCAGCGTCTGCCTCACAGAGCTCCATGCTTCAGTTCACACACTTCTTGCTGGATGCTTTTCCTGACCCTTCCAGTTTAATGCATTCTCCACTTAACAGCCTTGCATTTACTTGCATCATATATTGATGTATGTGCTCACTTCCTCAATAGAAGGTGGAAGAGGTTGTCCTCTTGCTTGGTCATCTGATCTATTTGCATTAGACATTTTCTTCACAATTCATGCTAAAATGTCACAATCTTTGGATTATTTTAAGACTAGGATTATAAATGTAATCCTTGAAATCCAATAGATAAATGTCATGTTTTGACAAAATTAAAAAATTGACTAAAATTCGAAGACATTGATTAACTTGGAAAAATTTTAATACTTCTAAATAACCTTAAAAAAATCAGGAAAGTTGGAAGAAAGGTAGATTTTAAGGGGGAAGATGATGAGTTCTGTTCTGCAAAGTTAACTTTGAGACATCTATGAGAGATCTGGTTGGAAAGGTCTTGTAGGCAGTTGGAATATGGGAGAGAGTTGAAAGCTGAATACTTAGATCTTGGAATGACCTAAATAGAAATGACATTTATAACCAGGTAAAGTGATGAGATTAGCAATAGAAACTAGAAAGACAAGAGGACAGATGACAGAATACTGGGGTAATTCTTATGCATATACAGCAGAAGTTAGGAAATGAACAAAGGCAGAAATTTTGTTCACATTTCTATATTGTTTCCTTTGAGTAAACTATAGTTTATAGCAGTGTTAGTATTATTTTACTTTTTGGTTATTACATTTAGATGCCATAGACTCCTTCTTTAATGCCTCTGTAGCATGGATATTAGATGACCATTCACTTTTGCAGACAAGGGAAGGCAAACTGATAAGTTCTATCATGCTGTAAAGTATGGTACTGAAAGAAAGATTCTCTGTGCTTTTTGAGAACCAGACTGCCGTGGATAAAGCACCGGCCTTGGAGTCAGGAGTACCTGGGTTCAAATCTGGTCTCAAGACACTTAATAATTACCTAGCTGTGTGGCCTTGGGCAAGCCACTTAACCCCGTTTGCCTTGCAAAAACCTTAAAAGAGAGAGAGAGAGAGAGAGAGAGAGAGAGAGAGAGAGAGAGAACGAACCAGATTGCCTAAGTTTGGAGAGGCTTAGGAGACTGGCCACTGGGTGATGAATTCTCTGGCCATAGGAATCTTTGTATAATAATTTTTTACAGGTTTATGAATTATTTGAAAATCAATAGCTTATGGAGAGTCAGATTATGAAGGAAAGAAATGAGACAATTGATATGGCAAGTCACTGAAGCAACATCAATCTGATTTTTATTTAAGTTGTTGAAACTAAAAAAAGTAAAAAAAGGTAAGAGAATAGAGGCTGACAGAGACTATCAATCATTTCCTAAAAAAATTTAACAGATTAAATCAATTGTCTTCATTATCAACAAGGGAGACTGAACAGATCAATGAATTGGACATATATCTCAAAATTGCTAGAAAATTGATTTTTTTAATATTTAAATACCAAATAGAAATTATGAAAATCAAAGTAGAGATGAACAAAACTGAAATAAAACAATCACTGAAATAATAAACTGACAAATTATTCACTAATTTGTTTTTAAGCATATCTTGTAATGATCACAATGCAATAAACTATTAATCAAATTTTAAAAACCCATTAAATAAGGGATTAAAAACCAACTGGTCACTAAACAACTTTATCCGAAAGAATTGATGGATCAGGGGGCAGCTAGGTGGGGCAGTGGACAGAATACCAGGCCTGGACTCAGGAGGACCTGAGTAACTGAATGATTACTTAGCTGTGTGATCTTAGGCAAATCTCTTAACCGCACTGCCTTGCAAAAAGAATCGACTGGATCAAATAATTTCAAAGGTAGTAACAATGATAAGACAACATTTCAAAATATTTGGGAGCAGCCAAAGTAGTGCTTAGAAAAATTATATTCTAAACACTTACATCAAAAAATGAAAACAAAGAGAAACAAATAGGCAAACTTTTATTAACAAATGAAATTTCACAAACCACACATCTTTATAGCTGTATGACTATACAGCTGATTCAAAGATGAAGAGACTATAAGATTCCACTGTATTTATTGCTTGCTGACTATAAATATCACTTTATTTAGAAGGATAAAATGACTTGAAAAGTCACCAAAGTATCTCCCAGGCAAAATACCAAAATCATATTACATATCTTTGAAAGATGTAATAACAAAGTTTTTTTCTACAACTGATTGGTGATCTCAAGTAAGGCTACAACAGGAATATATATAAACTTTCAAAAAATGGTTGTCACCAATAATGGAGGACATTCAGCATTGAGTCCAAAATAAAAGCTGAATTCCCAATAGATGCTGAATGAACATATCTCTTTTCATTAAATTTTATTACAGGGTAAACAAAAATCTTGACCCTAGAAATAAAAATTAATTTGATAGCCATGTTTTAACAATTGGGGGGAAAACTGTCAAGCAGTGAAGCAACCAGGGTTTGGAACCAAAATAGGGAGTTTAGAAGATTCAAGAAGATGTATATCCCTATGGTATAGTAGGAAGAGATAAGAAGAGATGTAGAGGTCAGATACCAGCAAGAATTTCTTTCCATTCTCTGTCCCATAAAATATACACCTTACCCATCCTGTGTCGCTTTTCCTTTTAGAAGAACCAATCTATCTTCTACCCTATCTCTACAATCAGTAAGGTTTTTCTTCATTGAAAGATTCTATTCCTTTAGTCCATAAACCACCTTTTCTCTCATGTCATGTGGGGAGGAATTTTGCTGAAGATTCTCTGGTAGTGTAGGAAGAACAAGTGACTCCACATCTTATTGGCAGAACTGGGTGGCCCTCTTTTCTTTAGATAGTTAGCACAATCCTTAATGATTATGGCATTTATTTAGAAGGTTCCATAGCACTCTGGGGAAAGTTCTTCATAAAGCCAAAGATATTATCTGTAAGGCACCATAGTAATTTGTTGTCTCAACAACTGATTATTTTATTTCCTTATATAATTTTCACAACTTAATAACAATTTACAGGTACATGTGCTACTTGCCTTAGATAGTAATTGACTTGGATCAACTACCAAAGTTGGTAAATATGGCTATAGTCTTATACTTTGAGGAGGAGCACGAGAGAAGTGACTTAAAGGAATTAGTAATAATATTAAATTGGGTCTATGGACACTTGGGAATTCAAACATTTAAAGACTGGCTAATAAATTTTCTTCTTTATTTTTTTGGTTAAGCAAAACTAAAAAGCTTATAACTACCATCCCTGCCCCCCCAAATAGAGTAATTGTCCTTCAATATCAAAAAAGATCACAATATGAGGGAGGTGATGCCATGGTGCCAATCTTACAATGCACATGAGATTGATTAAAGTGAGGAGGTGTTGTGCAAAGACATCATTATCAGTATCCCATGTGAGTCTAATGGTCTGACATAGTTATTAGATCAGGATAGTTAGTAATCAAAGGAAGACTTCGATCTTTTAGAATCAGATCTTTTCCATATCATCAAGGTACTGGCAATATGGTATCATCTCTGGATGGTCTAATCATCAGTATGGCAGCCTCATTCCCCCAAATATCCCTTTGTTTGTGTATTTTAGGAAGCTGAAACAGTGAAATAAAGACAAGGAATATGGAATTGAACCCTAGGCCTCCTTAGTTACAGAAGAAAAAAATATCTTAAGGATTTTTAAAGTAGTTAAGAGGCATTCAATTTGATCAGTGCATATTAACATAGAAACAATGTAAAGATTATCAGATTTCCTTCTGGGGGGGGGGGGAGGGAAGGAAGGGTGAAGGGAAAAGTGTAAAATTCAAAACCTTACCAAAAAAATGGTGAAATTGTATTTAATTTGAAAACAAATGAAATATTTATCTAAAAAAAGTACTTAAGAGCTTTCAAAGAAATTTTGGAGTAATAAGTCTTTAATTATAGAGAGACAAACTAAGGCAATGATTTTCTAGAAACAGTTTTCTGAGGTGAGAGAGAAATTTCATAAAAATTATCAGTAAAAACAAAAAAATTATCAGTAAAAACAAAGGAATAATGTGGAATAAGGCAGCTTTGTGTAAGTTCTCTCACCCCACAGCTGCCTGACACCAATGTCAAAAAAGTACATTGTAACACAAAACAAAACCCTTTTTGTTTTCTTGCTGTAAGCCATGAAGACAAACCTCAGAAACAGTAACAAATGAACTGTGCATGATATATTACAGTATTTTCCAAAAAGGATGACCAAAGTCATGGACTAGTTCAAGGCATTACAAATCTTTAGACAGTCTTTTATTTTAGAGTTAGTGTTATAAATCTGGTCACCTTTCAATCTTTTTACCTAATTTTATTAACACTTATTCCAAAAACTACCTTATTTAAAAAAAAACTTCAAAAAATATTTTTAAGAATGAGCTAATGAGTATAATGTAAAAGAATAACTTCATGTGAAATTTCTTTAATAGCTAAAAACAATCCTTTAACAATACTGCAGAGTTAATGCAAAATTGTGCTTTACTGTGATAGCCTTTCTTGAAATGTTTTCTTTTTAAAAATAAGTGAAATATTGGTACTCTGCTCTGGTATAAAAAATATTTTATCCTGTGATATGCTTCTAAGACAATATATGTATATTTTAGAATATGCCATATATTTGAATGGACATACATGTTATATACACTGGAATATGACACATTACAATGTCTAAGCTTTACAGTTTTTTGTTTTTCAATATATTTATAGTAGGATATACTCAAAATATATTGTATAAGATACACTGAAAAGAATAATGAATGAAACCAAATATTCAAGAGACTGGAGTGAGGAGGGAGAAGGATTTCAGGCATGGGGAATGGTCAACACAAAGGCAGTGAGACTGCAATGTCAAGCTGAATTTGTTGGCTCTGTGGGCTGCCCACTCATCTGAAGACTGAATGAAACCTTTCCTTTACATTATAAAAGAATACTTTACCATTGTAGCAGGCCCAGTGAAGCGATGTATAGCCATGATTGTCTGCTATGGCAGGAAGCACATCAGCGGATGCTGCTGCCTGTAACAGTGCTCCAAGAACACCAATATGACCACAGGCTGCTGACAAGTGTATGGGTGTTCGACCCCTACTGTCCCGCAGTAAACACTTGGCACCGTGTTGAAGTAATGCATCTACACATTCTTCATGACCTGTAACTGCCTAGAAAGAAAAGTAATTTGCATATTGGTAAAACTATACAAGAGTTATACTGTAAATGGCCCCAAATCACAAAGAGTCACACTATTGCCCTTAACCTATATTAAGATGAAACCATTATCAAGGTATTATCACTAGTGGAAAGACAGTTATTCTCCTTACTTTAGCCTTATGTGAACTCATGATTGCTATCCTTGCTTTTTTTTTTTGAGTTCAATGAGAGTAGTTCAAAATTTCTTATAAAATCTGAATTAGATTAGATTTCATCTACAAATTAATCTGGCATGTTATAAAAATGAGAAATTGAAGAAATTTTAAAAAGTGAAAGAATTCAGAAGAGAAAAGAAAGCTACAGTTGAAGGAATGCGATGGGGAAAAAATGAACTTAAGTTATGCTGTGGCACCACCGTATATCATCCTTGTGGGTCTTGGTTTCTTCATCTATAAAATAAAGACACTGGACCAGATAGCTTTAAGATTTTATGTTTTCAGTCACTAGACATTTTCTTATTTAAAATTGATCAGTACAGCCTAATTAACTGTATACCCTGACCTGATAATACTTTTCATATAATGGGTGAATTATTCAGGATTATTTGATGGTAAAATTTAATGAAGGAAATGAAAGGAAACAAAATTCAATGTGCATACATGTTAACAAAGAAAAAACTTTTCTTACCCCTCTATGTAATGCTGTTCTTCCCCACTTATCTTTGGCATCTACATTTGCTCCTTTGTTCAGTAGTGAATAAACACAGTCTGTGTGTCCATTCAGAACAGACAGCATCAGGGGAGTCCTGAGTAATGTGAGAAAGAGAGTATGATGTGCAAAAGATTTAATGGTAGCACTCATTTTACTATATGAAAAATAATGAATCAGAATAGTTTATTTCAATCTTTCTAAAGGTAGATAATATATATCTATATCTTGAAAGCATTACAATTTTAATTTAAGCATATTCAGTTATGCAGTTTGAAATATATATGGCCCAAAATAAAAAATATATGGAAATTTATATCCAAGAAAAGTATTTGTTAAAACTTACTGTCCATTTCCATCTTGAATGTCCACTGCATTCTGTGGCTCTGCATTCCCTATTAATAACCGTAAACACTCTGAATGGCCATTTGTTGCTGTAAATTAAAATATAAGGTCAACAGTGGAAATAATCAAAAATAATGATAGGTTAAGATTTTAATCATAGAACATGTTATCTTGTTCTGAAGACAAACTTCATACAGATACTTAAAAGTTACTTATACATCACGTAGGGAGGTCCTTTAAAGTAATGACAATGATAATAAGAGTTACCCATTTCCACTTCCAAAGCTGGAATTCTGTGATTCTACAATTCTCATCCATAAAGAATAACTAAATAGCATCCAGAGCCTGATGTTTTTCAAAGTAAGATCAATCAATCATCTACCAAATTTAGATCTAAACCTCCAAATCAACAGCCACCGAATTACAAGTAAGAGACCCCTGTAAGGTTTGTAAAGTACTGGACAAACATTTCATTTGGTCCTCAGAGTAATTCCAAAAAGTAGGTGCTATTATTATTATCCCCATTTTACAGGTGAGTAAAACAAGGCAGGTGAACGTTAAGTGACTTATTCAAGGTCATACAACTAGTGAGCATCTGAGGAGATATTTGAACTCAGCTCTTGACTCCAGGGCCCAGAGATAGAAGAAGGTACTTAGGGTATTAACTCCCTTATTTTACACAGTTAAATTTGGCCTGGAAAAGCATCTGCTGTCTTTCTTATTTAAAGGTGTCGACATTAGACTATTAAGAAGGTGGATGCTCCAAAGAACACTGAGTAAGTAAGTCCAATGGAAGCATTTTTCCAGTAACTATCAAGCAAAACATGGTGCTGCTCCAGGGCTTTTGTTAAGATATGTCCCTAACTTTTGTTCAGAGTCTGCAGACTGTCAGCTGCTCTTACTTTCTAGAAATCAGTGAATAGCTTCCACTGCTTTATTATGTTTATTATTTTTGCAGCTCATATTCAAATTGTTCCACTTCAACTTAAATAGAACAGATGTTTAAGAAGGGCCTACAGTCTAATAGAGAAAATTAGACATACACAGAAATAAAATATGAAAATCTCAATGAAAATAAGGCGCTACCTGGAGGAACTACTTTACAAAGGCTGACATCTAAGATCTCACAGGCAGGGAGGGAGCCTATCTAGCCAATTCATATTAAAGATGTGGTAGGTGTTATTGATGAAATTCTTTAGTTTTTCAGATGTATCATCAATGGAAGCCTCAACCCTTGCATGGAAGCATAGACCAGATACTACTTATATTTAAATATTTGGGTGAGTATTAAACATAACATATTGGCCATAGACTTATGGTAACCACAGTTTTCAAACCTGATATCAGAGCAGACAAGCTGAAAAAAAATAATTCCTTTTACAAAATTTCATTCGAAGGGTATTAACATATTTTCTTGAAATTAAGATGGACTTGGCAAATCTGATAGAAACAACTACTATAAGGTGCTTCAACTTGATGCTGCTAAAAGACCTGAAGTCTTTTTTTAAACAAATTTAAATTTAATTTTTTTTTTTACAATTACATGCAAAGATGGTTTTCAATATTATACTTTGAATGGCTTTATAACTTATCACAGCATCATAGGTCTGGAGCTAGAAGGAAACATTACATGGTATGATTTCTTATTTTTGCTGATGAAGATAAGGATCAACAGACTGATGTAATCAACATCTCACAGTTAGGTAAGCATTAACTTTGGAACTGAATCTAGATTTTATAATTCTGACAAAGATAAGAACTATCTTTAGGTAAAACACTGAAGAACAGGGTTGCAAATATCCTGAAGAATCACTGAATCCAACGAAAATAAGCTGAGCTTGACTTAAGAAAGCAGTATGGGTGCACCTGCAGCATGAATAGGTGTCCTCTTCACCACATAATCCTTGACTAAAATTGAGGCTCCTTGATTAATGAGCACATCCACACATTCCACATGTCCTTTAAAGGCTGCAAGGTCTAAGGGTGTCCTTCCATTGTTATTCCGCACATCAAGATCTAGCAAAGATTGTACCAACACTTCTAGTGCTTGATGATGACCATGATAGGCCTGAAAGAAAAATTGTAAAAATCCACATCCAATAAGATAGACTTTAAATAATTTCAGAAAGCACAAAGAAAATACACTCCTTTATACTACTATGTTTTAGATGAGGCCTAATATTTCATATTAAAAATTCTAATAGAACTATATTTTAAAAATTATTAATACAGGATATAAAATTAATGCCCTGGTTGCATTTATAGATAGGAAATGAAACACTGAGGTTGTTAACTTAGTCACTGTTGTTCACTCATTTTAGTGGTAATACTATTGAAGATTTTCTTGGCAAAGATACTGAAGTGGTTTGCCATTTCCTTCTTCAGCTCATTTTATATTTGAGGAAACTGAAGCAAACAATATTAAGTGATTTGGAAAGGCTCACAATTGAATGCCTTTGGTGTCTCTCCAACAGATATTCATTTTGTTTCTGCCTTTGTCTCTTTTCTTGACCCAGCTAAACGTTACATTTAAAAAATTAAAACTGTGGATTATCACATAAAGGGCAATGGAAATATGCATGGTAAGCAGCACTTGGGGCATGCAGATATACAGCCTATACCTGTTCATATGTACTATATTCACTGTGCATATACTGTTATACATAGTCAAAAAACTGTACCAAAAAAATATAAAAGATATCATCTAAGATACACATAATGAAGAAAGAAGGCAGGTTGATCATATAATGAAAAAGAGGGAAAACAGTGTGTGATTCAACAGGTGCACATATAAAAGTTAAGAGGAAAGCACTGAGGAGATCACAGATCCTCTGAAGCAGGTAGATTTAACTATAGAATAGTAACAAAAAAGCATCAATTCTGTGCCAAGCCTTTTAATAAATGCTGGGAATACAAACAGAAAAATGAGAAAGTATTTGCAATTTAGGAGTCCAATTTCTAATCATAATTCAGCTACAAGGATAGATGGTGCAGGCTCCCTGATCAAAGGACCCATAATAATTAGTAAGAGATGACCTAGAGAGATTGGGAAAAGCAGATTGGAGTCATTGGGGGAAGGGGTCCTATGCTGATCTGGTTGGTTTGGACTGCTAAGCACTTGTATTTTTCCAAGTATAAGCACATACTATCTGTTTGTTTTATTATCTTGATCTCAAAAAATAATTTTATGAATGAAAAATTCATCAGACAAATAAAGAACTAAGTAATTTAAGTAAATAATACTTACAGCTAAGTGCAAAGGGCTTATTGGTGCTCTGTTATCTGAATCATTTAACAAATCTGTACCCGAAGTTTCCATTAGCTAAGGAAAAAAAGATCACAATATAAATGTGGAAAATGTTGCTTTAAAAATAACACAGTAGTTATTCTCAATTTTTAAAAGTTTCAGGCTAATTTTTATTTATTTAAAAGTGCCTAAAAACCCCCAAAGATTTAAAGCTTTAGAACAGCAAGATATCTGAAGATAGACCAAAGGGGATTTGGAGGGAAGTTAACAAACTGTCAACACTATTTCGTTTTTTCTGGTTATTAGAGTTCCCTCTGATTATGCCTTCTATATGTAACACTGGCAGCTATGAGTTCAGTTAAAGCCACTATGACTGTGAAAGACAGGGGAAGAAAGATAATCTTTTTGAAGATAAGAAGGGAAAAAAAAAAGACAAAATGAAATCTCCTAGTGTACTTTAGGTAGAATCACATCTAAACAGTTTCAATAAAATATTTCAAGCATTATTTTAAAAAGGTATATACTTACAACATCTAAGGGAGTTTCACTGGCAATCTGAAATAAATTTTAAAAAAGAAAACATTTAATTTTATTTTTTGCAGGGCAAGGTCACACAACTAAGTAAATCTCATTATTTATTTTTATGTGCCACCCAGATGTCCCCAAAGCATATATTTTATACAGTATCACTAAAAATTAACATTCACTATAAAATAGTAGAAACATTCAATATTTAAAAAGTTGTTATTGTTTTGAATCTATATATTTGAGTGGTTACAAATCTATTACACTAGCTGAACTTGCTTTTCAAGAAAATAAAAAACTTCCCAAAAGGAGAAAGAGCAGTTTACATTGACTATTTCTGGATTGGATGGGCCTTGTTATTTTACAGATGTTGAGAGTTCTTAGTGATTGTCTATACCAATGCAGCTCTGAGGCCTAGGTTTTGGTTCCCATCTCTAACACATCCTGCTTATATGATTGTGGGAAAATTCATAGTGAATTGAAGTTTACAAAATACTCCTCTCTGCATCTTTATACAGTAGATAATGGTTGATATACTATTTTAGATAAATACTTTACTCTGTATTTTAAAATTTTTAAACAATGAATAATGTATTTATAGCTGCTACCAAAGAATTTAATTAAAATATACCTAAATCTGAATCTTGTCTTTTTTCCCTTAAAGTAGGTTCTAAATCTGTAATATATCCAAGAAATTCAACAGTAGGTCCTCAATCTTTTCCTTTTAACCTTTATTCCCTGTCATTTTTCCTTACAAAAATCATTAAAGTTTCCGATTTATTTTTTCTTTTCTTGTTTTAGGTTTTTTTTTTTCAAGGCAATGGAGTTAAGTGGCTTGCCCAAGGCCACACAGCTAGGTCATTATTAAAGTGTCTGAGGTCGGATTTGAACCCAGGTACTCTTGTGCTGCTGCTCTATCCACTGTGCCACATAGCTGCCATATCTGATTTATTTTTTAAAATGTTTCTGTAAGTTTTGATTTGATAAGGATAAAATGGCCATTATCTTATTCCACATTTTGGTCCTGACTCAGAAAATAAATTAATTCAGAACCAGTAGGGTCTTCAAAGGCTAGTGAAGTTAAGAATCTTGTCCAGAATCACATGGCTGGTAAGTGTCTGAGTTCAAATTCCAAATTTGGTGCCCTATTAACTATATCACATAATTTGCCTTGGTCAAGTAGGATAAAACGGTATGCAGCAATTCAAACCTAAATATATGAAGTCAATGTTTTTTTTTTTGTAGTGGCAAAATCTTAGCTAAATACTTTCCTCAATCAGAAGATGATGCCTTTACAAATTTCTGGAAGTCCTGGGAAGACATGGCAGATATCTAGCTAAAGGAGAAGTTAATCCTCAATTCTCCTTCCTTTTAGAAAGTTGCTATGTCACATTCAATTTGGATCAGTGTATACCATGGAAACAATGTAAAGACTGGCAAATTGCCTTTGGGGGGTGGGGGGGTGGGGGGGTGGGGGGTGGGGGGAGGGAAGTAAGATTAAGGGGAAAAATTATAAAACTCAAAATAAATAAAATCTCTAAATTAAAAAAGAAAGAAAGCTGACATGTAATGGAAGAGCCAAATTTAATTAGGACAAGTATGAATTTAAGATCTATGAATTTTTTAAACTTTTAAAACTCTAATTAGCTATCTATTCAATTGAACAAAGGATTATTCAAGGCTCTAAGAATGTAAAGAGGAAAAGGGCAGGCCCTAAAATTGAGCAGTAGGACAAGTGAAAACACCTGAGGAAGGTGAACTACATCAAGGATTTCTACCATGCTTCCTTTTGGGTCAGGTGCTAGGGCTAAGAGCTGGGAATATGAAGGGGGAAAAAAAGAATTCCTGATCTCCAGAGCCTTTTTTGTTAGTGGGGAAGGGAGCATGTTCACAAACAGCTGAAGCCATGATAAACAGAAAGGAAATGTAAGTAAACTTAAGAGGGAAAGCACTATCAATAGGGGAAGTCAGGAATGGATTTTTTACAAAAAGTGCATTAAAATGTAGATTCAACGTAAAGGACTGAGAAACTGAAGGAGGTGAGACCCCTTTTTAAATGGCTGAGGGAACAGAGAAGTTCCAAAATGAACTTGGAAGGGTTTGGTGAAGCAATGGGAAGAAACCCCAGACAAGAGAGAACATGCAGATAAAGGCCCCTAGACTGGTAAGGGCAAAGCTGATCAGAGATCATTACTGAAGAGAAACAGAGCTCTGATTTTGTGTCTCACAGTGACAGACAGGGAGTCCCTGAGGTTTCTGAGGAGAGAAGACATTATGTTAAGAGAATGGACTGGAGTGGGGGCACATCAGTGAGGAGGCAATGATCACACTCAAAATGAGAAGTCAGGGCATGAACTAGAGCAGCACCTATGTGAGTAGAGGGGACTGAGAGAATGGAGCTAATGACTATATGTGAAAGAGTGAGAGAGTGGGAGAACACCTCAGGAACTAGGAAAACTGGTAACATCAAATAGGAAAAGAAAGTTAGGAGGAGCAAGTTTCAGCAGGATTTTAACAGGATTGATCCAATTTGGAAGATCTAGGTGAGACAGTGCCATAACCAGGTTGGGCTGTCCACTAAGAAGGTGAAGTTGTGGTGAAAATGAGGGATGGGATTAGATTTGGTTGTCTTCTGTAAAATATAGAAGCTGGGGGCACAACTTAAGCATAGGCCTGAAACCAGGAAGACCTGGGTTCAAATCCAGTTTAAGACTCTGGGCCCCAGCTTCCTAGTCTGCAAAATGGGGATAATAGCAGCACTTCCCTCCCCAGATTTTGAGACTCAAAAGTAGAACTGTAAAGCATTCAACACTGAGCCTGAATCACAATAAGACCATCTAAATGGGAGTTATAATTACTCTCATTATTCATTTGTTTTTCTATTTATTCAAATAAAGACAGATTCTTTGCCAAAAGAAAGTTAGCCCTTACCAGTTCAAGACATAAACGGTGACCGTAAGCAGCAGAATAATGAACTGCATTATATCCTTGTTTGTCCCGGATCCCTGGATTTGCATCATTTCTTAGTAAATATTCCAGGCACCTAGGGAGTGACAATAAATTCATAATCAGAACATCCTCTATTTTATCTACAATCTCTCTGCTTCCAAATAACTATTCTCACATGGAAAACAGCATGTTCAGAACAGGGCAGGTGACACCTATCTTTTTAGGGCACTATGACTTTGCTCCTTCAAGAGTGGATACTCCTGCCCCCCCCCCCCAGTGTTCCATTGCTGGAGTGCCCCCTCTTTAGGGCTCCCCTTCCTCTAACATCCAGCCACTTCCATAGGAAGGAGGACAAGAGAAGAATCTCTTCTCTACTATTGTCATGTCCCAAGTCTAAATCTCACCCACTTTCCCAAATGTGAGTAACAAATGATATAACATGGTTCAGAGGATTACATGAATCTGGAGCTGGAGGTCTGAGACCTCAGAGGCAGACAGACAAACCTGCTTACTTTCTCGATATCTAGGCATGTCCAAGTTAAGAGAGACGGGAAGCATCTTGCAATTTTAAAGCCTACTCTTTCCATGGAATGATAGCTGTATTATTGTCTTTTCACTATTTCTCTGATAACCAAAAAATACCAAAAGGCTGATTAAGGCATATTTTCTATTACAGCAGATTGAAAAATACAACAGAGCATAAAAATAAATGGAGTTTTCCTTAATATGCAGTATCTATCTAAAACCATCAACAAATATATATAATGGGGATAAACTAGGAACATGTCCAATAAGATCAGGATGAAACAAGGATGCCCATTATCACCATTTGATATAGTACTAGAAATATTAGCTTTAGCAATGAGAGAAAAAATAAAGAAATTAAGAAGCAAAACTTTTACTCTTTGCAGATGATATGATGGTATTCTTAAGAGAATTTGAAAAAAAAATCATCTAAAAAAATTACTTGAAACAATTAACAGGATATAGCAGGATATAAAAGAAACCCATATAAATCATCGGCATTTCTTTATATGAACAACAAAGCCCAAGGAAAAGAGATAGAAAGAAAAGTTCCTTTTAAAGTAACTGCAGACAACATTAAATACTTGAGAATCTACCTTCCAAGATAAACTCAGAAACGGTATGAACACAATTGCAAAGCACTTTTCATACAAAGTCAGATCTAAACAATTGTAAAAAATTTCAATCATTCATGATTAGGTTGAATTAATATAATAAAAAAGGAGAATTGTATTCAAATTAAATTACATATTCAGTGCCATATCAAACTACCAAATAACTATTTTACTAAGCTAGGAAAAAATAGCAACAAAATTCATCTGGAGCAACAAAAGATCAAGAATATCAAAGGAACTGATAAAAATGTAAAGGTAGGTGGCCTTGCTCTACCAGATCTAAAACTGGCAGTCGTAAGTGGCAGTCATAAAAACTTCCTGATACTGGTTAAGAAATAGAGTAATGGACCAGTAGCAAATGACTATAGTAATCCAAAGACATTAAATGTTCTAGGATAAGAACTCACTATGACAAAAAATGTTGGCAAAACTAGAAAATAGTATGGCAACAATTAGGCATAGATCCACATCTCACATCCTATACCAAAATAAGGTTAAAATGGGTATAGAATTTAGACTTAAAGGGTGATACCACAGACTAATTAAAAGATCAGGAAATACTGTCAGATCTATGGAAAGGGGAGAAATTTATGACCAACAAGAAATAGACTATATTACAAAATGAATGATTTTGATTATATCAAATTAAAAAGGTTTTGCCCTAATAAAACCAATACTGCCAGAATTAGAAGGAAAACAGGAAGTTGGGAAACAATTTTCACAGTTTGGGGTTCTGATAAAAGTTTCATTTCTAAAATATATAGAGAATGGGGGGGGGGGGGGGGTAAGCTAGATGGTACAGTTGATAGAGCACCAGCCCTGGAGTCAGGAGGAGTACCTGAGTTCAAATCTGACCTCAGATACTTAATAATTACCTAGCTGTGTGGCCTTGGGAAGTGACTTAACTTCATTGCTTTGCAAAAACCTAAAAAAACTCAAACAAACCCCAACATAAAATATAAAGAGAACTGAATCAAATTTATAAGGCTACAAGTCACTCCCCAACTGATAAATGGTCAAAGGATATGAACAGATAGTTTTCAAATGAAGAAATTAAAACTATATAAAATTATATATGAAAATTAAAACAACAATGAGATTCCACCTCATACCTATCAGTTTGGTTAAGATAAGAAAAAGGTAAAATGATCAATGTATTATTGGTGGAGTTGTGAACTGATTTAATCATTCTGGAGAGCAATATGGAACTATGCCTAAAGAGCAAGAAAAGTGATCAATAGCCCCTTGACCCAGCAATTCCATTACTAGGTTTTATAACCAGAAGAAATCATAGGGGCAGCTAGGTGGTGTGGCGGATAAAGCACCAGCCCTGGAGTCAGGAGCACCTGGGTTCAAATCTGGTCTCAGACACTTAATAATTACCTAGCTGTGTGGCCTTGGGCAAGCCACTTAACCCTGTTCGCCTTACAAAAAAAAAAAAGAAATCATAAAAAAATGGGAAAAGTCCCATAAGTTCCAAAATACTCATAGCAGTTCTTCTTGTAGTGGCAAAGAATTGGAAATTAAAAGGATGCCCATCAATTGGGAAATGGTTGAACAAGATATGGTATAGGAATGTTAGGGAATACAATTGTTCTATAAGAAACAATAAATGGCTGGATTTTAGATAGAGAAGCACGGAACAAATTGCAGAAACTGATGCTGAGCAAAGGGAGCAGAATCAAGAGAACACTATGCACATTAACAACAGCATGATGAGTTGATCAACTTTGATGAATGAAGCATCTCTTAGCAGGACAGTTAGGATCTATTAAGGATAATGCCATCCACATCCAGAGGAAGAAAAACAAAAATGAAACAATATAAAACAAGAACAAAAACTATAGAATCTGAACACTATTTTCACTTTTAAAAAAATTTTTCTTATGTTTTCCCTTCCTATCTCATGGTTTTATTTCTTTTCCCTTAGTCCTAATTCCTCATATAGAATATTACTAAACTATAAACATGTTAAACTAATGTGTGTGTATGTTTGCCAGACTGTTTGCTGCTGAGAGGAGGGGGGTGGAAAGGGAGGGTGGAATGAAACTATGTAACTTATAAATATATGTATATATGTAGATGTATGTTGAAAAACTTTTATAACATGCAATTGGAAAATTATAAAATATCAATTGGAGAAAAACAGGAAAATACACTATTTTGAAATTTTCATGATTCTCAATCACTACTGTGAGATGTCCAGAAACAGTATTGGTTGGAAAAAATCCAAACCAAAACCAAAACCAAAACCAAAACCAAAACCAAAACCAAAAAGCAAAAAAACCAAGAGGTTGGAAGTCACTTAGCAAGAAGTAGGAAATAAAGAGAAATACAGGAACAACTTGTACTAAGAGCTGGGAATACAAATTAAGTTTCCGTCAAATGGAATCAGAACAGGGAGAGAGGATTGACTTTCCAGTTATCAGTTGGAGAATGGATTTTAAAAATTTTGACATATGAAATAATCAATGGAAAAACCATCCTGCAATGTTAAATGACAGATATAAGGAATTTAGGGAAATTTGGGAAGACTTATATATACTGATATTCTGAAGGTGAAGACAACAGAATTAGGAATTAATCTCTCAATCCACATAAAAACATTAAAATACATGGGAACTTGGTCATCTTGGTCCAGAGGAAAAATGCTCACTTTGATAGAAAGGTGGGAGATTATGTTATTTAACAAGGCTGCAAAAAAGAAAAGTTCTATAATGACAGTAACAATGGAAAATGAATTGCAGTTTGGAAAAAGACAACACTAAAACTTTTAAAAATTAAGTTAAAAAGACTTCATGTTAAAAAAAACAGAAACAAAAAACATTGAGTGTGACTCAGAGAATCCTAGAGTCAGAAGAAACCTTTTGGGAACACTGGATTTAACTCCTTAATCAATGATCAATTTAAAAAAAATGTTATGTATGAAGGAATGTTGTCAATTATAGGCCCCCTCCCCCCAATCTCAAAAGGTTACTTAATTATTCCTAGTTTCACTAAATACTTATTGGAATTTCTGTATTGGAATCATAAAACAATCCTGTATTTGCAATGCCAGCAAAATTTCTTCTGCTGGGGGAGATTTGATTTTGGAAAACAATTAGAAGTACAATTCATAAAAAGTAAGAATGAATACAATGCATGATTAAAAAATACTGTTGTGGAATGGAAGGAGAAATAGGTATGTCTACAAAGTAATGACCTAAGATGCCATTTACTTGCATGCCTTTCCAACTGGCTTAGAAAAGGAATTTTAAGAATAGTCATACCAGTACTGTGAGCAGTAGAATTATCAAAACAATCCTCTGGACCACACAAGTTCTGGTTAAGTTTGGGCACCTTAATGGTTTTTTCCATGGCAAGCCTCTGGTTTGCCCTTATTTCTCAAAGGCTCTGGGAGTGAAGTTGTGACATTTGGAAGATCCTATCATGAAGGTTTTCAGTATAAACAAGGTGACTAATCTGAGGATCAGAAGATAAAACTGGGAAGAAGGTAATCAGATGGCTTAGCTGGCCACCAAGTGGTTGTTTTGGTTTGTTTTTTTTTTTTAAACAAAGCAGCTTAAAAAGGGGAAGGGATTTCAATATATCAAAGGAGTACTCATACCAATGATATCCCTGGTTTCTCAAAATATTGAATGGACATTTGAGTACATCAGCATATGCTTGAGTTGTATTACTTTATTATAGTCACAACACAAATTCATTTTTATGTGAAATATGAAACACAATGAACAAATACTTTACACCTACGGGAATCATTCAAGTCTAATCAAATTTATTAGACTTATACAATAATAAAACAGAAATAATTCTACAAAGAGAAAAAATATTATACTATAAGCAGAATAACAATAAACATGAAGACTGAGTGCTCCTTTAAGAGCTGAAATGAAAAGTTATTTTTGGAAAAGAACACCTGTGATAAAGAGGGACAGAGGGTGTTCCAGTGAAAATGCTTCATACACGGTAACTTCTTTTGAAGCATACAATGTGCACGAAACAGTTATCTCATCTGAAAGATACTGACATAATAATTTTATCACTGAACCATCATTTCTCAGTTTTTTCAACTTCTTATAATTATGAACCAGAAAAACCTGGTTTTGCATATCACAAAAAATGTCAAATTAAATCCAAATGGGCACTTAAATTTTAGGTATGTCACATCCTCATGACACTTGAATGTTACCATATACTAATATGCTATTCATTATGAAAAGCTACTTTGAACTATGCCTGCAAAAGTTACTAACTTGTGCAAATTCACTATTTTAACAAGACTTCAATTAGGCCTAAATGCCAAAGAGATTAAAGAGGAAAACCTGTATCTGTGTACAAAAATATTTATAACAATTTTTTGTGATGAAAAAGAACTTGTAATTAAGAGGCTACGAATTAATTGCTAAATAGAATTCCATGATATAGGAATGCAAAAGAATATTACTTACCATAAGAAAAAAAACTATCAAAAAATTGTTTCAGAGAGACCTGGGAAAACTTGGATAAATGGATGTACTGTGAAGTGAGAATAATCAGAAAAACTCTAATATAGTTAAAAATTTGCATCTCTGAAAGACTTTGATCACTCAGTGATCAATTACAATTCCAGAGTGATGATGAAGAATGTGACCCATCTCCAAGAGGTGACAGATACAATATGCATCAAGAGACATATTCATGTCTCTTTCATGTTTGGACACAGCCAATGAGGGTATTTGTTTTGCTTCATTGGTGTTTTTTTCTTAATCAGTAGGCCAGATTTAAACTCAGGTACTCCTGACTCCAGGCCCATGCTCTATCTACTGCACCACCTAGCCACCCTGGGTTGAGTTACTCTTGACCGTACCTACATGTTCTTTTATTGCTATCTGGAATGCTGTATTCCATGTTCTCTGTTTCTTTACAATGGTGGCTACTAAATCATGGATGATTCTTTGGTACATAAATTCTATTTTTGAATGCTTGTAGTATTGTTTGACTTTGTTATTTCTGTACATTTTCATAAATTTTTATCGATCTAAGACATCTAGACAATTATCATCTTAGTCTCTTTTTATGGATTTCATCTGATGACATGTAAATTTTTTTCTTCTTGTTCTAATCTCTGAGTCACTCGCTTTTGTAATGAGATAATGTACATTTATTTGTGACCTATATTTTTTAGTCTTCTGACTTTTCTTTTAACATTGCTTATTGTTTCATTAAGTTACTGGCTTCTATTTGGTGTATTCTAATTATTAAAGAAACTGTTACTCGAGGAAAAGTTTTGTACATTTTGGACTAAGATATTACCCTTTCCAAATCTTTCTTCCACAGCTTCTTTTCTTTTTCTTTCTTTCTTCTACAGTTTCTTTTCCAATTTTTTTCCTTTAGTCCTAGTCCTCTCATTTAGTTGATTAAAAACATTTTTAAGTTTTGAAAATTCTTGCTTTATCTTTTCTAAGAAGTCTACATGAAATTGTGCTTCAGTTGCATTTTTCACCGAGCCTTTTTTTTCCTTGTAGATAGTCTCTTCCAGGTTTCAGTCTTGAAAAAGCTCAACATCATCATCATCATAGTTTTTGATAGGGTTTGTTCATTCCTCAGATTTACTCTGAGAATTTGGACTTTAATATAGTCAGGTTTTGCTCTTTTCTAGAGGAATGTCTAGGCTGGTGGTGCTGTTTCTTTGGATAATTCTAGAACTGCAGGGAGAGCTCGGGTTGGGAATTTGCAAGCTTTCAGTATTTGCAAAATGGTTTGATCAAACTTGATTATTTTCCCTGTGGGGGTCTACAACTTCCTGACATGGGTTTAGGAATGAGGAATACACCTATGGACATGTGAAATTCCAGGAAACTGTTGCAGGACTCAAGAACCAATAGCCAGTTGATTTTGAGTGACAGAACTATGGGTTTTCATTTGGTCAGGGATACCTGTCCTGATTGTTCCACTGTAGATTTTAGACTGAGTTGGAGGCTGGATATGAGACCTTGCTCTGCTCCCAAGATCAGAACCTGGTTCCTTGCTAGCCTGTGACCTAAATCTCTTCTCATCCTAAAATATATCCATATTTAGGCAAAATTCCTCTCCTCTATCAATAACCTGACAATTTCATGGTGAGAGATAAGAGTAGTCAGCTGGCCCCTACTTTCATATTTTACACAAGCTTAGGATCCTCCATGGAGGACTTGGGACCCTGTCTCATCTTGGTGTACAACCTCTCTCCTTGTGTTGGAATGCTCTTGGGCTAGACCTCATGTCCCCACAAAGACCTCTCCGTCTGGCCTAGAAAAATGACTCACTATATTGTTCTGTTTTTTGAGGGAGGGCAAAAGGTGACCATTTCTCCATAATTCATTCTGGTGCTTTTTTTCTGAACCTTATTTAGAGGAAATTTTTTTCTGTTTTATTTATAAAGGTAGAAAATACAAGGAAGAGAGTCACTGTACTTTTTTCATCCTTATATTCTACCATTTTGGCTCTGGCATAAATGATTTTCATTAACATTACCTCAGTCATCATATACATTTTTCTCTTGGTTCTTTTTTTGATAGGCATTAGTGCAAACAATTGCTCTTATGTTTCTCTGAAATTGTCAGGCTTATCTTCTCATGGTACTATAATTTGCCATTACACATACAGTACACAACAATTTGTTCAGTCATTCCCCAATAAAAGGGACTCTTAAAAATTGACTGGTTCCCTCAGTTCTATCAGATACTACTTCTTTACACCTCATCAAAATTAAGGGTTATTTTTGGCATATTAAGAATATCATGGGACAGCTAGGTAGCGCAGTGGAAGGAACACTGGCCCTGGAGTCAGGAGTACCTGAGTTCAAATCCAGCCTCAGACACTCAATAACTACCTAGCTGTGTGGCCTTGGGCAAACCACTTAACCCCATTTGCCTTGAAAAAAAAAAAAAGAATATCATTTTCAATCTATGCTGAATTTCTCTATAGAAATTCAGACCCTGGAATTCTACCTTCTTCTGGAAATTCTCTTCTCTCAAACTTATTGTGATACTACTCTCTCCAGTTTCTCCTACTTGTTTGATCACATTCCTTAACTTTTATTAATGTGTCTTCATTCAAGTTAGCAAGTTACAAAGGATTTTGAACTGGATGTCCCCCTGACACCTTAAATTCAACATGTTTAATACCAAACCATTAACTACCCTCTTCCGAACTTCCCTATTACATTTTAGAGCAAATCATTTTCCTTTCTTTATATTACATGCTTGCTCATTACAGTGAAGAAAATCAACCAAATCCTGGAAAAACAGGTTTCTTTTCTTATATACTCCTAAGAAAGTAACTACTATGCTATCTCAAAGAGGGACTCACCTAGTGATCATCCTTATAAGACTCTGTACTTCCTCTCACCCCTTATATCCAGTTAGTTGTCAAGTGCTACCATTTTATTCTGGCAACATCTATCATATATGCCCCTTCTCTCCTCTAACTCTGTCAAAACTCTGATGCTAGCCCTCATCAGCTCACATCCAGACCACTGCCAAAGCCTTTTTGTGTGTCTCCCTGACAGAAGTCTCCCTATTCTGGCCCATTTTCTACTCAGCTATCAAAATGATTTCCTAAAGAGCAAACCTGAGGGTCTCCCTCATATCTCTTTCTGGGATCAAATTGAAAATTGTCTGTTCAGCATTCAAAAGCTTCATAACATATACCTCCATCATTTTCCAGTCTTTTTACACCTTCTTCCAGCCCCCATATTCTCTGTGAGCTAGTAACACCAATCTCATTACTGTTCTTTTAAAGAAGATACTTTGTCTTCTAACACAGCATTGTCACTGGCACTGAATGACCTCCTCTCCTGGTTTCTGTCAAATCCTAGTTTTTCTTATCATCTACAGCAAGTTTTCCAGATGCCCCTTAATTCTAGTGCCTTCCCTCATTGATAATGTCCAATTTACCCTGTATAAATAGCTTATTTACACAAAATTGTTTGCATTTTTGTCTTCCCCATTAGACTAATTCTTTGAGAGCAAGGTTTCTCTTTTACCTTTTTTGTATTCCTAGCACTTAGCACAGTTCTGGCACATCAGATAGTTGGTACTTAATAAATGCTTGTTGATTGACTACTCATTTTTTTCTTCTGAATGTTTTGAAATTAGTTCTCCCCAAAATCTAGGGTACGTATCTGCCCATATTTGATTTCAACCCCTCTTCCTTCTTTACAATAAATTCTAAGGTGAAATGTTGGCTCCCACAAAAAAAGGATCCTCTCATTTCATTCCAAGCAATCATTCTTCCTAGCTAGTAAAATAAGACTGTTCAGCTGGGTTACAGGAAGGGGTTTGTGTAGCCAGGGTGACTTGGGTTGGAATCCAGTGATGGATGGCAAGTGACAGATGGAACCCAGATGCTGGAGTTGGGCAGGAAAACAATGATATCAGAACTAATATTTGCAAGACTAATCATCTAATTGGACACAAATAGACATAATGCAAATACTATATCTCTTACAGAAATAAAGGTCAGTCAGTGAAGAATTTAAGAAGCACATGATATGATATAGAGATAGACATACAGACTGAACTTTGATACTGTCAGCATCATACTTACTTGCCATCTGTATCGGAGGTGGCTGCGTAGTGCAGGGGTGTACAGCCTCTCTCATCCAGGTCATTCACACTAGCTCCTGACCCCACGAGAGCAAACAGGCACTGGTAATTACAGTTGGCTGCAGCATAATGGAGAGGTGTTCTTCCATGTTCATTTCGATAGAGGAGAGAAAAAGACACCAGTAAACAAATACATTAAGGAAGGCAGATTTTACCTAAGTCTTGACTACAGATACACAGAAATTATTTAAATCGATGTTATTCAAATAAATCTTCCTTATTAGAAGATTAATGTGGGCTAGTTGGAAAATCAGGAGAGAATTAGGGAGCAGGGAAGAGAAAAGGAAATCCCTGTTGTTATTGCAGAAATCAGGAAGGAAATACAATTTATACTAGGACTACACTCCAGGAGAGAAACATATGAGATGGTAGCACCTATAACCCTTTTTTTGACTGAAAGAGAAAAAATATCATGGCAATAGCAATAGAAAAAAAACTGATTGTACCCTTTGATTTTGTAATACCAATAGTAGAGCTATATCCCAAAGAAATCATTAAAAACTGGGAAATGTCTCACATGTTCAAAACTATTTGTAGTAGCTCTTTTCGTAGTGGCAACAAACTGGAAATTGAGAGGGTGCCCATCAAATGGGGAATGGCTAAAGAAGTTATGGCACATGGATGTGATGGAACAGTATTGTTCTAAAAAACTCAAGAGTGATCAGACTTTAGAGAAGCATGAAAATACTTGTATGAATTGATGTGAGTGAAGTAGGCAGAACCAAGAAAGCATTGTACACATTAACAAGAATATTGTGAGGTGATCAATTATTATGAACACAGCTCCTCTCAGGACGAATCTGCAAGACCTGCTATGATAGACTGTGCCATCCACAATCAGAGAAAAAAACTAAGTCTGAATGCAGAGGAAAGCATACCATATTCACTTTTTTAAAACTTCCTTTATTTTTTTCCTTTGTCTATTGTGATTTTTTCCTTTCCCCTCTCAGTTCTAATTCCTCTTTCACAATATGACCAATATGCAAATATGTTAAACAGAAATGTACATGTACAACTTTTTCCAGACTGTTTGCCACCATGGGGGGGGGGAGGGAAGGTGGTAGAAAAATGTGGAACTCATAAATTTTGCAAATGGATGAATGTTGAAAAACTACCATTGCATTTAACTGGAAAATTAAAATAAAATTTCAATTAAAAAAAAGGACTCTGGGATATCAACCAGATTTCTTAAACTAACAAAAATGTGTAAGTATGATGACTTGACAATTCAGAAGAACTGTAGTGTTTTAATGTCCAAAAAATATCTGCAGAACACCTTTTTTCTTCACCAATATTTGCAGAATGCTTTCAAAATATTATCACTGCATAAAAATTTGAAATGAAAAGAATCAAATTAAATACAAAGGTAACAAAGGAAATCATTTCTTCTCAAACCTATATAAATTTGAGAGTATAAAATACTTTATTAAACTCCAATTACCTAGGCAATTCCACGCTGGCTTTTCCTGAGCACCCTGTAAACTCTTCAACTGTCCTATAGACCCTTTCAGGATTTATGTGCTAAGGAAATACAGACTAACTCTGCTACAAAAGCATTATATAACCACTTAAAATCCATAAAATTAATTTTTCCATTAGCATTCATAATTAAGAGCTCTTTATAATGCATCTTAAAATAATTATGAAGTCATACGCATAGTTAAATCTTTTCTTTCCCCTTATAAAACATTAGCCACCATATTTTCTATTTATTTTCTTAGGTTGGAAACCCCATCATATTGCTTTATACATATCCACACATTCCTCCTCTCTACAGAAAGTATATGCATCAATGGGCCAAGCATTGGTCACTACGGGTATGGTACCCTGCTGGTTTCCTTCTCTGACTAAATCAACAACAAATAAGGAACATTAAAGTTTC
Organism: Macrotis lagotis; assembly: GCF_037893015.1. Lineage (NCBI taxonomy): Eukaryota > Metazoa > Chordata > Mammalia > Peramelemorphia > Peramelidae > Macrotis > Macrotis lagotis. The sequence continues at coordinate 37,670,055 of NC_133664.1, read as the reverse complement.
TGAATGGTTGCTCTCTTCTTCTAAGATTCCTCCATGAATATAGACCATCTTCCTCAGTCCTACTCTCAATGCCTTCTCACACTCCAGTTCTTTGCCCAGATGTTGACAAACAAATTGCCTTCACTTTCCCTTGTTACTGTCCCTTCCAAAAAGGGCTATGTCTCTTGGGTCTTGCTTTTTTCAAATTGTATTCTCTCCTGGTTCTCCTACTTGTCCCTTTGTTTCTTTAAGTTTTCTCTGCTGAATCACCAATCATATTCCACCCCTAAGTATGAAGGTATATCCAGGGATATGTCCCAGGCCCTTCAACATTAGCTAACAAAGGGCAATTATAACCAAAACACAGATGATTCTCAACATTGACAATTTCGGCCCTTATCTGACTTGCAAACAGGGTGAAGTAACTTGCCCAGAGTTGCACAGCTAATGTCTGAGACTGGATTTGAATTCAGAAAAATGAATATTCCTGCTGTTTGCCCTCTGGACAACACCTACAGACTGTGTGATATGCTGGAGAGCTCTTGCCTCCTAACTTCAAGTCCTTCCAACACTCTGGCTTCAGGGCTCACCTTGACTTTAGGAATCCCTAATAAAAATACTTTGCTTTACATCTAAAGCAGAATATTTTTGTCTCTGAATATCCCAAACCTAGTGTGTGCCTTAGATCCAATTGGTACTACTAAATATGTGTTTCATTGAATTAGCCATACATGAGAGTTGAAAGGTTAGGATTAAGTCTTTTAAATACTCCTTAAGATCTTTAATGATTCACTGACATATCACCTAAATAAGCACCACCTACTTACTTTAGGAAATATTAGCATTAGAAATGATCTTTTCTGAATTCCAAGTTATGGCACATTAAGTCATAAATTTTTAAAAAAAGGCAAGAAAAAAGTCACAAAATTTAAGTAAATACATTACATCCTACCTCCCAAATTTGTCCTTTTTATTGAAGTCTGAGCCAGTATTAAGTAGAAGATTTAGGCACTCCAAATTCCTAGTAAAGACAAAATAAATTTAATTAAATGTCTCAAAGTTTTTCCAACAATAACAAGTTACTATTATCTATTATTTTAAAATTGAATTTAAATCGATGATAATGCTCTTAGTTTTAAATAGGCACCTTTTATAACACAACATATAATGGAACATTAGTAGAACTTAAAAAGATTAATCTTGTGCTACCTAAACTTTTAAAGTTATGTTACAAAATGAGTTATGTAGCTGGGATGAATAACTTTTAATAATAACAAGGACTAAATATCACATGTCATAATTCAAAACATTTACCCTTATTTTAAACACCTTACACATAAATGTAACACTATAGTTGCAGAATTTACAATTTAAATTCTGCATTAAAATACACATTAAAGCAGGTGCTTTCATATAATTCCTTTCAACTAATGAGTTTAGGATTATGGTTCTTACAATAATCATTTTGACAAATTACTGAGGTAATCTAATAGATCTTGTCTTTGAAGCCCACATGTTAACCCCTGAATAACAACAGTAGCAATGTTTTCCTCACTGGTCTCAGAAGGGACACATGGACAGGAGTGTTTTAGGGCACTAACTCAACTCAATGGGGCTGTTTGGCCAGAGAACTTTTAATGTAGGGAAGAAATGATCTGGACAGGGACAGAGTGAGAACATGAAAGATCCTGGAGTATTAGGCTAGAGAATCAGGAGTCATGAGAGTTGGTGAAGGTTTGACATCATCAGAGCTGACTTCAAGAAGACTGAACTGGTTACTGTACATGGAAAAGAAAAAAATTTAAATGCCGGAACTACTTAGGAAGTACTCTAATACTTGAGGTAAAGTAATGATGTAGTAGCACATCAGGGAGGGAAACATCAAAATACCTTAGTGATTGATTAGAAGAACGTGGTATCATAACAAAGAGAAGAGGGAGGATTGTGGCACCTCAAAATGAAACAGGAAAATGAGCAGGCAGTGGCATTGGTTTAGTAAGGAAGATGTTCAGTTTGGGAAATGGCAGGAAAATGTTAAAGGGTCAAATCAGTGTCAAATAAGTTCTGAGCTTTAAAGGAATGATTATCTCATCTGAATTTATGAATGAGCCATATGATTGATACAATTACATGCATTTCATGTAATAGTTCCTTCTCAGACCAAGAAATGGGCTTCATTTTAATTGGGCAAACTTTATTATTGTCTTATCTCTAAGGAACCTGATGGCAATTCATGCAAGTACAAAGGAAACCAAGGGAACCTTGCTAAAGGTTTAAGAGTCACTGTCAGGAATCTGCAGTGATCCCTGTACCTCTCTCTGACCTCTCTGACTGCTCTAGTCTGGTCCACCCTCCACAGAATTATCAAATCCATGCTCCTCAGACATACGTATGACTGCATGATGACTCTAGGGCTCCAGTGGCTCTCTACTGCCTCTAGGTGAAAACAGAAATTCCTCTATTTAGCACTGAAAGCTTTTCACCATCTGCCTTCAGTCTATCTTTTCATGCACATTCTATGGCTTCAGTCAATCCAATGTACTTGTTATTCCATCTCCTTGACTTTTTCCATAGGGTGTGAATGTACTCCACCTTCAATCTTAAAGCTGGGCTCAAAGAGTGTCCTACCAGAGGAGGCTTAGATGGCTTTTCCCCATTCGACATTCCCTGCTGTCATTTGGTAGTTACTCTTCTCTGCAGGAGAAAAGGATAGCCTTTGCCTGCATGTCCCGTCCCTAAACATGGTGGTCACTTAAATACTTGGATGAATGAATGAATGTACGATGAAATGAAACACTCATAAAGAATCTGCTCACCCCACTTGTGGTCTGTTTTCTGGATTGGAAAAGAGAGAACACAAATGGCTAACAGTGAGCTGAAGACCAAAAAGCATAAAAATTACAAGAGGAAAGAGGCTCTTCATATGCTCATGACACCAAATCCAAAGGATTTGGATGGAAAGAGCACACAGATGACCAGAGTTCCTGGGTCAGAGTTCCTTAGACCCCAGCTGGGGCTCTGTGTTCATTTAGAGGATCCATACTGAAGGAAGACTATGGATAAGCTGCAGTAGTAAGAGGACAGCTAGATGCCAAAAGGCCCTGATTTCAAGTTAAAAAGACAAGTAAAAGGAACTGCAGATGTGCAGCCTAAGGAAGTTAGGTCTTGCCTCTGTCTTCACTCATCAGACGGACTGTCAAGAGAAAATCACCTCATTCTGCTGAACTCAAGAGGCCAGAATTAAAATATAAGCTATTAAGAGAAAAATTGAAGCTAATCATAAGAAAGAACTTGTCAGGAAGGTGATCCAGAAGTAGGATGGGCTTGTATGATGGAAGCTAGTCAGTTCATCTTGCTTGGAGATCTCCAAGCACAAAACAAGAGGTGACCCTTATCCATCCAACAGGGAATCTTCTTGTTCTGGTGTGGTTTGGATTCTCTTCTCCCTGAGAGCCTATGAACCATAAATGTCATGGTCCATTGGCAGGTTTCTACTTTTTCTATGAATCATCATTTCTAAGAACATGGAAACCCTCAATCATCTAGAATCAAAATGCTTTCAGTTCAGATACCAAAAGATTTTGTGTATTTTCCAGGCTCCTGGTTTTCTACATCTATTTCCTGCTTCATGGGACCACACATTTGGAGGTGAAAGAATCTTCAGAAATCTTTCTGGTCATGCTTCATTTTTAGAGGTGAAGAAACTAAGAACAATGGGTTGCTAAATCCTGATGATTATTCATCTAGTGCTCTTTCCTTTACACCCTGAGGCTGTCAAATGCTTGAGCTATCAGAATATGGTGTACTGATTTAATAATTAAATTTTTCTGTGTTTGAAACTTCTACCTCTCTCCTGAAAAAGTAAAAAGAACTAGCATGGGAAACAATAAGCCTAAGCACATTCTCCCTCACTTTCTTTTTCTACTAAATTCCACTGACTTCTTGTCTCTTATGTCATGCTTCCTAACTAGTAATAAAAGCAATGGGAGAGAAAATTGCCATGATCAGTTTGCTTAAGATATATAAAAATTGTGAAACATACCCTCCGGCTGCAGCAGCATGAAGACAAGTCCTGCCAAAATCATCTGGAGTATCTATGTCAAATCCTAAAGAAATAATTAAATCTTTAAAGATATAAAGCATAATCCAGAGTTTTATGCCTAACATATCATTGATAACATCAGTATCTGTAAAGTTACTGAACTTGATACAAAATTCCTTAATGACAAACAATATCAGAAAGAAATTTATAGCTTGTGGTGATCTACTGTTAGTTATATGAGATTTCATGACAATTTTAAAAAAAAGCTTATTTTTTTCTAGATACTTTATTTTATCTCTAGTTCCTAATAGGAAGATGCAAAGGTAATGTAAATGAAACTCTCATTCATGCTTCTATATAATTGTTATTATTAGAAACAGTCAATGTAAGACAGGAGTTAAGATACATTCAATATTCACTGAGAAATATCAATTGAATAAGGTTCCAATACAAGAATAAACAACACTTTGAAAAATATCTAAAACAATACCTTATCAACTGCATTCAAGACTTTATCAGGGCTTATTTTTAGCTTTGACTATTTAGTATTCTGGACCAAAAATTTTATGGTCTATCTAACTGATTCCAAGGTTGATTATACATACTATTTTAAGGGTCTTTTTATAGGTCTTTTGGGCTGACCTAGTTTAGGAATATCTACTGATTTCTTGCTCTAATTAACAACACTCTCTTCTGAAAATGGGCATCTATTCTAGCTATGCCCTTGTTGGAGAGATCCTGAAACACCTGGTAAAATACATGTTCTTGACTTTTTAGTGTTAGACTCTTTGGCAATCTGGTGGAGCCAATGGCATCCTTCTCAGGATCCTGTTTCTTGTCTACATTCATAATTGAAAGAAAGGCTAAATTACAGTCAGGAATTAGTAAAATAGAGTTGCTCAGACTTTTTCATAAAGATTTCATTTTGCAAATATATAGAGAACTGATTCAAAGTCATATCCCCAATTGATAGAGGGTCAAAGGACAGGAACAGGAAGTTTTCAGAAGAAGAAATCAAAGCTATCCCATGGCAAATGAATAAGTGCTCTAAACCACAATTAAATAGAAAAATGTCAAATTATTCCTTCATACCCATAGCACACTAATGTACTATCATTTGCAGTTGTGCTCTCATCAGTGAGGGGGCTTGCACTCTATAAGGAAGGCAGAATTGAAACAGCTTAGAGGAAACATGACATCCATAAGTTTAGAGTACCCACCCCAGGTGTTTCCATGGACCATTTGTGCCCGTCCATGGTTAAAGCATTCCGAGTTCGTACTGGTCTGATCAGTCACTGTCAGATATACTGTCATTTGTCTCAAATGTAGTGATGTTGTTTTGGTCTCCTTTGATAATGAAGGTCAAGAACCAATCAACAACCCAAACAACTATCATCTGGAATTGTGAAGTGATTCAACGATTTTGAGAACAATTTGAAACTACACCCAAAGGGTTTATAAACAGTACATACTTTGACCTATCAATATCAATACTAGGTCTGTATCCCAAAAAAATCCATAAACAAAAAAAAAAAAAGGAAAAAAGGATTTATTTGTACAAAAATAGTTATAAAGCACTTCTTTATATGGTAACAAAGAATTGAAAAATGATAGGAAGTGTTATAATTGGAAAACGATTGAACTGGTTGTGGTAGATGATTGTGATGGAATAGTATTGTACTATAATATTTTAGTATATGTGTTCTAAGAAATGATGGATTTCAGAAAAAAACATGAATTGTTGCAAAGCAAAGTGAGGAAAAAATCAGCAGACCACTGTACACAATAACAGCAATTCTGTATAATGATCCATTTTGAATGATTAAGTTATTCTCAGAAATACAATGATTCAAAACAATTCTAAAGGACTCATGGTGGAAAATGCTAGGAAAGAACTGACAGAATGTAAATGTAGATCAAAACATCAATTTTTTTTTAGGTTTTTGCAGGGCAAATGTGATTAAGTGGTTTGCCCAAGGCCACACAGCTAGGTAATTATTAAGTGTCTGAGACTGGATTTGAACACAGGTACTCCTGACTCCAGGGCCGGTGCTTTATCCCCTGTGCCACCTAGCCACCCCAAAGCATCAATTTTTAAAAATATTTTTCCTCCTTTTAGCTCTGTCTTCTATCATAACACAACTAATATGGCAAAATTTTGCATTATTGAACATTTATAACCTTTATCAAATTGCTTATTGTCTCAAGAATGGGGGAGGGAGAGAGAAAATTTGCAACTCAAAAAACTTTTTAAATGAATGTTAAAAATTGGGGGAAAATAAATTTTATTTTAAATTTTATCTTACTTTTTTTCAATTAAACATAAAGGTAGTTTTCAATACTAATTATTTTGTAAAATTTTGTTTCACTTTTTTTTTTGACTTCCCTCCCCCTTCCTGACAGTAAGCAGTCTGATATAGGTTATATATGTGTAACCACACTTAATACATTTCTAAATTAGTCATGTTGTGAAAGAAAAATCAGAACAAAGGGGGGGAAACCATAAGAAAAATAAAACTAATTTTAAAAGGTGAAAATAGTTTGTTTTGGTCTGCATTCAGACTGCATAGTTTTTTTTCTCTGAGTGTGGATGGCATTTCCTTCATAAGTCTTTTAGAATTGTCTCTGTTCACTGGATTGCTGAGAAAAGCTAAATGTATCACAGTGGATCATCACAAGATGGTACTGCTACAAGATGCACAATGTTCTTCTGGTTCAGCTCATTTCACTCAGCATCAGTTCATTTAAGTCTTTCCAGGTTCGAAAAATAATTAAGAAAAAAAAAAAAAAGAGTTGCTCTCCTAGATTGTATTTTTATCAGTGTAAGTGTGGATTAGAAATACTTAGAACCAATGATTATCTTTTTTTCCACAGAGACTAGTGAAAACAAAGATGCCCCCCCCATTTAAGTTTGTAGACTGAAACTATATGAAGGACCCTGAGTGTATAGAAATTCCAGGCTAAGACTCCTTGACTGAAGATGTAAAAACCACCTTAAACTCAACAAGACGAAATAATGTATTAGAATGTCAGTGTTATCATATATTCAAAGACACAACAAATGTAACAACGGAAGAGTTAAAACTTATTTCTTCTTCTTGCCTATATTTTCTTTTCACACAACGAAATGGGTTGAATAAATGCAGCAAACAGAAATACTGAGTTGTTTATATAGACTTAAGGTTAATTATATTCTTTCCTTCTATAAAAAAGACCATTTCTAAGATCAAAACTTCAAAATTATGGTAGAAAAGAGTTGACATGCAAAAAGAAAAATCAATCTATTTAAATAATTATGACTTTTTTTATATTCTAGTCTCTTAATACAAACATACCAAAATGTATGATTTGCTTACCTGAAGAAAGAAGTTTCCTACAGCAATCTGAAAAACCACTTAATGCTGCCAAATGGAGAGGGAACATTCCATGTATGCCCCGTCTAAAGCAAATATTATGTTATACTGATTATAATACAAGTCAAATATATGCATTCTATCTTTTCAAATGTAGGGGAAGAGTAGAATAGAAATTTTAGTCCTAAAAAAAAGACAACACTTTGAGAATCAAGAAAATTAGATTTTGTGCAATTTAAAGAAGTTTTGAAAAGAGAATAACTGGTCTTTATTGACATATATTCCCTTCAAGATTAAAAATAATGAAAAAGTGTTATTAGAATCCAAGATTAATGACTACAAAACTATATAGTTCATGTTTGGAATAATCAAAGACAAGATTTTCTTAAAATATAAAAATTCACATGATTTTTTTAATCTCATATTTAATTGACAATGAAACATTTTAAATGATTGTGCCAACACACAAGTAGAGGGCATCCATGCAGATTGATAATCAGGCAACCATTTCTTCCCCCAAATCCAATAACATACCTTTCCCTGAAATAATATTGTCATTATTTATTTCATTTCATTCTGTATTGTGTAATCAGACACACTATCCAACTTGAAAGTGACTTACTTTGCTGTGTCAGCACCACTTGTAATGAGAGTGTTGATAAGTAGCTCATGGCCATATCGAGCTGCTATGTGCAATGGAGTATTTCCATTCTTATCTTTACAGTCTATTTCTGCTCCTGCAATAAAACACATCTATTTAGATATATGATATGATGCATATCAGGTTATAGTTGATAAAAGGGAATAATTTAACAGAGACAATTCTAAAAGACTTATGAAGGAAATACTATCCACATTCAGAGAAAAAAACAATGCAGTCTGAATGCAGACGAAAGCAAACTATTTTCACTTTTTAAAATTAGTCTTATTTTTCTTATTTTTTCCCCTTTGTTCTGATTTTTCTTTCACAACATGCTAATTTAGAAATGTATTAAGCATGATTACACATATATAACCTATATCGGACTGCTTACTGTCAGGAGGGGGGAGGGAAGTAAAAAAAAAGTGAAACAAAATCTTACAAAATAATTAGTACTGAAAACTACCTTTACATGTTAACTGGAAAAAAAGTAAGATATCTGTTCTGTTATGGCAACAACTAATAACATGCATGAGTCTTTAAAAATTCTTTTTTAAAGATTAGTTTAAAACTACATCTGAAAACAGAAACAAAAATACTTTTTACCACTCTGGATAATAGTTTGTGATCTTGAGAATCTGCCATGGATTGCTGTCATGTGCAATGGTGTCTTCCCATCTTTGCTCTAAAGAAATATAATTAAAAAGAATAGTTATTCTACTAGTTGTATTGTTATGTAGTATAAATATGCAATTATATTAACAATGACCAGACTTGAGGCTGGATTTTTGGGCATAATTATTGACTTTGAAGTACTACAATCTGAACTAAGATACTGAAAAGTATGCTAGTAGAATTAGAGAAAACAAGAACACACATAAAGAATCAGGCCTTCAGGTCAATGTTAAGACAGAAAAGAAAAAGCATAGATAGGAATTCCGAAGTTTGACTCAATAGTGTGGAATGAATTTTACTGACTTATTTTATGGGACAGGAATCAGACAAAATTTGCTAAAGACAAGAAAGTGAGACCATCAAAAATAAATATACCCTTTTCTGAGTTCAAGTTTCAAATATCAGAAATTGATGTGCTCCAATGGAATGAGGCCCTACCATAAAAAACACTTCTATGCAATAGGATTTAAAACAAGATTAAAACTACTCTAACAAAGGCTATATTCAAGAACATAATGAACAGGTTTTTACTATAAACACCTGCTCATATATGCTTAAACAATGAGATTCTAATTTATGCATAAAATTCATTGCTGACATGATTAAGTAAAATATTAAAGAAAAAGTAGTTTTTAATGTGTAATACTAGAATTGAGAAAATTTTAAATGAAAACAATTAAGTCCTTGAAAAATAGTGAAAGATATTGTTGTCTTTAAACTATCATATTCTAACAAAACGTATTTCACTGGGGGGCTGGTAAAAAGCATGAATTGTCTGGCCCATTAAGTCTCTCATTCAAGCATTCCTAAACTAAATATCTTGAAAGTAAGGGGCTGGGAATCAGAAGAAGTGTACTCTTTTTTTTTTTCATTTTTCCATCTACAGGAACAAAAAAGTAACTATTGAAGCACCAAATTTTATTGATGAAGCATATATTTTTGCACATATACCTGCTAACATTTGTATGAATATTAAAAAATCTTAATTAAAAGGCTATATTAATTAAATAATTTTATCAATACAAAATTATATTAGTTTTATTACCTCAGCAAAATTTAGTATCAGCTACATAAAAACTAGACATAATCATCCTCTTTAATTAGTTAAATAGAATGCAACATGGTCTACAGAAAACACTGTAAAGAAACAAAAGAAAGTTACTCAACCTTGGAAAATTGGGGAGGAGAAGGAACAGTAAATAATGTCTTGTATCCTATTTCTCTAAGTTAAAAGAACCCCTCTTTTAAAATTGTATTGGCTTTTCAAGGTCTAAGCTTTTAATAACTATAATTGTGAAAATGGGGAGGTGGAGGAAAGAAATTCACAACGGTCATTTATCCTATTGCTCAATTGTTTTCAATAATTTTTATTGAATTGAGTGCTAACATTAAAGCATTTGTGATTACCTCCATGTGAGGAGATTCTTTCTGCTGATACAGCTGACAAGCTTTTTTAAGCACCCCCCCCCCCACAAGCTTTTTTGCTTACATCAAGAAATCTTCCAAAGGAGCTACACTGGGTAGATGACACCTCTGGATGACACCTCTGTGTAGGGTCATAACTAAAAGAAGCTGTTGGGTTGTATCAGCTAAGTTCTTTAAAAATTCAGTCTTTACCAACTTTTACACTGGGTAAAGCAGTTAGTAAGGGCTCAGTGTTTGCTAAATTCCAAAGAGCTGATATATAAATAAACAGTGAAATAATAAATAGTGAAAAGTCACTCAAGCTATGTTGTAAACAAAAATAATTAATTTTAGAAACTTCAGATGGGGCCAGAAGGCAGCCCATATCTGTGCCCACCAGCACATGGCCCAAATTGTTTTTTCCTGATCTCTAGGGTTACTGAACTTGATTTCTATTTCATCTGAATTTTAAGGTATTTCAGCCTAAGAATAATCACTAGATGGCTTTTTAAGAATGTAACTGGAGGGGTCAGTTGCAACAAGCCATCTGCTCTGGAGTGACAGAGACAAAAGGTCATACAGAAAGAAGCCTCTCATTGTTAGGCAACAGCAGCCAGTCTCCAGGATGGAGATGACTAGACTTGTGGTTTCACTGATGCATGGAGATACTCCCTCTGTCAATTCAAGCTAGCATCTTCTCTGCAACTTACATTTGCCCAAGGCCCCACACAGCACTAGGTCAACTGTGGGCCTTGGACCTCAGTATTCTGGATGCCATCTACTGCCATGAGGTTTGTTCTGGAGGCAGAAGTTCAAACACAGCCTCAGATACTTACTAGCTGTGACTGCCTCAGTTTCCTCAACTGCAAAATGGAGAGAATCATAGCATACAACTCACTGGATAGTTGTGCGCATCAAATGAGATCATATCTGTAGAGCCCTCAACACAGTGCCTGTACTTAGTGTCTGTTCCTTTCCCATTGCCCTCTCAGTTCAATACATCCTCAAAATGATTTCAATGAGATCCCAAATACTAGAATAAGCATTTAATCAAAGCATTTCCTATTTTTTAGCCTTTGACTTATTTATTAATTCTTAAATTATTCAGATTTAATTTTGTGGCTGTTTTTTGCAGGCCATTAGACCATGGACTGGCTGTGAATGCATGATAAATAAATCATGAAACAATCAGTGAAAATATCTCTAAAGCTAATTATATTCCACTTAGTGGGCAAAGTGCTTGAGGTTTTGGTAGCATATTTCCTCAGAGGAAAACAGAAAATTGACCCCTCCATGATTCTCCAGATTTTCTCAAATTACTAAAATTAAAGTATTGAGTTTTGAAAAGATTTTGTATAATTATAGAAAATAGAAGCTATTCTTTGTATACATTTACAACTCTGATGTAAATATTTAAGTGATGAAGAGTGATTGACTTCCCATACCTTCATGTTTACATCAGCCCCATTCCCAACCAGGAGCTCCAAGCACAGGGCGCCATGTGTTGATGCGGCAGCAAAGTGTAAGGGAGCAAACCCTTTCTCATTCGTCTGATTTACATGAGCACCACAGTCAATTAGCTCATTCACGACCACGTCTTGTCCATTATAACATGCCACATGAAGTGGTGTGTTTCCATATGCATTTGGCTCATTCATCTGCCAGACAGAGAAGACAGCTAGTAAGTATATCACAGGAGGCAGAGGGAGGCAGGGTCCTTTTTCAACACAAAGCAGCCAATCTAGCCTCCTTTCTCTAAGAGGCTTAGTTTCTTCATGTGTAAAATGGGGACAATACTACCTGCAATATCTAGACTGGGGGGGGGTCATCTAGGGAACACTGCCCTAGGACTCAAGAAGATCTGAACTGGAATTCTCTGTCTGTGACACTGGCTAAGTGACGCTGGGGCAAGTGCTCTTTCTGAGTCTCAGTTTCTTCTTCTGTAAAATGGGAATAATTGCATGATCTACCTTATAGGGATGTTGCAAAGATCAAATATATCAGATAAAAAATAAAAACCTTAAGGCATTGTACAAATGCCAGCTACTACTTCTGACCCCACAGGGTTGTTGAGAGACAGACTTTAAAGAAAGCATTCCATACATGACTCTCATTAGAAAAGTCAGTGACTATTAACAATGATTGTGGTGGTTAATATCTATTGTTTACTGATGAGTAAATGTTGAAAATAATCAAGTCACCTAAGGCAAGGCAGAACTCAGACCTGGTATACTTCTGCCCCTTAAATATGCTGTAAAACATTGCCTTTTATGAAAGAAAGGGACATAGAAAAAGATAAAATTACTTTTGAAATGGATAATTTAAAAGTATTTTTCTTAGAAAATAATTATTAGTAATAAAACAGTATTTTTACATTAAACTACAGACCAGCAATGGCATGGATAGAGAACTGAATTTGTATGGATGTGTTCAAGATGATTTTATGGCTTGACTGCAAAACAGGGTGATTAGTGAAAGCTTGGGAAAATAAAAAACAAATTTTCTAAAATTTTTTTAAAACAACAACATAATCTTACAATTTTTTGCTAAAGACATATATGTGGCACTAAATTAAAAATCATAAAGGTTTTATATCTAAGCATTAACAATCACATTTTTCTATTGATAATTTCTCAAGCTAAACTGTTTATTTGAAAATAAGTTAGAGCTCAATTCAATAGTATAAATTGAAAATTCCAGTCTCTCTTTAGTAATTTATGGTTCCTATTTCTCTAAAGAACTTGCAATAGGTTATTTGTAGTAATGTATTTATATATGAATGTGTGCATTCGTGGGCTTATGTATGTATAAAGTGTGTGTGTGTGTGTATACATACACACACACACACACACACAGACAAATTTAAAACTAAAAACACAAAGAATGGAAAACAAATTTTAAAAATGAAGTGTAATCTAGGCTATATTTTCTATTTGCCTAATTCATGAGAAGTAAAACCAAATTTCTGGATATTTTCCAGACTTAAAAAGTTGGAATTTTACAAAAAAGCAAAGATTATGTTTTGGAATGAACTAGCTCAACCAAATAGAAAGGCTTCTTTTGGTTCAATGCTGTGGGTGGTGTGATTCCCACTGTCATGGTCATCTAGTATTCCTGGTCCTATCAATTTCACTTCTTTTTATTTTCTATCTTCCCCAACACCTAGTCCAGTGACTATCATTAAGTTAGGTGCTTTAAGAATGCTAGTTGAAAGAATGATTTCTTCAACATATTTTTGTTCAAGAAAACTCATTCTATTTTGCACCACAGAATTCACTTGTATAAAGTGGGAAATATTTGAAAAATAAAAATGATTCTAACAGTTTTCCAAGTTTCGTCATTGAAATCTTATTTCAACAAAAACACAACTTTTCCAATGAAGTTTCTGAGAAAAAACTAAATTATCACTGCATTTTTCAAATGGATGTGAAAATAATTTAAAAATCCTATGGGGATGCTGTTGTCAGTATACAGGTCTTTAACTGCTTTCTTTCTCTTTACTAATTTCTTTTCTGTGTTCTGTTTGCATATATCACTATACTCAGAAAATATAATCAAGTTTGTTAGAATTAACAAAGGGAAAAAACAACAGAAGCAGCTCTCTCTGGATAAATGAAGTGCTTCTAAGAAGGTACTGGATCAATCATAATAAAACAAATTTTTAGGACAAGCTGATCAGAAGGAATAATCTCCTGGAACCTACAGCAGTGACCAATAATACAACCTCTACTTACATCAACGCCAAGATCTAGAAGATACTTGACGACGCTGATCATTCCACTTGAAGCAGCAGCATGGAGAGGTGTATAGGATTTCTTATCCTTACATGTGACTTCAGCTCCATGAGCAACAAGCAGTTTTACAACTTCAATGTGACCTGAAATTAGTGAGTAAAGATAAATGTTTCAATCTCTTTCATTGCTGTATAAATCAAGGATAAAAATAAAAAAATATACAATTTGTTTTTCCCTAACCTACCATTTTTATACATTTAGATGCCCTTACTGGAAATTACTGAATACATATAACAATAAATCAGCAATAAGAGGTTTATTAGGGGAGGAAAGCTAAAAAATAAAGAACTATTTTTTTAGGTTAGTTGGTTTTTTTTTTTTTTTTTGCAAGACAATGGGGTTAAGTAGTTTGCCCAAGGCAACACAGCTAGGTAATTATTGTCTGAGGCCACATTTGAACTCGGGTACTCCTGACTCCAGGGCAGGTACTCTATCTACTGTGCCACCTAGCTGCCCCTAGAATTATTATGACATATGATGGTATATGCACATATTAATTTGAAATTTGTAGATGAACACTTAATACAAAAACAACTTGAACAATGGTTATTATTTATGATCCTAGTTTATTTCATTTAATAATTGATTTCTTCTAAATTATTTAAATTCACCAGCTCAATATTAAGAATATTCTTGAATTTAAAATAATGATACTACTTGACTTCACTATTTTCCATTATTTTTGAGGCTCTATAAAATACAGGAATGACCTAGGCCAATTTCTTGAATAGTCTAACTTATTAGTAAGTATTCAATTAACTGAATATATTTATCTCAGTCAAATAATCTCTCACTAAGCTTTCTTCTGTACAAATCTTGCTCTCCACACTCAATTTTAATATGCTGCTAAAAATAATTGCCATTTTCCTTAAATTTCTTAAATTCTGTATACCAGATAATCTTATGTAAAAAAACTTCACTTCTTTTGGGAAAAGGCATGAATTCATGGTTCCTACCTATGTTTCAGACTTTCTTCTTCCACTTCTACTTTTTTAGGTTTTTGCAAGGCAAACAGGGTTAAGTGGCTTGCCCAAGGCCACACAGCTAGGTAATTATTAAGTGTCTGAGACCAGATTTGAACCCAGGTACTCCTGACTCCAGGGCCGGTGCTTTATCCACTACACCACCTAGCTGCCCCTTCCACTTCTACTTTTACTAAATATCTAATTTCCTGACAACTGTGACAGTTCATGTCTTCCTGTCACTCTGGATGTGTGTGAGACTATTGTCTTCAAATCACTGAAATGTAGCTTACAACTTCTGGAATTACTGTAACATTACGATTTTTAGCAAACTGTTCTGTAACCGGACTTTAATATAAGATGCTAAAAATCAGATTAGAACATGGAATTCTAAATTTTAGTTTGCTCATCACAACATCAGAATCTTGTGATATAAAATGCTTAAGGGGTGGATATAAGTAGTAGAAAGCAATGCAGTTCCTACAAACAGATCTAGAAAATGAACTAGAATAATACCAATTCTTTATCTGGACCATCAGCATAGGGCAACATGAGTGAGTATTCTGCTGACAGGGGTGGTGGGGCTGGGGGAGTCTTGTGCCAGGGAAGAGGCACTGGTTCCTGGGCAAGGAAGATTCCAGATCCAGACCCACCCAGACCCACCAGGATACTGGGAAGAGGACAAGGGTCAGCTGGCAGTTTCACCAACCACTATTCAATTATAGATTACGGATCCCCAACAGATTGGAAAAGGACCAGAAAATGGGTAAGGGAGTGGGAATGAAAAATTTTCAGGTAGGGAGGTTCTGGGTGGAGCCCATCATGGACAAATGTTCAGAAGCAAGAACAGCAGCAGAACAAGGTCTCAAATTTAGTTTCTGGGGAGTAATAACCTGGCCAAAAGCAACCAAACAATTCTGTCACTTTTAATGAACCCAACTACTACATAGCTGGCTGTGTAGAAGTGGAAATTAAGTAGCTATCTCCTGTTGCTGACTTGAAATTCAGATCAGGAATTTGCAAAGATCATACAAGAAGGATAGCAATCAAACTTTGTTCTGAATCAGACTATTCCAGGAGCACAGAAAGCTAACAGATTCCTAGGCTGTCCTAGAGATCCGGGAATAAAACAACACAAAATGAATACCAAGAAAGAACAAGGCCTACCCTCTAAAAGTGTGGTAGTGCTCAGCCCTCATATTAAGCCTTAAGTCAAGAAGCAGGCTGTAAGAACTGGCAAACAAAAAAAAAAGAACCCCACCATAGTAAATAAATTCAGAAGAGAATGACTCCAAAAAATCAAAGAAAAAAAAAACACAGCTTGGCCACAAACTCAAATAGGTTCCTGAAAAAAGACGAAATTTTTTTTAAAACTAGAGATAAAAATTATTTAATACATGAAAGAAGAAATAAATAAATGAGGAGAAAATTAGCAAAGAAAGGAGAACTATGGAATAAAGAATTGGAGAGTGAATTAACATTTTGGCACAAGAGGGAGAAAACCTCGCCTAAGCAACACTCCCCGAAAATGAAAACAGAACAAAGAGAAAACAATGATTCTAAGAAAAAACAAACATATTAAAACAAAGTATGACCAAAAAAAGAATATGTAAATTATTTCATAATAAAAATAACTGACCAGTAAAAAGATCAAAGAAGAAATAAATTTAAGAATCACTGGACTATCTGAATGCTATGACAAAAAAAAGGCAATTTCATCACAATTCATGAGCTCTTAGAGAGGGTTACAAAGGACAATAAAACTGCATACCCTTTGACCTTAGAAATATCACTACCAAATCTGTAACCCAAAGAGATTATAAAGGAGGGGGAGAGAAATCCACATGGACAAAAATATTTCAGCAGCTTTTGTAATGGCAAGGAATTGGAAATTGAAGGGTGCCCATCCATTGGGAAATGGCTGAACAAATTATGGTATATGAATATACTGGAACACTTTTTTCTCCAAGAAATCTTGAGTAAGTGGACTTCAGAAAAGCCTGGAAAGATTTACATGAACTGATGCTGAGTAAAGTGAGTAGAAACAGGAGAACATTGTACACATTAACATCAACATTGTGTGATGATCATGATGATGGATTTAGCTCCTCTCAGCAGTTCAGCAATCAAGGACAATTCTAAAAAACTTATAATGGGAAATGCCATCCATATCCAGAGGAAAAACTGTGGAATCTGAATGCAGCCCAAAGTATATTATTTTCACTTTCTTTAAAATTTGTTTTATGTTTGAATTCTCTCATGTTTTTTCCTATTTAGTTCTGATTCTTCTTTTATACCAAGATTATATTGTAAATGGAAATATGTTAAACATAACACATGCATGGGTTATACATGTATAACCCATATCAGAAGAAAAGAAAAACAGAGGGCTAGGCTAAATGGAAATGTAAAGAATCCACTACTTGTATACTAATAGTATAAAATAAAAATGTCCAGGAACATTACAGTCAAAATCCAGAACTTTTAGGTCAAGGAAATAACACTGTGAGTAGCCAGAAAAAAAGAATTCAAATATTGAAAAGACACTGTCAGTCTTATCTCCAATGTAACTGGGAACACCATATTACAGAAGACAAAGGCTTGCTTTCAACAAAGAACAACTAAACCAGCAAAACTGAGTACAATGCTACAGGGGAAAGCATGATGAAAGAGGACTTCAAAGCACTTCTAATGAAAAGATCCAACCTGTGTAGAAACTCTGAAGTTCAAACATAAGAGTGTAAGGAAACATAAAAAAGGTAAACATGAATGACCAATGATAAAGAACTAAAGAAAAACTGCTTCCTTTCAGACGTGTTTATTCTGAATTCTATCATCAACAAGAGACACAGAAGCAGTATTAATTAGACATGGCTTGAGAATTACTCTGTTTAATTTCTTGGTATCATGATGATCTTGAGAAAAATGAAAAGGAGAAGAATACATTGAGAGAAAAGGAAAAGGAAGATTAGTGCAAATGAAGATGATGTTAGTCCCTTGTTCTTGAAGAAGACCATAACATCAGGGAGGTATGCTGGGACAAGAACACCAAATGGGATATAATAATAATATATAATAATAATAATTACCTAACCCATTGCCTTGCAAAAACAAATACCAAAAGAAATATCATGGACAATATACTACAATATTTCAGATGGATAATTAACTAAATCCTAGTAGTTATGATGAAGACATAGAAAAGATAATTTAACATGTAAAACTGAAAAGATTTTTACAAAAACAAAATCTATGTAGCTAAAATCACAAAGGAAGCTATTGATTAGGAAGAAAATCTTTTCAACAAACATCCCTGAGATCCAAAATATATATTGATTATGAATGCACATGTAAGATAAGAGTTTGCCAGTAGATAAATAGTAAAAAGATGTGAACATTTCTCAAAAAGAAAATTGCAAATTGTTAATAACTCAAAATCACTAACAATCATGCAAATATAAAGTTTCATTTATTATACAGCAAAGTGGCAAAGAGGACAGCCTAGGCAATGAGAGGTGTATATGTTACCTCACTGTCAATGAAAATGACCTGGTCCAAATATTAGTGATAACAAAGTGACTAAGATGTTTTTTCACTGCCATATATAACAAACATGGGGCATTTATTCGTACCAGTCTCTATGATGAGGCTTAGGAAGGGACAGAAATGAAAAAAGTTCCTATTAACACCTTTGATTAGAATAAAACTCTGCAAATGAAGCAATTCTCATTGAGAAATGTTTTAAAACATTGTGTTACATCAACATTAATAGAATATTTCTACATGAATAATATTAAAACATATGATTTACTGTAACTTAAAATTTATATGGCCCCGGGGTATTTTCTAATTGTACTCCTCACAATAATTATTGTGTACACGGAAGGTGGGTGCTTCTCTTACCCCATTTTAGAAATATAGAAACCTGAGACAGACAGAGGTTAAGTGACCTGCCCATGGCTATACAGTCAGTGCCTCAGGTTAAGTGAATTCAGGTTTTCTTGACTTCAGGCCTAGAATTCTGTCTATTGGTGCCTCCAGATGCCCCAGAAAAAAACAAAATACAAATGCAATGAATTTGGGGGGGGAAAATCATGAGAATTAAATGAAGAGATACAAAATAGAAAACCGTTAATTATATATAAGGAGTAAAAAATAGAAAAAAATTATCACTACTAATTTTAGTGTGAAAAGACATGAGAAAATGGACTATTGTCTTGCCCTTCTTTGCAAAGATGGATGACTGGAGGGGGAAGGGAGAGTAAGAGGAGGGAAGGAAATGGAGGTCAAGGTGCAGAAGAGTGCCTAGAGTCATACAGCCACAATTGATATGAAGGCTGATTCTGTTACAAAAGAACCTACTGGAAGGGCAGGAAAAGGATGTATGTAGAAATGACTGTGATATAAAACAAACAAAAAATGCTTTCTTAAACCACTATCAAAGTCCTACCAAGTATGAATATATATTTAACCACCAGAAACAAACAAAAAAACCCCCATTAAATAAAAAAAAAAAAAATAGAACAAAGAACTGTTTCTTTAACTGTGGCAGTTAGGGGTCATATGGGATAGAGTATCACATGGAAGTAAGAAAGAGTGGGTTTTATTAGCATTTAAAAAAACTGCTTATGATTTCTGTGGATTTACTTCAATCTTACAAGATTACGGATATTGTTTCAATTAATTTTTTAGTTTACTCTTGAGGTTTCTTTAAGTACAACACATCATTTGGAAAAAGTAATAATTTTGTTTCTGATTTATGCACATTAATGATTCAATTTCTTTTTTCAACTTTTATTGTTATAGTCAACATTTCTAGTACTATATTAAACCTGGTTCCATCCATAATTTATTGGAAAGGATTTAAGTTTATCTTTAAAATAAGCTTTTTGGTTTTAGATACAGGCATTTATCATTCTAAGTAAAGTCCTTCTTATGTTTTCTAGAGGTTGTTTTTTTTAAACAGAAATGGACATTCTATTCTCTCTATGTGTGTGTGTGTGTGTGTGTGTGTATTCACATACACACACATATGGGGGGAGCGAGAGAGAGAGAGAGAAAATGAATGTTTTTCACCTTTGTTCATTAGGGATATTTGAAGATCTATGACATCAGAAAGGTGTCTTATATCAAAACTAAGATCAAAATTGAAACAACAATAACTAGGAATGTTGGTCTGTTCTTTTATTTTTGTTTCACTCCATATCTATGTCATAAAAGGAGTTTGCTTGGATTTTTTTTGGGTATTTTTGCAGACGATTTATACAACTTTGTAATTAGTTGTTCTTTGAATGTTTGATAGAAAACTTAATATAACTAGAAAAAATAATAATGAAATTAGAGGCAGCTAGTTAAACAGTGGAAAGTGCCAGTCAGAAATTCATGAGTTTGAATTTGGTCTCAAGACACTGTCTAGCTGTGTGACTCTAGGCAAGTCACTTAACCTTGTTTGTCTTAGTTCCTCTTTTGGAAAATGAGCTGGAGAAGAAACGACACCCACTTCCTTGACAAGAAAACTTCCAAATGGGTGTCACAGACAGCTGGACATGACTGAAATGACTGAAAAACAAAAATAATGAAATTGATATGAATGTTAAAAAAAGTCAAGAACTTCAAGAGAAATAATGTAAAAAAGAATTAACGTAAAAAAGAAAAAAAGGTGGGCTAGCAGTGGCAGATTTTAAACCATACCATAGAGCAGTAACTAAAAGATAATTTGATACTGGCTAAATCATGAAAGATCAATCAGTGGAAAAGACTGCATACACAATACACACAAGGAAACATATCTAAGACTGCAGTATTCACTAAATACAAAGATCACATCTACTAGGATAAGGACTCGGTGATAGTAATAGTTAATGGAAGAAAAGCATCAATCAATGATTTAAAAAAAAAAGAGACGCTATCCAGATAGGGAAAGAAACAATCGAGGTTGTATTAGAACTACCAAGTAAAAAAATATACACAATGAGGAAAACTGTAAATTTGGTCATAATTTTGTTAAAATTCAGGCATTTTTTCAGTCATGTCCAATTCTTTATGACCCCATTTGGGGTTTTCTTAAGCAAAGATATTAGAGTGGTTTGCTATTTCCTTCCCAGTTCATTTGACAGATAGGGAACTGAGGAAATTGTGCTGAAGTGACTTATCCAGAGTACTCAACTAAGTAACTGAGACTAGATATGAGCTCAGAAAAATGAGTCTTCCTGACATTTCACTTTACTACCTCTAATCCAATATGTTGCCATTATTCCAAGGATATGTAATTAGAGAGAGCTCATATTCGGTCTCCTCCTCCTGTGGAAACTTAACTCAGAGCTTTGAAAGTGAAAGGACAGAGGCAGTGCTATAATAAATAGAATAGTTGGATGTCATAACTCAGAGGCCATGAAGCTACCCTTACTACACCATACTTAGACCTGACAAGAAAAAAACCAGAAGCACAACTAAAACAAACCCAAGAGATCTGAGCTCCATGAACTCTGCTATTCTGGGGAAGAACATCTGAGGCAGCTTATTGCTCCTCTACTTTCCCTTTCTGTCAGCAGCTCCAAACCAAGTCTCTGAGCAGGAAAGGTTTAAACTATGATTAATTTATTCCTTGTTTAACATAATTTCCAATTGCTAGGCAATTTCCATATTATCATTTATTTGGGAAATTCACTCTTATTGCTGATACACACACACACACACACACACACACACACACACACACACACACTTGAAAATACACACAAACATCTAGGAGAGAGGAGGTGTTCTTTATCTACCTCTCCATAACACATACTAAAGTTAAACTACAGTAAATTACTGTAGTCAAACTAATCTCCTGATCCTAAGTCTTGAATTAAGGTTTTAGTTGATAAAATGAGAGGCAATCAAGCACATTGACAATTGATAGGATTAAATTCCTGCTATGTGTCATATCAGGCACTGGCCAAGCCCTGGGGATCTAGAGAGAGGTGAAACATTAGCCCTGTTTGGAAGGAGCCCCCATGATCATGGAGGAGACCCTGGACCAGCAGCTGTGTACAAACAAGATGAACTAACAGATATACGACACTCCTATTGAGGAGTGTCAGGAAAGGAGGCCAGAGAAGTCAGGAGATGGAGATCAGGAAGGAAAGCCTTACAGGAATGGGGGACAGCCAGGGAAAGCGCCCAGAGGCTGGAGTGGAGAGTGTCTTGTGTGAAGAAGAACCGAGAAATCAGTCATGGGATTGCTGACTACGTTGAGGGGAATCAGATGCAAGACCAGAAAAGCCAGAAAGAGCTTTACATATGTTCTGGGAGACAACAGAGAGCCATAGATTTTACTTAAGTGGGGGGGGAGTGATTTTGAACAATGCTACTTTGATAGCTGAGTGGGGAAGAACATGAAGTCCCTCAGAGGTTTGTTGTAATAGTCAAGGTATGAGGAGGGAATGGGGACCACACCGAGGGGGCAGCCCCATCAGAAGGATGGGACATAGGTGATGTTCCAAGGGTAGAATTAACAGGATAGGAAGAATTTTGCCTTATTCACTACCTGTGTCCCAAGGCACCTTAACCTCTCTAACCTCAATTTTCTTATGTGTAAAACTAGGATAATAATACTTCCTACTTCACTAGATTGCTGTGAGAATCAATTATCACAATTATGTAAAACTTAAAACCTATATAAGAGGTGCTATTTAGTATTATCATTGAAGTTGTTGGTGATGTTGGAGACCAAAAAATGGACACTAGTCCATTATCACATATACTGTGAGTTCTGAGTTAACTCTAATAGGACTATAGCTCATGAGAAGAATAATTTTAAATGAGTAAGGAAAAAAACAAACTTAAAGTAGAATAAATGATTTATATGTTTATGACACATTTTGTTCTAGGAAGCAGAACTGTGACTCTGCTTCGCAAAATGTCTGGCACATGGGAAGCACTAGATTTAGATCTAAAGAGCTAAAAACTCAGACATTTAATCATTTATATTCACATGACTAGAAGCAATTTTATGATTTTCTTAGTAACTTCATTTTCACATTCATGATGGCAGCCATGCTGATTCAAGCTATCTGATATCTGACCAGAGGAAGGATAGGATTCAGGTTAAAAAGTATTTTAATGAATCTTTTTTGCTGTACTGTATTTATGATACTACAGATGTCATGCATTATGAAAAGTGAATATTGTATGAAATCAAAGTTTTTAAAATTTGAGTTATTAACAAAAGGTCACAGAAATCTAGGGAATTATTACTGAGAAAAAATATTTGGTTGTTACCAATTTTATCTTGTGTACTATATTTTATGAGTATTTTCAGGGAAACTATGCTAGAAAAGTTCAATTATCAGAATTAATGTTTTGTTGTATTATGCAGAAAATATATTTTTTCAGCAACCTCTAGCAAAAGTTTGGGTTTTTGGTGGTTGTAGATATCTAATCCCCCATTTCCCATGGATTCATGTATTAATGTGTGTTTCTGACTTTCAAACCATTTTCTAAGAGGATAACCTACAACAGAGGAGGATTGGCTATACAACCAGAGGGCTAACCTTGATCTTAAACTATATCAGATGACATATGGAGGGCAGAATTAAATACAATAGATATTAAACATTTCATATTAACAGAATGATTCAAAATATCATTGGACACAGCTTTTCAATAATGTTATGTGTATTCTGTATGTCATTACTCTCCATATTTTGTTCTTTCAATTCCTTAACTTCTACAAAAAGAATTAAGTCAGTCATTCAATTACAAGGATTATAATGTGTGTAACTTAAAAAATAAATAAATAAAAATGAAATAAAGATAGATACCCATATATGCTGCCCAGTGAATAGCACGTCTGTCCTTCTTGTCAAATGCATTAATATTGGCACCTCTGGATAGCAGCAGATTGACCATCTGAGATATAAATAAACAACAGAACTTCATATTACTTTATAAAATAGTTTCTTAAATTCCCTAATACTACTAAGAAGGTACTGGTGCACAAGGTCCAACTTTTATGGGCCTCAGTTACTTCTAATTCAAAAATAAGAGGACAGAACTAGAAAAAGTTCTTAAATAACTTAAATAACTTTTGAGAGTATATGGATGGCTTTTTTAATACAAAAAAAAAAATCCACTGGTCGCAAGAAAGTAGTTTAACTGCTTTTCCCATGCAAGAAGAAAGTAAAAAATGCCTAAAGGAAAGGAAGGAAACAAACTTTTTTGAGTGAGAAAAAACTGTACATTTTATTCACAAACCTTACAAGATACATCTTACAAGATACGGGTACCTCACTCCTAGGCATGAGGCACCTTTTTTTAGAGTGGGAAACAAACATTTATTAAGTGCCCACCACATCAAAGGCACAGTGCTAAACATTCCACAATCATCTCATTTAATCCTCACAACCACTTTGGGAGGTTGGGATTGTTATTATCCCCATCTGACAAATAAAGAAACTGAGGCAAACAAAAGTGAAATCACTTGCGCAGAAATTCCACAGCTTCTAAGTGTTTGAATTTGAGCTCAGATAGTCCTCACTCCAGGTCTGCAGTTCTGTTCTGTCCACTGTGCCATCAACCTATCCTCAAAGGATTTTATAAATAGATAGATAATATGAAAACTTGGACTTTATGATCCATTTTAAATTTCCTGCAAGTTACAAAATTCTGTAATTCTATGATAAAGAGATAAACCAAATAATGCAAGACAACAACCTAGCACTTAGCTTCCATAATCCTTACTGAAGACTGTATTGTTAAACAGAGCATACTATAATTGTGGAATAAAAAAATGAACTTTTAAAATCATGATAATTAAGATGCAAATGTCCTTTAGAATGAGTTTAAAGTTTTACTATGACTAAGGGGAAAAATGAAATCCAAACCAAAACTTTGTCCTATTTTTATCTTACTTTTATCCCAAAAGACAAAAATCACTCTTATAGAATATGAAATAATTGACTGCATACCTCAACGTGTCCACTGAAAGCCGCATGATGTAAAGCTGTCCTGCCAGCTCTATCAGATACATTTACATTGCTTAGGAGGGGGACCAAAGCTTCAGCACATTGGACAGCTGTGTTTGCAGCAGCTATGTGTAAAGGAGTTTGCCAATTTTTATCACGAGCATTAACATCTGCTGAATGCTTCAACAATACCTGGACAGCTTCCTGAAAAATTTGTGTAAATGAAAATGAGTGAAGAAAGATAGAGCAATTAAAGAAATATACAAATACCCACTGAGAAAATTAATATCAAACAATAAAAGTTTTTGTGGAGTTTACAACTCAAAGCCTGAAGCTTTTAATAGCATAGTATAGACAATTATGTAAACATATGACTTAACTATTCAGGTAACCTAAGATTTCTCCCAGATTGCTGATTGCTTCCAAAACTGAGAAATTCTTAATTCTAATTTTTGTTTATAGGTATAAAAAAGTAAAAATTGCATTAGCAAATGACCTATGTTTTTCTTACCCATTCCTCAAATATAATTTTGGTTTTTTAATATTGTCTTTCTTTATTCCTCAAAATGCAAATCAATAAGCAAGCATTTAAGTGCTAGAAATACAATGAAAAAAGAAAAGAAAAATAGTTGCTGCCCTCACAGAATTTATATTCCCCTTGGTAGACATGTACAAATATAAATAAATGACAAGATAATTTAACAAAGGAGAGAACACTCAGAAGATAGCATCCTAATTTTAACTTTTGGAAAGAAAGCATTTCAAGACTGGGGGCAAAGTGAGGAACATACAGAAATTGTCTCATTTGGACACCAAAGGCAGTTCGGATTAAGTTTAAACTCTAAAATAAGAAGCGAGAATGAAGGAACTTGTGCTTAAATCTACGGAAAAGAGGCAGCAGCAGAACCTGTCCTGGTGTTGAGTCAAAAGAGTTGAATTCAAAGCTAGCTCTGCCATTCACTGTGGGATCTCAGAAAACTAAAACCACCCATGCATGGGACCTGAGAACTGGAGAGAAGGGTTAAAATGTCTCTATCCAGCCATGATTCTAAGATTCAATATAGAAAAGGCACAGGATTAGACAACTACTTCAGAAATAGTCTTTTGTCATTAATGTGGAATTTTGGAGAGAAATGAGCATTTATTCAGAGTTCACTATGTGACTAACAAACTGTATACACTAAGTTCTTAACAACTGATCTCATCTGATGCTCTCAACTACCTGGTGAGGTAGATGCCATTACTATCTGGAAACGAAAGTAGACTGAACACATTTTGAGAAGAGGTCATTTTAGAATTATTGAGTTAGAGATACTTAAGGGGAAGAGATGCCCACTGGGCAAGGAGGAATGGGAGAAGAGATTAGAGACTCAAAGTTTCCCCCCTTGTGGTAAAAATTGTTTTGCTAGTGGCCACTAGATAATCATTTCTTCAAAAATTATGCTACTAAAAAAACATTTCATACCTCACTACAAGATGCAACTGCTCTGTGTAAAGGAGTCAACCATTTGCTGTCTTTGGCATTAACTCTAGCTCCTGCAACAAGAAAAAAAAATAAGTTGAAGTTTTTTTAAAAATATAAAATCTTTACCAAAGATTTTCTTTCAGATATTATGGTAAAAAGTTTAAGTTAATAAGAGTTGACAACGAATTTGAAGTTACGAGGTAAAATTATCATTTTAGATCATGAATAAAAATACTTAAAGTAGCATATACTTATTTTGCTAATAAATCAAAGTAATATATATTTCTATTGCTAGTCAACTGATTATTCTAAGGAATGTGTTCAGATTTCACCAATTCTTCTTCCCCAATATCTCTGGTAACTATTTCTACACCTTCATTTCAATAATGACACACTTGCACTATTGCAATTGGTTCCTGCCAGGTCTTTTCACTTCCATATTCCACATTATCTCCTCATTCTACTTTTTCATCCATACTACCATCATGCATAGGACCTGGTCACTCCTGTTTAATTGCTCCCTAAAATGCTTGAATGTTCTTTAACTGGCATTCAAGACTCTCCCAACACTAACACTATTCCATTTACTTTATTTCATATTATTTCCTTCCACTAATTCCACTTTTTAGCCAAAATGAATTTTTCTGGCTGCCTTCCATCTCACTGTTCTTTTGATTTCTAAATTTCCCTCCAGGTTGTAAAAACTAACAAATAGACCAAGTTCTCAAGTCACCATCTTTGACTCCCAAATCAGTAATCAGAACTTTGCTTTTCACTTCTTGAATTCAATTAGCTATAATATTGTATGACTCATAGATGCAGAATTGGAAGGAACTCTAGAGGCCATCAAGTCCTGAATACATGAACATGAGAATATTTTAGTACTTTAATAGATTTGTGATCTCCTTGATAAAGAAATATTCTCCAGATTGTTCCATAGATATCTACAGAAAATTCTCCCAACCTGATGGAGGCCTTCAAGTCTCTTACAGACTCTATACATACATTTTTTCAATGAGACTTCCCTGATTAGAAAAATATTACATCTTACTCGTACCCCCCCCCAATACATCTCACCATTATTTTTTGGGTGATTTGCAATTGTAATCTCTCAAAGATTTCTGTGTTTCAAGATTCAAATTCATAAAGTGACAATGGCAAAAAAAAAAAAAAAAAGAGATGAGTTTGTACCAGGTAGGCATGGCTTAGGA
The DNA here is from genome assembly GCF_037893015.1 of Macrotis lagotis. Taxonomy (NCBI): domain Eukaryota; kingdom Metazoa; phylum Chordata; class Mammalia; order Peramelemorphia; family Peramelidae; genus Macrotis; species Macrotis lagotis. The sequence continues at coordinate 37,642,580 of NC_133664.1, read as the reverse complement.
TCATTAAAAAAAAAAAAAAATCACACAATTTAAGTTTCAAATGCATTCTCTTGTCTCTCTCCTCTTCAATTTTGTACCATTCACAATTCCATTTGAACTGAGTATGTTACTTGTGTAGTAACTCAATAGAAAATAAACTGGTCATTCATCTGTATATCAAAATCTAAAACACATGCAGTTAGTTGTTTAGATTTCTCTAAGGATGGTTAGGTTGTTCTTTCAAGTAATCATCAGTAATATAAGAAGTGAATATCTTTTTGATGTTCCAGGAGATGATCAGTAACCTAAAAATAGAAGCACTGTACTTTGCAATCTACAATAGACATTCTTAACTTTAGTTCCATGGAATTTTTTAAAAAATATATTTAGAGTAACTAGTTTCCTTTATAATTTAATGCATTTAAAAATATCATTCTGAGACTAATCCACAGGTTTTACCAGATTGTCGAAATGTCCATAACACAAAAAAAGATTAAGAATCTCTGATTTACAACCTTGATGGATGCAGTTTCTCTCAGTAGTTCAGAAAGCTAAGAAAATCCTAGGAGATCTGTTATAGACAATGCTATCCCCATTCAGAGGAAGAAAAACAACAACAAAAAACTCTGCAGAATGTAAATGAACACAACATGCATTTTATTTTATTTTATTTGTTTTGCACCTAGCTGCTCCTACACAACATGCATTTTTAAAAAAATCTCCTCTGTATTTCTTTCCTATCTCATGGTTTTCTTTCTTTTCCCTTAATCCTAATTCCTCATGAGGAAAATGTCTATTCTGTAAACATGTTAAATACAAATGTGTATGTACAATATTCACCTGGCTGTTCTCCACTGAGGGGAGGAATGTAGGAAGAGAAGGTAGAAGGAAATTATTTAAGTTAAAAATATATGGGGCAGCTAGGTGGCACAGTGAATAAAGCACCGGCCTTGGAGTCAGGAGTACCTGGGTTCAAATCCTACCTCAGACACTTAATAATTACCTAGCTGTGTGGCCTTGGGCAAGCCGCTTAACCCCATTGCCTTGAAAAATCTAATAAATATATATATGTGTGTGTGTGTGTGTGTGTGTGTGTGTGTGTGTGTGTGTGTATGTATGTATACACATATGAATATGAATACTGAAAAACTTTCATAACAAATAATTGAAAAAAATAAAAAAAATACCAAACACACATACACTCAAACACACAAGAATCTCTGATTTAAGGCGTAGGTGGTGCTGTGGATAGAGCACTGGCCCTGGAGTCAGGAGGACCTGAGCTCAAATCTCGCCTCAGACACTTAATAATCAACTAGCTCTGTGACCTTGGGCAAGTCACTTAATCCCATTGCCTTAAATAAAAAAAAATTAAAAAAGAATCTCTGATTTAGAAGAATTGCTTCTTCCATTTGGACTTCTATGTAAGAAAGTGGAAAACTTCTTAAGGGAACATAAATTTATTTGCTTTATGCCTCACTTGATGCAAAAGATCAAGGGCCAATGAATAGTTTCGTTATGTTTTGACAAATCTTATACTGTAATATTTGCAGGAGTAATTCCTTTTGGGGGAAAAGCACACATAGGTATAATTCTGTTTTTTTCATAATCAACAAATAATAATAGCATTTTAGAGTACCAGTGTACCTCTCCCCCTTAACATCAATTATGATTATATATAGATACAATTTACTATGTAAGAATTGTTTGCAAAAGTCTTCTTGTTCCTATGAAAAGTTTTTAAAGATGAAAAGTGTACCTCTCAGTCATCTAACCTTTGGGGTTTATAATATCCATGAGTCCCACCCCCCTTTTGTTTCTAAAGTAATCCAACACATGTTTTCAATTTTCTGTCAATTCCATGTTGAACTATATCCCTGATCTTGATGCTCTCTAACTTGATCATCCTTATGATCATCTGTATTTATTTATATTGACTTTGGAGAGATGTTAAAGTCTAAATGTTCTATCAAGAGTCTAAGTGTCATCAGTAATAAATTAAATTATTAGGATTTTTAAAAGTATTATTTAAAATTACTAAAAAGCATTATTTTAGGGGAGGCTATGTGGCACAGTGGACAGAGCACCAGTCCTGGAGTTAGGAGCACCTGAATTCAAATCAGGCCTCAGACACTTAGTAATGACCTAGTTGTATGGCCTTGGGCAAGCCACTTAACCCCATTGCCTTCCAAAAAACCCCAAAAAACCATTATTTTAAAAAGGATTAGAATTCACTTTTTCAAAAGAACTACTAAGAAAACCAGAATGTACTTTGGCAAAAATAAATACAAAATAGAAAAATGATTTGCATACAAATAAATTACTAAAAAAGATCAGGTAACTTTCCCTGCTTTGGTTGATGGGAAAGTAAGGGTTAGTGGTAATTAAAGGGAAACTAACTTAGCTTTTGCTTTTTCAAAATCAATATAAATAATATAAAAAGGTAAAATCATCTATCTCTCAGTCTCATAAGATATTTATATAGAGAGGGGAGAAAACATTAATATATAAAGGTCATTCCCCAACGTTATGATCAAATAATTCAAATAAAGAGTTCTCAGAACTGCACATAAACAAATTATGTATTTAGCCTGCCTGTGACCCCTTCTGTACCTTTAAGATTCTCCCCTCAACATTAGTTATCAAAGGTTAATTCCTAACTTCTATTTTTCTTGTAATTTTTGGAATGTGGCACTTAATATTTTGTTTTCATATTTATTGAGCTTATTGTAGTTTGTAGTATAAGAAGTCAGCTTGAAATAGGATTATTATTATTATTATTATTATCATCATCATCATCATCATCATCATCACAAAATTAACAGGTTTATCTAGCAAATTTCTGTCAAATAGAGCCATTCTCCCCTTTATATTCTGAGATTTATTCACTACTTCATAAGTGTTACTTTTAAAAGTATGTTTGAGAATCTAGTATTAAGGAAATTCTTTTAATTTTCAAAAGAAAAAATTAAAAACTGGAACCTCCCAACTTGGACCTATCCCATTTAAGCAAGTAGCATAAAGCTGAAGGTAGCTAGCCCTTAGCACTTCAGTGAGGATTACAGACCTTTTGGTAGTTTTCTTCTAAGGCTATAGATTGAGATTTCACATTGTATTCACCTTGCTTAACTGATTTACATATACTTTAGTTTCACTGATTCATATAAACCATAATAAGCTACATTTTGTTATAGCCAAGTAAATCATGTTTCTGGTAGATTGTGTTGTTTGTAGTTCTATTTATTTAAGAAGTATGTTTCATAAAGGTTACTCCTGTCGAAGTTTTTGTCTCTAAGGGACAAACTAAATTGATGAGAACACCACAGTGAAGAGGCAATGTGACAGTATTTAAAACACTGAATTTGAAAACTCACTGCTGCTTACTAGCTATTTGACCTTGATTTAGCAATTTCTCCTCAATTTTCTCATTTATGAAAAGAACAGATTGTTTCAGAAGACCTCTTTCTAATCTGAAATCTCATGTTCCTTTGAAACATTTCCAATACAACCTAACAGTTCATTACCTGTCATATGTAAAAGCAATATAATATGATAATGATAACAACTTAATTGAGCAAGGCACTGAGAACAATGACAAAATTCACAAAAGTAATATGCTATGACTATGGTCAATCTGCATCCTTTTTTCAGGTGATTTCTTTCCTTATTCTCCTGATCTCCTCTCTAGTCATTTGCCTCAAATAAAGATTTTCTCAGTTGTAGTGACCCATCATTCACTTAAGACTGACTGGACCAATTCCCAGCTTCAGCCACAGTGCATCTGCATTCTCTACTTTCTTCTGATGACTTTCTGACCATAAGGACATCTGAACTGATCTAATTTAGTGACACTTAAAACTTTCTAATCAAACCTTTAATGTACCTTCCTCAGCATAAAGTGAGAAATCCTAGTTTGCTCTAATTTTGGAGTTTTTAATTCTCTTGTCATCTCTGGAAAAGAAGCATCTGTCTGATTTAGAATTCATGTGGCTATGCTGGCCTGAGTTCATGTATTCATTCTCCAATTTTGAGCACATTTTCAGTCAAATCAAGAAGCCTCCTGATGGCATGGTAGACCCTCTATTAATACTTCTAAGTTATCAATTGCTCTCTCCTTATGGGACAAACCAGACAATATAAAATCAGTGTAGAAACTGTTCACACTGTGTAAGAAATAATCATTATTTTACCAATAATTAACAAAATACAACTCTTTCCTTAAACACCACATCAAGAAGTTCTCGAAAATTTTTCAGGAAGGCTAAAGGCAAATTAAATGGAGGCATCAGTTCACTAGAAGTGCTCCAAGGCCTAAACTCTAAGCAGTCAGGCATACTGCCTTAAGGTGACACAGGTTTCTGAAATCCAGAAGATATCTGGACTCATAATTATCTTAGGTAATGCTTAAATATGCTTTAAGAAGTCAATGGGGCAGCTAGGTGGTGCAGTGGATAGAGGACCAGCCCAAGAGTCAAGAATACTTGAGTTCAAATCCAGCCTCAGACGCTTAATAATTACCAGCTGTGTGGCCTTGGGCAAGCCACTTAACCCCACTTGCCTTGCCAAAAAAAAAAAAAAAAAAAGTCAAGAAAACGAAGAAATGAAATCTTAATTCAATAATCCTCCAGGTGCAGGAATGGGAAACCTTTTTCTGCTAAGGGCCACTTGGATATTTTTAACATCATTTATCAGCTATATTTGGTCAAACATTTAATTAATTCACCCCTAAAAATTTCCTAGATTTATTGAATTTTGAGATCTGTCTGTGGCTGCCATGGTAGCACCAGACCTCGAGCCTTATATACAGCCTAGGGGATATCCCTTGCCCTTGCTCTAGATAGCTGAATAATGATTTGTTATGAAAGGATTTTGCAATGTATAACCTATTTTTTCATCTGAATGCCAAATTTTATCTTCCAGAGAAACATTTTACAACCTGCACATTTACATGCTGAAATCAGTCTGCAACAATGTTTTCAAAAATGCAAAGACTGTGATAATAAAAAAAAATAATCAAATCAGTTTTATTCTGTTTGGGATACTCACTAAAATGCCTATTTTCTAGTTCTTTTTAAAAAATTCATGAGAATCAATTAAATCTTTGTTGATACTGCTTTTTCCTTTACTTTTTCATTTTAGCATGGCAGCTATGTCAATTTTAAATCAAAACAGTTATTTCAAATTATGAGAAGACAATCTAACCATCAAGAAAAAGTTTTTATTATCTCAAAACTGAAAAAGTAAATTTTTTTTTCACAACAGTTTGAACAATAAGACCTTCTAGCACAAAACAGACATCAGGAAAACACCATAGACATAAGCAAAAGATAAGAGAATGAATTCCAGACTCCGTAACCCGACACTGAATGACTTCAATAAATCTGGTTTTTATAAATTCCATGTCCTAGCTCATCAAACTCCCTTCCATCTTCACTATCTTCTTTCTATGTATGGAAAAATACTTTGTGGTTCCTAAAATAAAGTCAGTTCTCTTGCTGAATACATGAGGCAAGACCTAGTTCAAATACTTCCTCCTGCAAGAGTCTTCCTTGATTTCCCCTAGTCAAAAGTTATATCTTGGTGATTTAACACTGCACTCTGTCCATTATAAATTTAACAATTTGATTTTTGAATGAAATATAGGTGAAGCAGGATCTAGCTGACAAAATGGGACTTCATTTTTGCCTTACACATAAATCACATTAATGCTTATCTAGATAAGCAATTCCCAATGGTTTTTATCTCTTAAATTCCTTTCATCAGTAACAACAAAAAAGAAAATGTGTTATGGATCCCCAGAGTAATTTTATCTACTACTCATAATATTAAGTGTTTTTATAGTATCAACAATGCTAATTTTGCCTCAGAAGTTCAAAATTAAAATATTTTATATTTGTAATTAATTTAAATTTTTATTCTAATTATAATTATTAAAACTTTAAATATAAAATTGTAAGGTAATTATTAGCATTATTATATAGGACATTCTGCAAAAATTAAAAGAAACAATCCAGTTAAGACTTCATATGTTTATTTAATTATCTGACCTTAGTATTGTGCCTGGTAAAGTTAACTACTTCATTCTTAAGTTACAACTTAGAAAAAAAACATTTTTTTTTAATGTTTTTGCAAGGCAAGTGAGGTTAAGTAGCTTGCCCAAGGCCACACAGCTAGGTAATTAAATATCTGAGGTCTGATTTGAACTCAGGTACTCCTGACTCCAGGGCTAGTGCTCTATCCACTGCTCTATCCCTGAAAATGTTCAACATAATAATTACAGGCACACTGAATTTCAAACTTTATTTAAACAAAGGCTTGCTAAAATATTTGGCTCAACCCCACAAATCTTAAAACTGGTTCCACACTTAATTACAAATTCTGATTTAAGATAAGAATAAAATGAAAGTGCTCACACAAATATATGGAAGAGAATGGTACAAGAATTTATAAGTTTTCTGAATAGCTAGTTGCAACATAAAATATTTACTTTTCTACTGGCTAATGACAAACTCATTTTTATAAGACAAAATCTCTTTAGTCTTGATCTTCTCTTTTACCATTTACAAATCAGCTACACTTTCTCATAAACTACTAACTCATCAATACTGCCAACTAGCTCATTTGAAAATCTGCCAAATAGAAAATTTACTTAAGTGGGAAATAAGTTTAAATTGGAAAAGTTTTTACTACTGAAATGAGTATTTCTAAAGAACTTTTTTTTTTGCCTTCAAGGACTTTGCAATTTTTTAAAAAGAAAGATTTTGGTTTTTTTGAATTTTACAATTTCCCCCCAATCTGGTGTCCCTCCCCACCCCCCACAGAAGGCAGTCTGTTAGTCTTTACATTGTTTCCATGGTATACACTGATCTAAGTTCAATGTGATGAGAAATCATATCCTTAAGGAAGAAAAATAAAGTATAAGAGACAGCAAAATTACATAAGAAAATGGGTTTTTTTCATTAAAAGTAATAACATTCTATGGTCTTTGCTTAAACTCCTTATTCTCCATCGCAGATACCCCAAAATTGTGCCTGATTGCTGCACTGATGGAATGAGCAAGTCCATTAAGGTTGATCATCACCCCCATGTTGCTGTTAGGGTGTATAAGTTCTTCTGGTTCTCTGCAGAACATTTTTGATAGTCCATGATGGTTTTAAAATGGATGCAATGTGTATGCCTAACAATCATGATTTCTTTTTTGTAAATTTTTTTAAGGTTTTTGCAAGGCAATGAGGTTAAGTGGCTTGCCCAAGGCCACAAAGCTAGGTTAATTATTAAGTGTTTGAGGCTGGATGCAAATCATGATTTCTAAACAGTCTGATATTTGCACTACAAAAATGTAAATGCACAGAATAGCTTGGTCATGTGATAACACAGGTATGATTACAGAGTAACAGAAGGGAACAAGGGAGCTGTTCTATTGCAATTCATAAACTTCAAATGAGGATATGCAAGTGCATCACACCATTCATTGGGAATTGGTTTGAACTTAAATACTGAGCCAAAGTGGTGGTTTAGAAATAGTTTGGTAGTCGAGAAACTGCAAGTATATTCTTGTCAAAAGCAGATTCTGGTGTAAAAGCTGAACAAACAACAATTCCCATATATTCATTTTGGATTATGAAGAAACAAACATATGATGTCACAAAGGAAAAATAAATTTGTAACATAATTTAGGCAATTATTTACTACTAAGGCATAGTGGATAGAGAAACAGTCCTAAGTCAGGTTCTGCCTGAAACAAAAACTGGTTAAGAGTCTGAGCAAATATGACTATACATTACTGTCAGTCAATATGCATTTATCAAGACCATACCTGTTGCCAGGTATTAGGCTAGTAAACCCAGGGAACATAAAGAAAAGCAATAAATACCCTAAAGAAATATACACTGAAATAGAGAAGTCAAGAAGTAAACAACTAAATGTAAGATAAATACAGACTAGATGGGAATTGCAAATCTATACTAATAGAACTAGTTTCCTTATGAGGAGTTCTTTATACCTGGGAAATCACAGATCTCTTTAAAAAAGAAAATAGCAACAATATTATTTTCCAAAATTTGTTTGTAAAAACTTGCTCTTTTAGTCCCTCCCAGTCCACAGGGGATGTAGCCAGCACCCTTGTAAATTGGGCCATGAGCCAAGAACTGGCCTTTTTCTCCTCAAACTGTAAATAATGTCCAATTTTGGCTGCTTACCAAAAGCAGTGAGTCCTACAGCTTTAGGTTTTATCATCAGGTTAGGAGTGGGAGGGAGTGAAGAGAGGAGGGGAGGGAAGGGTAGAGGAAGGAGAGAAAAAGAGAGAAAGCACATTTTTCATTACCTCACTGCCACCTATCAGTCTCAGAAAAATCACTCTTGCATTGTTTTTAATAGGGAACTCTAGAAAATAGTATTTTAGGCTTTGGAAGGGGTTATATAGACTAACCAAGAATCCAAGAAACTTCACAATTTAAAGCCTGGTTTCTTACAAGAATCATGCTGTAATTCATTTTGAACATTAAATTTGAATACTTAAAGAGGTTAACTTATAATGTAAATCATTTTATATATTTGCAATGGTCTTGGGCAAAAGTAGGTGGGCTAAAAATACATATTTCAAATGAGTTATCCTTTTAGAAAACAAGTGATACTCAGAAAAGAAGGCATTTTAGGCAGATAATAATAAAATGCCAGTGATCTCTTATAAATTTACTCTATATATGTGGAAGGAACGGTAGGGTAGAGAGAAAATGTATACAGTATATAGAAATGGTATAGAAAATATAACTTGCCTGTACTTTAGGTTTACTGATTGGCAGGCTGGAAGAAAAAAATAACCATTTTCTTGACTCTGTTGGATGCAGCTGCTCTCAGCAATTCAGAAAGCTTGAACAACCTGTTATGGACAATGCCATTCACATCCAGATGAACAAAATAAATTTGAAATACACTTTTAAAGAATCTCTTATATTTTTCCTTCATATTCCATGGTTTTTTCTCTTCCTTTGGTATTAATTCCTCATATATTCCTATATATATACATATATATATCTATCTTCCTCATACAGAAAATGACTAATATGTAAACATGTTAAACACAAATGTTCATATACAATGCTTACTAGACTCTGCTGAGGGTAGGGGGATAGAGGAAGAAAATTATGTTAACATAAACATGCATGTGGACGAATGTTTAAAAATTTCATAACACACAACAGGAAAAAGTAAAATACCAATAAGAAAAAATAAAAATAAAAAAGGTGTCCTTATCTGCATTTCTTGGTGCTTGCATATGTATTCTAGATTATGGCCATAGATCAAAGAAAGTGCATTTTCCATTAACTGTCCTTCTTCCTAGCAGCTTGTGCTGGATAAATTTTTCTTTTATCTCAAATTTTCCTGAGTATCTATACTATCTCCATTATCTCTAACCCTTTTTCCATTCTCACCTCATCTCATGGCCCTCAAATGTACATAATTGGTTGACCACTTATCAAGAGAGTTTTGAAGATGATTCCTGTTTATGTAGAGATTGGATTAGAAGGTTCTGAAAGGCTATGATTTTTTTCTGAAACAGCACTTCCTCTATCAAGGAGGATAGGTAATCAATCCACTTTTAAGAGAAATTAGAAAAGAGGGAGAAAGAGAATAAACAAAGGGATAGTTAAGGAAAGTGAGTTTTTAAAATTTATTGTAATATACAGCTTTATCATGAGAGAAATACAGCAGAAATGATGAAGTTTATTTTTAGAAACCAATAAATCATCTATTTAACAAATTAGTTTCTTAACTGGACAAAAATGCAACATAGATTAATAAAAATTTCCACATAAATATTCTGCAGTTAAAAAGCAATATTAAAATTACATGGATACTATTTTATCTTCCCGACACTGACCTTCTCTTTTGGATGAAAAATACTGTTGTTTTTTTTTTAGGTTTTTGCAAATGGGGTTAAGTAGCTTGCCCAAGGCCACACAGCTGGGTAATTATTAAGTGTCTGGGACCGGATTTGAACCCAGGTACTCCTGACTCCAGGGCCGGTGCTTTATCCACTGTGCCACCTAGCCATCCTGAAAAATACTGTTCTAAGTTATTTTGTATGTCAATAATTGTAACTTCAAAAATAACTGTTTTATGATGTTTGCTCCAATAATGGGAAGAAGGTTAGCTAAGAGGATAAAAGGAAAAGAGAGGGGATTACTATTTAAAAAAAAATAGGGGTGGGAGCGGAGCCAAGATGGCAACAAGAAAGGATCCAGTCTTAGGCGCTCTCTGATAAAACTCATCAGCTAAGGACCCTAACTAAACTTTCGAGAGACAGAACCCACAAAGGGACCCAGTGAGTCAGTTCTCCTACTCAAGGTAACCTGGAAAACAGCAGAAAGGCTCTGCTCCCCGGGGTCGGAGGGGTGGCCCACCAGAACCAAAGAACTTCAGCCTCCCGGAGGCAGTCCCAGGGCGCTGGGAGTCTCAGCTCACAGCAGTGGGGGAGTCTCCTGAGCTACACCTTGGGGAGCACCAGGCACAAAGTGGGGGAACAGTGGGGGACCTCTGCCAGAGGGAGCACGTGGAGCCCAGCCCTCAGGGCACACAGCGAGCTCTTTCACCAGCCCAGATCCAGGAACAGAAGCAGGTGGAGCCAGTAAGCAGGAGCCCCCAGGGCATGAGCCCATTGAGCTGAGGGAGGAGAGTGAAGAGAGAGAGACTTCAGAGCTCTGTCCTCTGCCCCTGGAACAGGACTCTGGGGCTCTGACCACATTCAGATCCTGATCCCAGTCTAGGCCCCCCCCCCAATAGAACAGCAGGGTTCCCCTCCACCTCAGCTCCGTGGCAGAGGGGGGCACCTATGGTCATTCACAGACCAGGAGGGAGGACAGAGCCTCACACACTGAGACCCTTGTGGGAGTGTCCCAAAAACTCAAGAAACACCACAAACCAGGCCCAGGCTGGGAAAATGAGCAAGCAGAGAAATAAGAGGAAGACCATTGAGAAATATTTTGCAAATGAGCCCAAGAAGGATCAAAACACTCAGTCTGAAGATGAGGAAGCACAAGCTCCTGCATCTAAAGACTCCAAGAAAAACAGAAATTGGGCTCAGGCTATGACAGAGCTCAAAAAAGACTTTGAAAATCAAATGAGGTTGTTAGAAGAAAAACTGGGAAAAGAAAGGAGAGAGATGCAGGAAAAACATGAAAAATGAAGTTAGCAGCTTAGTCAAGGAAATCCAAAAAAATGCTGAAGAAAATAGCATGCTAAAAAACAGCTTAGGTCAAATGAATAAAACAGCTCAAAAAGTTATTGAGGAGAAGAATGCTTTAAAAAGCAAAATTGGCCAGATGGAAAAAGAGATAAGAAAACTCTCTGAGGAGAACAAATCCTTCAGACAAAGAATAGAATTCAGGGAGATTGATGAATTTACCAGAAATCAAGAATCAATACTTCAAAACAAAAAAAAAAAATGAAAAATTAGAAGAAAATGTGAAATATCTCATTGAAAAAACAACTGATATGGAAAACAGACATAGGAAAGATAATTTAAAAATTATTGGAATACCTGAAAGTCATGATCAGGAAAAGAGCCTTGACATCATTTTCAAAGAATTACTACAAGAAAATTGCTCTGATATTCTAGAAGCAGAGGGGAAAATAGAAATGGAGAGAATCCACCAATCCCTCCAAGTAAGAGACCCCAAAAAACCAACCCCTAGGAATATTATAGCCAAGTTCCAGAACTCCCAAGTCAAAGAGAAAGTATTACAAACAGCCAGAAGGACACAGTTCAAATATCGTGGAGCTGCAGTCAGGATCACACAGGACTTAGCAGCAGCTACATTGGAAGCTCATAGGGCTTGGAATATAATATACCAGAAGGCAAAAGACCTTAGAATGCAGCCAAGAATGAACTAACCAGCAAGGCTGAATGTCCTCTTCCAGGGAAAAAGATGGACTTTCAGTGAACTAGGGGAATTTCAAATGTTCCCTCTGGAATGGCCAGAGCTGAACAGAAGGTTTGATCTTCAGATACAGGACTCAGGTGAAGCGTAGAGAGTGGAGGAGAGGGGGAAAATATGAGGGACTTGATGATGAACTGCATCTATTCCTGCACAGAAAAATGACACTGATAATACTCATATGAACCTTCTCAATTAACAGAGGAGGTAGAGGGAGCTTTTATAGTTGAAGCACGGGAGAAAGCTGAATTCGAAGATAAAATATGGTGTAAAAATGGAGTCAATAGGAAAAAAAGGGAAATGTAATGGGAGAAAGAAAAAGGAGAGGGGGAATAGGCCAAGATATTTCATATAAGATTTTTCTTTATTACAATGAGCTATTGCAATGATATGTCAAGGTGGGGGAGGCAAGGGGGAATGAGGGAATCTTCGTTCTCATCAGAGGTGGCTAGGAGAGGAAACAGCATATATACTCAATGGAGTAGACATCTGGAGTAAGAAGGAGAGAAGGGGGACAGGGGGAAGGGGGTATGTGAGTGATGGAGGAGAAGATGGACCATGGGGGGAGAGTGGTCAGATATAACACAATTTTTTTTTTTACTTCTTGCAAGGGGTTGGGATTGGATGGCCTGTCCGGGACCGGCTCAGGGCTTCTTGGCCCCAGGACCAGGGATCTGTCTGCTGCGCCACTCAGCTACCCTACGGCAGAGTCAGAGTGAAAGGAGAGAGAAAATATAGTACATGGTAGTGGAGAAATACAAAAGGGGGGAGTTGTGATCAGCAATGGCAACGGTGGAAAAATATGGAAGCAACTTTTGCAATGGACTTATCATACAGAATGTGACCCACCTGTGACAGAGTTGTTGGTGTTGGAACAAAGACTGAAGTACATTTTTTATTATTATTATTATTTGGGGGGGTGTGCAGGGCAAATGGGGCTGGGTGGCCTGCTTGGAGATGCATAGCAGGATGATTGTTGGTTGTCTGAGGCCAGATTTGGACCCGGGTGCTCCTGGCTCAAGGGCTAATGCTCTGTCTGCCACCCAGCCACCCCTACTATTATTACTGTTTTATTTTATTTTGGGTCTTTTTTTCCCTTTTTTTTCTTTTTTCTTTTTGGTTTTTGCAGGGCAGTGGGGTTCGGGTGGCTTGCATGTCACACAGCTGGATAATTGTTGGGTCTACGGGGCCGGATGCGGACTTGGGTGCTCGTGGCTCCAGGGCTGGTGCTCCGTCCATTGTGCCACCTGGCCATACCTACAATTATTACTATTATTTTTTTTAATTTTAATTTAATTTTTTTCTCTCCCCTTTATTGCTCAAGCAAGTCTATATTTATGGGGGGAGGGGCTATTTTATTTACTCTTAAACAAGAATATTTTATTAATATAAAAAACATTTGTACAAAATGAGAATAAATATTTTAAAAATTCTATGTAATTGGGAAAAAAGAAAATATTAAATTAAATAATAAAAAAGAAAGAAAAAAATAAATTTAAAAAAAAGAATAGGGGTGGCTAGGTGGCACAGTGGATAGAGTACTGGCCCTGGAGTCAGGAGTACCTGAGTTCAAATCCAGCCTGGCCTCAGACACTTAATAATGACCCAGCTGTGTGGCCTTGGGCAAGCCATTTAACCCCATTTACCTTGCAAAAAATCCTAAAAAAAAAGAATAGTAAAGATTCAAAGTCTGGGAATAATGAAAAACTATTCACTTAAAGAACACACAAAAAGTCACACTACTGCTACTTTTTTTGTTACAAATTTCTTTTCACTATCTAAAAGGAAGAAAACAGAAAATGTGATCTTACATTCTATTAAATTGAATGCAATTATCTTTCTCTTAAGAGATAAAAGATCAGTTGAAAATTTAAAAACCCAAATATAAACCAAAAAAATCATGAAACAACAGTTACCATTGCTGATATTGTAAAAATGTTTCAATTCTGATTGATTCAATTCAATAAATTTTAAGTTAGTATCCAAGTATATGTAGCACAACACTAATGGTGTATACACTGGTAGTACCTTCCTCAGCTCTTTGCAATCTTCCTTCCATCCTCAATTCCAAGCTGAACTTGCTCTCTCCAAGGACATCAATGAACTTGTAGAGGGTTCTTCATTCTCATCATTCTTGTCTTCAGCATCTGAGAGTATCTCCTCCAAGTCTAATGCTCCTTCCTTAGATTTTCCTGACAGTGCTCTTCCCTGAGTCTTCTACTTGTGTGGTGCTGACTCCTACTTTTCCTTTGGAGGAAAAGTGTTGCCATCACTTTGTGAGTGTTCTCAAATCTCTACTCTTCTCTAATTGATCTTATCACTTACCTCCCATAGTTTCAACTATCTCTGTAACTTGGACTCAAATCTATATTATTTAGCTCTTATGTCTTCCTGAGCTTAAAGTTCAAATCTCTCATTGTCCCTATGGATATATTTTAGAGGGTCTGTGAATATGGATAGGAAAAATGCTGCATCTTTATTTTCACTAACCCTTAAGTAAAATATGGCTTCTCTTTCCATTATTAATGTAGACAACAAATTAGATATTTTCTTATCATACTACAGTTGATTCTGCTAACTGGAAAGATAATTTTCAATTATCATTCCCTCAAAGTCATGGTGTTTTCATTAGACCAGTCTTAGATATTCACCCATAGGAGGCATTTCCCAGCTCAGCTACTTGTCAGGTCCTCTAATCTGCTAACATTTCTTGGTGTGTATTTTGTCGTTTTAGTAAGGTACACATATTTATCACCCAATCAAATGTAGAATATTTTTTTTTTATGCAAGGCAAGGCAATGGGGTTAAGTGGCTTGCCCAAGGTCACACAGCTAGGTGTATCTGAGGCAGGATTTGAACTCAGGTCCTCCTGACTCCAGGGCCGATGCTCTATCCACTGTGCCACCTAGCTGCCCCATTGACTTCTTAAAGCGTATTTAAGCATTATCTAAGATAATTATGAGTCCAGATATATCTGGATTTCAGAAACCTGTGTCACTTTAAGGCAGTATCCCTGACTGCTTAGAGTTTAGGCCTTGGAGCACTTCTAGCGAACTGATGCCTCCATTTATTTGCCTTTAACTCCCTGAAAAATTTTTGAGAACTTCTTGATGTGGCTTAAGGAAAGAGTTGTATTTTGGTAATTATTGTTAAAATAGTGATTTCTTACACAGTGTGAACAGTTTCTACACTGATTTTATATTGTCTGGTTTGTCCCATAAGGAGAGAGCAAGTGATAACTTAGAAATATTAATAGAGGGTCTCCCATGCCATCAGGAGGCTTCTTGATTTGACTGAAAATGTCCCAGGGCACAGCAAGTACTTAATTAACACTAGCTGAATTTAACCAAATATTAGGCTTTTCCTTCCTTCTTAACATCCCTGTGGATCATAGTCCATTCTACTGTTACATAACCACCCACACAATCTAAATATAAAATATAAACCTCTAAACAAAACATAAGGGAAATCTAATCAATAATAAGTACTTATTAAACACCTACTGGATGCCAGATGGTATGCTATAGACCACAAACACAAAGGACATTGCTTCACTTCAAAAAAGCCTGAAATCTTCCAAAAAGGTCAAGTACACCTAACTAGGTACACTCAATTCTGGTTTAACACAGCATCCTGTAGATGTCCAATTATTTTTTTCAGTAATGTCTGACTCTTTGTGACCCCATTTTGGGCCATTTCTTTTTTTTCTTTAGGTTTTTGCAAGGCAAATGGGGTTAAGTGACTTGCCCAAGGCCACACAGTTAGGTAATTATTAATTGTCTGAAACCATTTGAACCCAGGTACTCATGACTCCAGGGCCGGTGCTTTATCCACTGCACTACCTAGCCGCCCCCTTGGGCCATTTCTTGACAAAGAAACTAGACTTGTTCTGCTAGGCAAGGAGACAAGTTAGGATATTATTGCAATAGTCTAAGCCTGAATTATGGTGATATATGTGTGAGGGGAGGTCCAGCAACACTGTTCAACTACAACGGACCTAGCTTTTCTCAGAATAATGATTTATAATATTTATAATCAAGGACTTGTGATTGAACACGTCACTCACATCTGGAGAAGTAACTACAGAGTCAAAATGAAGGCCAATGCATAATATTTTCAATTTTTTAAATTTATTTTATGCTTTATGTTTTTTCCCCTCTCATGGATTTTCCCCCTTTTGTTTTGGTTCTTCCTCCACAACATGATCAATGTGCAAAGATGTAACAATTTTATATATATAACCTAATAGATTACTTGCTGTCAAGGGAGGGGAGAAGAAAGGGAGCAAGGGAGAAAAATGTGTAATGCAAAAACCTTACAAAAAATGAATGCTGAAAACTGTAGTTGGAAAAATATATTTGTTATTAAAAGTTTAGTTTCTGATCTCCCTATACAACTAGGCTTGACACTGTCCAATCCTTCCTTAAAAGCTAAGCCAAATTAATCCTCCTAAAGTATTAATTTTCCTGTATTTTGATGCTTTGGGACATTGGTTATTATTTCCTCCAAAATCATGCTTCAGAACTCATCTATATCTGCTGACTCTTGTCCCTTTATAGTACACTCCTAGTCAACATGAATTTTCCAAAGGAGTTTTATATAAGATGTTGGAGGCTTTGCCTCTACTTCTACTGGCATTATATAAATAATGACCAAGTGCATGGGATGTCCTTAGTTTATCCTAGAAACCTTCTATGACATTCTGAGGGCTTTTTTTTTTACACAAAACTTTTGTATAATTCATTTATGCATTTTCCCATTATGTTTCAGTTGACCCTAAAATTTAAATTCTTTTGAAACTGACATTTCATAATTCATTCTTATAAAATATCACTGGAATTAGACTAGAATTGAAAAGATGGGCCATAACATCAGGAAGAAAGCTGGTATCATTAAAATCATTGCATTTTGTTTGCTTCCTCTGGTTAAATCTCGGCCCAGAACACTGTCCACAAATATTCATCATTTATCAAAGACACAGCTACTGCTAGAACAGCTGAAATTTTTGCATTTAACTGCATGTTAAAGTTTCCCAAAACAAATTCTTCATCCACAGGGGTTTTCTGATGTTGAAATGATATACAGACCAACACTTCTGAGTGATTTATCTGATGGCTAATATATTAGGGTCTGATGAGGATGTCACCATCATAAGAAATACCTGTTCCAGCTATATATTGTGCTTAAAATTAATTTTTTTTAAAAAACTTTTTATTGACATCATTTTCACATAATTCTCCTCAGTATCCCTCTCCCTCCCCAGGGTCTCATAATGAACAATATTTCTTAACACAAAAGAGGGGGGAAAATTCTGCATAGCTTATCAATACACTGAAACAGCATGGTTAGTATGCTTTAAAGAAAATTACTTTGATAGCTGTGGACAGAAGAAATGAAGTGGAAAGACAATTGAAGCTAGCCACCTGCAGCAAAAAACCTAAGTGAGAAGAATTAAAATTGACTGCAAGACATGCTGTGGAGGTAGAAACCAGCAAGATACAACAACTAACTGGAAGCATAGCATAAGGGAGACTGAAAGAATTGTGAAATAGGGAAGATTGGAAGAAGGGTTGAGTTTGAAGGGGAAGGGAACCAGTTTTGGAGCTGCTAATACGGTTGAGAACATTAGTATTATATCCAGACTGAAATGTCCAAAATGCAATTGATGATGAGGAATTGAAGCTAAAGACAGAAAATGGAGCTAGATATATGTCTCAAGGAGTTGTAAGAATAGAAAATGATAATTAAACCATAGGAACTAATGGGGTCCTAAGAGAGGGGAGGCAGCCTAAAAGAGCACTTTGAGGAAACACTGGCATGATGACCTAGCAAAAGAGGTTGAAAAGTAAAGAAGGAGATTCAGAAGAGAGGGTCAGGAAAGCCCAGAAAAGAGGAAGAGAGAACTGTGCAGTCTAACTTCAGTTACTGTGACTATAGTGCTTTGGAACAATAAAGGACCACACACAAACTATTATTGGCTCTTTGTGCTTTGGAATTTCTAGTTCTTTTGGATAAAACAAGCAGTCCAAGATGTATACTGGTTAATAATTTTGCTAGGAATTAATAACAGAATGTGTCATGACAAAAAGGACATTAAAAAAATCATATTCAAGTCTTAGATTTGTGATCCTGAGAGATGAACCTTTAGAAGACCATTTGCAATTCTGTTACAATTAATTGCCTTGAAAGAAAGAGTGTAAATTCCTATGCAAAGAAATTACAGGTCCAAAAGAAACTGCAGGTCTCTTAACAATGGTAACAAAAAGCAGACTAAATTTGGTGTCATAAAAGATGGATTTGAGTTGTGGCCCAAACATCTTTGTCAGGAAAGAATATTCAATATTAATTGGCTAAGTTTAGAAACTCGATCAGACTTCTCTCTGTGGTATTTGTTTTGTACCAGAGAAACTTTTGAGAAATGTTAAAGATGAAATTCAATGTTTTCATTTTTATCTATTTTATCTATTCCCCTCTTTTTCTCCAAGAGCAACAATTTGTTGGAGTTCAACTTTATCTTCTAATGTGGACCTTTGTTCTAACTAGTGAATAGTTGATTTGAGTACAAACAGAAGACAATCTTATTATAAAGTTGGTGTCCAGTTTTTTCAATCCATTAAAATGTGTCAATTTTCTTTCTCTCTCAAAAACTATTTTTATCTGTTTCATTGGTTTCAGAGCCAAAGAATTCATCAGTTAGTAGTAGTAATTCAACTGCTGGTGATGGCCTTCTTTATTCTTAGCTAGACTGGTTTTTGCACAGAAGACACCATCAAAGTCACAACTTGCGTAAAGTCCTTGAGAACTCCTGGTCAGTTCTGTATAACTGAGATATTAAAGTAGGGCTCTTCTGGAAGATGATTATGAAATTCAAATGAAGAGATCATATTTGAAATGTATAAATGCTAAATGAAGTAAACAAACTATTTTCTTTTTTATAACAGAATAAAATTTTTTTAAAAAGTTTCTAGCTAGAAAGCATAGTAATCTTGTAAAGACAAAATTGTACTATAGTTATGACTATGGTCTGCAGTTCTTAATTTGGTCGATGGCTTTGGAATAAATTTTTTTCTTATTGTTGCTTTGTATTATGAAGAACTCTATAGGCCCATTCAAAAGAGACTTCAAAACTTAACCTGTGCCAAGCTAAATCCATATTCATTTGCCTACCTTCAGTCACTCCCCTTGAACTAAATTCCAAAACTAATTAGAACACTTTTATATTCACTGCTAATTAGTTCAGTTCAATTCCTTGAAATTTCTTCAATTTTGTTCTGCAGATTTCGTTTAACTTCCACCTATGGAGATTGTGCTCATTTAAGGCACAATGGAGGAGTAAAAGGGCATTGAATTATGGGCAGAAGCGAGGAAATGCGAACAACAGAAGAGGACTCTGAAATATTCATAGTGTTCATTTGCTGATAAGCGCACCTAGCTGCCTGACCATGTCATAGAGGTATAGACCCAGATAAGTGCATACACCAAGGGATTCAAAGGGATAGATATCCCATGGAGGATTAAAGGGACAAGTAGGAACAAGATTAACAAATCACAAACTGGTATTATTTGGGTTTATAATCCATGCAGGAGTATCCACATGGAAGAATTAATATACAATGAAATGTATTCTATGTGTGAAATAAGAGAAACATTCACATTATCCTTTGGGCAGATTAATACAAGGAAATTCATTAAAATAGTTCATTGTTACAACAAATTTCAGTGCGATATAAAATAACAAGAGAAAGTGCAGAAACAGCAAACTAGAGGACAATGAGGGCTAGGCAAGAATAAGGACTTGAACTGTGACAAAAAGAAAGAACTGAAAGTTTTAAGCAAAGACAACACTGAATAACAAAGGGAGGTCACCTGTGTTTCAGCACTACCTCTGCGATACACTGGCTGTGAGACCCAAGACAAGGTTCGACCTCCAACACCAAATACTGCATCACATACAATCTCCTTCACCCACAAAAAGACAAAAAATAATAAGACTAAGGTGCATTAATCTGGCAAGTAAATCACACTGAGCTCCAATGGAAATAAAGAAAGGACATTGGCAGAACACTTGTCAGGAGATACTGAGAGCCCAGATGGTTGTTAATGAGGAATAACCTCCAATGACAGAAGAGAAGGGCAAGATTTGAGATGCTGAGGTAACATGGAAGGACTTTGATGAGTAACACAAAAATTGTTCATCTTTTATTTCTCTTATTAATTTATTTTTTAAAGGTTTTTGCAAGGCAATGGGGTTAAGTGGCTTGCCCAAGGCCACACAGCTAGGTAATTATTTAAGTGTCTAAGGCTAGATTTGAACTCAGGTACTCCTGACTCCAGGGTTGGTGCTCTATCCACTGTGCCACCTGTCCACCCCATCTCTGATTAATTTCAAAAAAAAAAAAAAAGAAAAAAGAAAAAAGAAAAGAAAAGACCTGTTTGCCAGCTTTGTTCAGTGGTGCTTTTATTATCTCCTTAACAGTTCTTTACTCTTTTTTTTTATAGGTTTTTGCAAGGCAAACGGGGTTAAGTGGCTTGCCCAAGGCCACGCAGCTAGGTAATTATTAAGTGTCTGAGACTGGATTTGAACCCAGGTACTCCTGACTCCAGGGCCAGTGCTCTATCCACTATGCCACCTAGCTGCCCCCTTTACTCTTAACTTTTTAGAAACTGAAAAAGACAAATTAGTCATAAAGTGCATTTCTGTAGAATTTATGGCCATCTTTCATGCCCAGATTATTATTCTTCCTGCCTCCTAATCTTTGGTTATCTGTCACTTTTTTCAAAGTTATCTCTCTCTCTCAACAAAAAACGTGAAATGGTTTCCTCCTGCATTGCTTTTCTAGGTGCTATTGAGAAAGAACTGATCAATTGTTTTTTTCAACCATCATGTTCTATAATCTACTTCCTAGTAAACATAAAATTTTTAAAGAGCTAAATTAGATTCAAGGGGGGAAATGTTTTTTAAACTAAAGAAAACTGAAAACGTTGATTGAAAACATGATTGTTTCTAGGCCTCAAGTTCATAACCTATAAAATAAAGCAAATGAACAAGATTCAATGTATTTTTTCTATTCTAGAATATATGACTAAGTCTGTGAAAGTAGATTCATCATAAAAATACCATTATAACTGCTATAATTATAGCAAATGACATAAATCATTTTAAGTAGAGTATGAAAAATGCCATACTATGTCCTATTATTAGCTCGAAACAAAAAAGATAGTTTTTCACAGAAATGTATTGAATCCTGTCCCCCTCAAGTGGAACAATCAGGAAGTGGATAATCAAAAGACTTGGGCATATAGGCTTAAATCAGTTGAATAACACCTGTTGGTGATCATAGGAAAGGTAATTTTTCACCTTGCTGAGCCTCAGTAATTAATAAAATGCAAGGGTTGGACTGATTATATGATCTCTAAGGTCCTTATTTACCTACTAATTGTTCAAGGGACTCTCAAAAATCTCCAGCATTACACTTCAAATTCTACAGTATTTGGCCTTCTTTATAGTACAACCTTAACAGTCATACATTGCTACTGGAAAAACCGCTAACTCACTATACATTTTCATCACAGTGATATCTCAAGAATATAAAATCTGACACTGCTTCCATTTCTTCTTCTATTTGCCAGAAAGTGATGGAACCAGTTGCCAAGATCTTAGTTTTGTTGATGCTAAAGTTTCAAGTCAACTTTTACACTCTCCTCTTTCACCCTCATCAAGGAGTTTCTTGATTTCTCTTCACTTTATGCCATCAGAATGGTATCATCTAAATATTTCTTCTAGCAACCTTAATTCCAGATTTTCCAGTCTGGCATTTCATATGATGTACTCTGCATATAAGGTAAATAAATAAGGTGGTATTCCTTTTCCAGTCTATCAAGTCTATCATGTTTGGTTCTAATTGTTGCTTCCTGACAAGTTCTTTGGGAGACATCTTTTTAAGGACTTACCATAGTTTCTTGTGTTCCATACAATCAAAGGCTTTAGTGTAGTCAATGAAGTAAATGTTTTTCCTGAAACTACCTTGTTTTTGCCATAATTCAGCAAATATTGGCAATATTATCTCTAGTTTTTCTGTCTCTTTGAAAAGCAGTTTGCTTTTCAGGTAATTCTTGTTTCAGATATTGGTGAAACCTGCTTGCAGAATCTTAAGCATAACCTTGCTGGCATGTGAAAGGAGAGTAATTGTTTGGTAATTTGAACATTGCTTGGCATTGTCCTTTCTCAGCATTGGGACGTAAACTGATCTTTTCCAATTCAGTGATCATTGCTAAGTTTCCCAAAATTGCAGGCATACTAATGCAACACTGTAGCAGCAATTTTTAGTATTTTAAAAAGCTCAGCTAGAATTCCATCACTTCCACTGGTTTATCAGTTCCTATGCCCAAAAGATTTTATTCTCCAAGATATCTGGCTTAAAAATCAATAACCATGCCATTATGGTTATTAATGATATTTAGGTTCTTGCTGTATATAGTTTTTGTGTAAACAAAAATCCTTACCACCTATTCTTAATCAGTTTCTGTTAAGTCTCCCGTATAATTTAATGAAGCTATAAGCTATAAGTAGGGTCACCAAAACAGACAGGCACAGTGAAAAGTTCTTTAAAAAGGTGATGCACTGAAAATACTCTGGTATTTTGCCAAGAAAACCCCACTGACAGTTTTAAAATAGTAAGAAAAAAAAAAAGATGGCATCTGAAAAGCAGTGCTCCTCAGGTCAGAAAAATGTCCATTTTACTCCGGGGGAAAAGTGGGGAACAATTACAAGGAGTTCCAGTATTAACAAAGCAGCTGAGTCAAGGTCAAAACAAAGCTCAGATGCTAATGTTTCTGGTGACATAAGGAAAGTCTGATGCTATTCTCCTTACATTTTTTCTCCATATTTTTTGTAAATTGGTATGGATTGTTTAATTTGTATCCAGAGTCTAGCACAGTGCTTGGTACACAGCAGGGTTGTAATAAACATTTGTTAAGAGATTAACATAAATACACAACATGTGAGTATCAAAGAAAACAAGTTAAAAATCTTAATGCAAGGAGGCAAATTTGACCCTGTATCACACTGAAATCAAATCTAAAAAGGGAGCATGACTGTTTTGCAAAAGAAAAAGAAAGCCTAATGGGTCGGCAGGTGCTGGAAAGCACCATCCAGAAAGATACAATGTAAGGGAATCTTGAAACCAGAGGAGGGAAGAAGCATGGAACAGTCTTTTTTGTCCTCTTTGGGGAGGCTTGTAGATCCCTTCTTAGAATCATATATTTAAGCGAATAAAATATAAAGGATTCTTAGAATCATATTTAAGTGAATAAAATGGAAATCAATATCAAATGTAGTTATCAAAAGGTTGTTTTTTTAAAGTTCATAAACCCAAGCCTGATTTTCAATAAAAATCAGCTAGGTAGTACAGTGGATAGAGCACCAGTCCTAAAGTCAGGAGGTTGAGAGTTCAACTACGGTCTCAGAAACTTGACCTATAATAGCACTGTGACCTTAAGCAAGTCACTTAACCCTGATACTCTCACATCCAGGACATCTCAGTCATCCTGATTGGTATCTGGCCAGTGGACCCAAATGGCTTTGGAGGAGAAAGAGAGGCTGGTGACTTAGCAAAGCTCCCCACCCCCCAGTTCAAATCCAATTCATGTGCTTGTCACCACATCACCTCCCTGACATCATAGTCTTCTTGAAGAACAAAGGACAAAAATCATCATCATCATCATCATCCTCAGTAAAAATCAATGGCAAGCAGAATCGGAAGCAATATCATCAAAATAAACTACAGATTTCTTCAGTGGAAAGAGGAAGCCATCCAGTTATCATAATTTCAAAGCAGAGCAGCTAATAATTACATCCTTCAAAACTTGGAAGAATCAGTGGAAACAACTATTGTAAACCTGACCTTCACCAAAAAGGAGGAAATGGCTGCTTAACTATAAACAATATTTCTCCAGCTGAAGAGAAGTGCGCACAATCCAATTTGAACTCTATGGAAGAGCATATTTCCTAATGTTTTATAAGAGAAGTATTCTACACAGATTCAGTAGAGGAGAAATCAGAAGCTTTTAATGATCTCATTCTGAAGACAAAAAGAAAAACTATTTAAATGAGGAAAAATGAAGAACCATGCATAAAACATCTAATGTGATAAGGGATTGACCAGTTTGACCTTATTTGATCCTCACAGCAACCCTGGGAGGTTAAGAATAATGAGGCAGACAAAGGCTAAGGGAATCTCTGCCCATTGTGAACCTAATGTCCAAAGCCATGTCTCAACTCCTAAACATGGTTTTTCTTTTTTTTTTAGGGTTTTTTTTTTTTTTTTTTTTTGCAAGGCAAATGGGATTAAGTGGCTTGCCCAAGGCCACATAGCTAGGTAATTATTAAGTGTCTGAGACCGAATTTGAACCCAGGTACTCCTGACTCCAGGGCTGGTGCTTTATCCACTGCATCACCTAGCCACCCCAAGATGGGTTTTCTTAATACTCCAAGTTGATAATGCTCATCCTCACTCAATAACTCTGTATATACTTTGTATTTGTCAATCTGCTTCACATGGTTTCTGAGCTCCTGTGATGTATTTTTCCAGATAATATAGGCTTCATCCCAGTAACGAATTAAAATATATTCCACTAAAAACTTATGTGAACTGCTGTAGAGAACAATTTAAACAATAGTAACATTATAAAGAAAAACAACACTGAAAGACTTATGCAATGTCCAACCACAATTCCAGAGCATTCATCATGATGGAAACATGGACTCAAGATACAAAATAAAAAAGATATTTTAGGTGTGGCCAATGTAGGTATTTATACTGTTTACAAAGATTTTGTTTGTTGTTTTCTTCATACTGCCAACCCAGCCACAAAAATTGGTAGTTTCTGCAAAAAGTAAGAAAAAAGTGGGGGAAAGGGAACATCACTGAAAATATCCAGAAGAACTGAAGGAATAACAGAAAGAATCAAAGACAGCAGAACAACTTTGAAAAATTACTTACTGAACTCATTATGTATTTTTAAAATAAAGTACATAAAAGATAGTAAGTCTTTTTCTATTCTACATAAACAAATTCCCCCAAAGAAAATAAATCCACCACCAGCACAGTTACTTTGATTATTTCACATCATGGAGAGAAATATGTTCAAAAATAATGTGATTCCCTTTCAAAAAAGCAGTACTTGAAAGAAATATTTCAGTCTCTTTGTGGTGTCTATAATTAGAAAGATCTATTTTCAAAAGTATGCTACCAGTTCAAAGAAACCAAAACTTCAACCAAATAAGGATCTCATTATCATTTGAAAGTCACATTCAAAAAGTTCATAACATGAAGATAGGATGCCCATTATCACAACTACTATTCACTATTGTATTAGAAATGTTAACTTCATCAATAAAAGAAAAAGAAATTGAAGGAATTAGAAATGGGAAGGAAAAGACAAAAACTCTCAATCTTTGCAGGTGATATAATGGTATACCTAAAGAATTCCCAAAAAATTATCTAAAAAAACTACCAGAAATACTTAACAACTTTAGCAAAGTCGCTTTCTATATATGACTAGCAAGATGCAGCAGAAAGAGCTAGAAAGACAAATCCCATTCAAAGCAACCTCAGACAATATAAAATACCTGGGAGTCTACCTGCCAAGGCAGACTCAAATTTTTTTTTTAAGTTTTTGCAAGGCAATGGGGTTAAGTGGCTTGCCCAAGGCCACACAGCTAGGTAATTATTAAGTGTCTGAGACGAGATTTGAACTCAGGTACTCCTGACTCCAAGGCCAGTGCTCTATCCATTGCAACACCTAGCTGCCCCTCAGAAACTTTTTGAAAACAATTAAAAAACACTTCTCACACAAATAAAATCAGATTTAAATAACTGGGCAAACATCAACTGCTCATGGATAGGGTCGAGCTAATACAATAAAAATGACAATTCTACCATAATTAAACTACTTGTTTAGAGCCCTACCAATCAAAATTCCAAAAAATTACTTTAATAACTTAGAAAAAAATTGTAAGTAAATTCATAAGGAGAAATAAAAGTCAAGAATTTCCAGGAATTCAATGAAAAAAAGTGCAAAAGAAAGTGGCTTAGCCTTATCACATCTAAAATTAAATTATAAAGCATTAGTCATCAAAATGATCTGGTACTGGCTAAGAAATAAAGTGGTGGATCAGTGGAATAGAAAAGATGCAATAGCAGGAAATGATAATACTAATCTGCTATTTGATAAACCCAAAGAGTCCAGCTATTGGGATTAAAAACTCTCTCTTCGATAAAAACTGTTGGGAAAATAGGAAGTTAATATGGCAGAAAATTGGATTAGATCAACACCTCACACACTATGCCAAGATAAGATCAAAATGGATACAGAATTTAGACATAAAAACAATATAATAAGCAAACTAGAAGATCAAGGAATAGTTTACCTGTCAGATCTATGGAAAGGGAAGCAGATGGAGATGGAGATGGAGAACATCATTAAAAACAAACTAGACAGTTTTGATTACATTAAACTAAAAAGCTTGTGCACAGACAAAACCACTGTAACCAAGATCAAAAGAAATGTAGTAAACTGGGAAACAATTTTTACAACTAGTATTTCTGACAAAGAACTCATTTCTAAAATATACAGAGAACTGAGTCAAATTTTCAAAAAAACAAGCCATTCCCCAATTGACAATTGGTCAGAGGATATGCAAAGGCAATTTACAGATGAGGAAATCAAAGCATAATCCATAGTCATATGAAAAATTGCTCTAAATCATTACTTATTAGAGAAATGCAAATTAAAGCTTCTCTGAGGTACCACCTCACACCTCTCAGACTGGCCAATATGACCAGAAAGGATAATGATCACTGTTGGAAGGGATGTGGGAAATCTGGGACACTATTACATTGTTGGTGGAGCTGTGAACTCATCCAACCTTTCTGGAGAGAAATTTGGAACTACATCCAAAGGGCAACAAAAATGTGCATACCCTTTGATCCATCAATACCACTACTGGGCCTATAACATGAAGAGATTATGAAAAAGGATAAAAACATCATTTGTACAAAAATATGCATAGCAGCCCTGTTTGTGGTGGCAAAGAATTGGAAATTAAATGAATGTCCTTCAATTGCGGAATGGCTTAACATCTGTGGTATATGTATGTCATGGAACAATTAGAAACCAGGAGGGACAGAATTCAGGAAGTCTGGAAGGATCTGCATGAACTGATGCTGAGTGAGATGACCAGAACCAGAAGAACAGTGTACACCCTAACAGCAACATGGGGGTGATGATCAACCTTAATGGACTTGCACTAATGGGATCATTAGTGCAACAATCAGGCACAATTTGAGGGTATCTTCGATGGAGAATGCCATCTGTACCCAGAGAAAGAATTGTGGAGTTTGAACAAAGACCAAAGACTATTACCTTTAATTTTTAAAAAAGGCATTTTATTATATAATTTTGCTCTTATACTTTATTTTTCTTCCTTAAGGATATGATTTCTCTCTCATCACATTCAACTTAGATCGATGTATATCATGCAAACAATGTAAAGACTAACAGAATGCCTTCTGGGGGAGAGCAGCAAGTGTAGGAGAAAAACTGTAAAACTCAAAATAAATAAAAACTTTTATTTAAAAAAATACATTCACTAAAAAAAATAAATTTTTAAAGTACAAAAAAAGTTCACACCATGCAATTATTACAGATCAAGTAAAAGTTTGTTGCTTGACTCTTTAAATGTAAAAATGCACTTAAAATGGAAATTGAGTATCCAAATTTTGAAGTCTTTTACCACAAACCAAAATTTCTCTATGTGGAATCTAAAACACTTCAAAAAGAAAAGCAAATATTATATGAGTCACATATGCCTACATTGACATCAATTTTAGTCAAAAGCATTCAAAGTTCAATATTAGGCCATGAATATTAAATTGGACTAAAATGACTTTAGTATTAATATTATTCAACAGAATGAAGACAAATCTTTGAAAATGGTTGTGAAGCAAAATTTTCCAACTTGCACATCAAAAAAATGACATTATTTCAAAGAAAGGGGATTCTTTAAAGAAATGAACCGGTTGGGGGGAGAGAGCGGGAGGATAAATAATTCACCACTAGGGATTATATACTTAATTCTCCTTGGCAGACTGCAAATGAAGGTGGGAGGAGAAGGTAATAGTACCTTTCCACCTTTGCACCAAATCACTATATGGAGAACCAGCTAATCATTTCAGAGTGTTATAACTGTTTGATAATTTTCAATTTCATAAGCTTAAATCTTCAGATAAGACTAGTTTATCTTAATTTTTCTTTCCGACAAATGTTAGAGTACCAATTGAAGCAAAGGGGAAAGGGGAGAAGGGAGGGGGAAGAAAAAAGGAAATGGTGGCATTTCTTCAATTTTAGTCTTTTACATTTTAAATCTCTACCAATACAAATAAACATGAAGAACCAAGTCATGGTAAATATTTTTACAACCTACATTGAAACAGGAACTAAGATAATATGCTTTCTATTAAATAAAGCTTAACATACCAGATAAAATAAGTAGTTCAATAATCCCTGCATCTCCCAGATAAGCAGCAGCATGTAATGGTGTCCTCTTTTCATTGTCCTATGATAAGAAGGGGAGAAAAGTTTTAAATAGAAAATTCTCTTAAGATATTCTATTTAAGGGGAAAGATACCAATATAAATTCCCAAAACTGAAATGATCCATTTTCCTAACTTTTGAAGATACATAGAAAAAGTATGAAACAAAGACCAAGAAATCTGATTCAGGAAAGATATTAGTGAATCACTTAAAAGACAAAAAGCATCAGACATTAAAAGACTTATGCCAGATTTTTAGTCCATGTGATATTATGAAATGATTTCATATTTTATCTATATAATGAACTTCCTATCAGAAACACACATGATACACCTATTTTTAACATAATACTTTCTTATGTTTTCAAAATAATGTGCTTCAAAAGTCTTTGAACTTTAAATTTAGTAACATGAAACTTATATCTTATTTTAGGTAAAAATTCACCAGGATTATAGATTTAGAGATAAAAGAACTTTAAGAAATCATCACCCAATGCTCTAATTTTATATATAAGGCAAGGAAGGGCCATACACATTAAATGAATTGTACAAGAAATGAAAGGAACTTGGATTCAAACTCAGGCAGTCTTCCCAAATTCAATGTTCTTTCCAATAAACAATACTGTCACTACTATAGATTTGACCCCATTTTGAAAGAATTTTATAAATTATAAAACAATAGGTAGATATGGGTTGTTATTATTACTGACACCAATTAAAGTTATAGAACATCATTAACAGTTTAAAACGGCACTAAGACTTTTGGAACAGCTGTATTTAAGATAATTTAGTAAGAAATAGTTCTACTTTGTTCAAAATAGCAACGAAATATTTTTTTTAACAATTCAAATTGGAAGTGAAAATCAGATAATAGTTTTTTTTTGAATTTTGAAAATCCTGAATTATTCAGTTTATTGAAGAAGGAAAGAAATTTAGGTCATAAAAATATATTCGAGGGGCAGAGCTAGATGGTGCAGTGGATAGAACTGGTGTCAGGAATTTAAATCTGACCTCAGATATTTAATAATTAGCTGTGTGACCTTGGGCAAGTCACTTAACCCCAATGCCTTGCAAAAAACAAAACCAAAAAAAAAAACAACAACCCCAAAACAAAACAAAAAGCAAAAAAAGACTATATCAGAGAAGAGGGCAAAAATGATCATTAAGTCTGTTTAAGAAATATATGCTCATGAAAATTAACTGAAAGTTTATGAAGTTCTAAAGCCAAAAAGAGATTTGTACACTTGCTTTAGGAATATTACCAAAATGCATGGGAAGTTACAAGCAACCAAATAAAGCCTAAAACATCATTTGGATGTTTAAAAATAAAGGAAAGAAGGAAGAGAAAAATCTAAGAAAAGATGAAAGGAAAACAGGAGAAAATTAAATAGTTAAAACAGTTATACATTAAATATGAAATGACTGAATTCATCAGTACCTTTTATAATAGCAAAAATAGACAAAATGAATAGTTATAATGCAATAATATTGAAGGAAAACTTTCTTCAAATAAAAAAAAAAACCCAAAACTCAAAAAGAAAATAATCATCATCATCACCACTATGGACCAATTACTGGCCTCAATTTATTCCATGTCAGCCTACAAATCAATCTCAACCAAAGATGAAGGTCCCAGAAGTCACAATACAAATAATCTACTTTCATCAATACTGTGTGATCACTCAATCTGGCATCAGATCCTTCTATAACAGGGACCCTTGCTTCCCACCTATCTGATTCATTTTGTGTTATCAGGAAAGAGTTCAGAAGCTACTGTCAGACTGACTTCAAGGTAGGAGTCCAAAGTTCTACATGATCCCTCCACTCCCACAAAATGACTTGTTCTGAGAAAACTGCATGTTAAAACTGATAGAAAGCAAAATAATCAGAACCAGAACAACAAAATACACGACAACAACAACATAAATCTTATTTTCAAAGCAAGAAAAGCTTATTAATAGCCAATTACCAATCTCAGGGTCTGAGAGAAGATAATATCTCCATACTTCTGTAAAGAAGTGAAGATGCAGAATACAGTATAATCTGCTAGAGTGGGGAATGGAAGGATTAATCAAAACTTGAACATAAGAAATGAGAATACATTAGCTACAAAGCCAGGAGAGTAGCTGAAAGGCTACTAAAAGAAATGAAGGAAAAGACATAGGATGAAATTGTAAGTACTAAGGAAAATCTTAGAAGAACCATTAATTTAAATTTCTGAAAATCTTCTCAAAGTACTGGACATGGAAAAAGAGAAAGGATATAACAGAATTTAAAAATCCAATGATGCCACGAGAAATATTGCTGCAAAGCAAAAAAGTATCAGAAAACTGTCAAACACGAGATAAATATTATCAAAAATAACTGACCTGAAAAAGAGGGAGATAACTTAAAAATTGCTGGACTTCTTCAGAAGAATTGCTAACTATTATAAGTACAAAGTAAAACAAAACCAGACAGAATCCTCAACCCACCACCTATATTGATTTTTTTCAGGACTAGAGAGACATCAGATAGGGAGGAGAGTGAGGGGAGAGAGAGTGACACACACATACACACAAAGAAAATGTGTGATTATGACTTTTTCCTGAGCACAGTGGGGAAGTCGGAGGAGTCCTATGAGGGAAAAAAAAAAACCATAAGTGGATGTAGTGAGCAAAGGAGCATACCATCAGAGGAATGGGATGGAGAAGAGGTCTCTATTAGAGGTATATGGGCAGGGTTCCTTGACTTGGATGAGAACTTGGAAGTAGGATTTTTTTTTTTTGCCTAGTCGTGTTCTGAGTGGGTTGGGGATAATGGCTTCTGATGGGGGGGGGTGGGGGGTGGAGTCCCAAGGAGACTAAGAGGACTCAATGGCATAATGGTGTCTCAATGGTACCAATTAAAGAAACACCTGAAAGAAACCCTCAGTTAAACACACCTAGAAATGCAAAGGTCAAATATAAAATATAAGGAATTTAGAAGAATGGAGAGATTTGTTTAAACTGACACAAAGTATTCAGAACCAGGACAACAAAATACCAAAATACACAATGACAACAACAATATAAAGGAAAACATTTAAAAGCAATTAAAACCTATTAATAAAAATTACTAGTTTCAGGATCTGAGAGAAGATAATGTATCTCCATATTTCTATGGAGATGAAGAATGCAGTATAATCTGCTAGATGCTGTATGAGTGTGGATTTGTTAATGTGTGTGTTCATATAAAAAGTATATTACAAACTATATAACATAAAGGCAGAGGCCAAAGAAAATGTTAAAATAAATATAATTTCCTATTCATCCTCTTAAGTTTTTATTTTTCCAATTAAATTTGTATTTTCATTCTAATATTTTAATGCTAATGTGATAGACATAACAATAATTCTAACATGATAAAAAAATCTTATAGCCAAATCAAACAAAACTAAAACATGAGAACTCTTAACTAGAATATGGAATATAGATTGTTCTCTTCACTTTTAAAAATTAATTAAAGGAAAAATTATTAGATTGGAATACTGCAGTGCTGTAGGAAATGATGAAATGTGAATTGAGAAAAATATGGAAATTCTTGGTCTTATGAAGGAAGATATTATCCACCTTTAGAGAAACTGAGGACAAGTTGAAATAAGCATAGCACAGTCTTACATATATGCATATGAATGTGTGTATGTATATGTGCTAGTAATTTTAGCTTCTTGGGGACTTGAGTAAGAAAGGGGAGGAAAATAAAGTAAATATTGCACACATCAAAGAACAAAAGAAAACCTACAAGGAAACAAAAAAAGATGGGTAGCTTTGAAGACAATGTACAGTATTTATTATGTATAGAAAATTTATTGCTTTGTATTTTGAATACTCTTATGTGGATCCTGCAGTGCATATGGCAATGCTGTTTCTTTTCTTATTTTGTATTTAAGTTTAAAATAAATTTTAAAAAGAAAAAAAAGAAAATTATAGTGATTTCCTCCTCTTTGCAGGTTTTGGAAAAATAAATATTCAAACCATAAATTTTGCTGAGAAGTTCTTCCTTGGCAAGAAAAGATTACAAATACAGCAATGTTTGCTTCTCTCAAAGGAACTTCTCGCAAAGAAAATATCACATTCCATGTAGGCATAATATTATACTTTGTAGGACTGGGAAAGTGAAGCAAAAGACAGGGCTAATAATCCCATGTTCTGAAAGTGAACCTCATAAGCTTCTTAAATTTTTTTAATTTTCAAGTACAACATTCAACTTAGAAATCATAAAAATTAAGCTAAAATATTCAAATGAGATCTCATCAATCTGAAGTTCCTTCCAAAGTGAAGACCACAACCTATCCAGGTCTCATGCATGTGCATAGAACATACTGGAGACATTTCCTTGACATCTCCACAAAAACAGAAGCAGAACTCTCTGGCTATTTAGCCATCCTGCCTGCCCTTACCTCAGCAAACCACTACCTCATTTTCTGTCATATCTTTGTAATGACTTCTTTTACTTTTCTTTTTCTTTGCACTTTTTAATTGGCTATGTGTCGTGCACCTCTTTGCTAATTCTAGAACTGTTGTTTTCTTTTATTACTTGCTGAAGATCTTTCATAATCTGAAACGAATAGCACAATTTCCATCTTTCTTGGGCGGGGAGGGTGAAGAGAAGGAAATGTCTTAGAATGATTACTTAAATGAGTGGATTAAAAAAAAAATACATTTACAAACCTGCCCTAGAAAAGTGGTAGAAAGGTTCATCTCAGGTCCTAATATCATAAAAAAATAAACAAAACTCCCAAAAAATATATACTCATTGTTAAAAGAAACTGCATGAAAAGGAAGGCAAGGAAACTTAAAATTTACACATTCAGGAGTTCAAATCTGGCGATATTTCATAGAATATTAAAGAAGAAAAATTGAGGAATAAATAGGAACCACAATCATTATGTGATATTACCTTGATGGACTGAACTGATCCCCAACCAAGTACCCAATAACAATTGGAGTCCCCAACTTCTACTTAAAGAGATTAAAAAATATATATAGCAAACTATGCTATTACACAGTAAAGCAGCTGGACTCATCTACTTTAGAAACAACTATTTATTGTGCTGGAATAACACAACAAAGTCTTGTATAGCTGGGTATGTCAGCCCATTGTTTTGTTGAAAAGGATATCTATAACAATTGTAAAATAGAAACACTGCAATCCCCTCCTCCCTTCCCTCCTCAGGATGCAAGATCTTTTACAAAGACTAAACTTCTTTTCCAGGTAGACAACACAAACCAAGACACAGTTACCTCAATCCAGTAGATTTGTGTCTTAACTCATTCTGAGGATATCAATTATAGAGCATACTGAAACAAGCACTGGAGATGACTTTGCAACTGACTTCCTACCGGTCTTATGGGGACACAGGAAGCACACAGGAAGATGTCTCTAAGGTTGGCATCCGCTCACTGAGAGGAGACCTCCTCCTAGGAACTTCCAAACTGAGGCAGGTCAGTCCTCCTCACTCCTTCCTTCATTCCCCAGCTGGCTCAAGTGACTCTCTAAACTTAACCTCCCATAATCCAAACTCCTAAATCACACCTTTTGTGTCTATTTTACCAGAAGAGAACTGAAGTTCTTCTAAGCTAGGGACTCTATTTTTACTTGTATTCCCAGCATGGTGCAGTCCCTGACCCACAACTGCTGACTTAACAAGAATTAAAAATCTATATTCTAGCCATAGGTGAAAAAAAGAGATTTCTGGTTTGTCAAGCAGAGCAATGTAAACTACACTAACATACCTAACCTCGTCTGTGTGAAAAGTTATGATCCTATCATCTGTCACAATAAAAGGCAAAATATCAATCTGGAAAAGTGGTATTAAAAAGATTCTAACTATGAATTCATCATGTTCTAACAAATACTGTCATCTAGCACATTAAAAACTCCATTAGATCTATTTGATTTTTTTTAACTGCAAAGAAATCTGGCAGAAATTAGGCTTAGATCAAGACTTTATACAACTCTATAGTATATTCTAAATGGAAAAGTTTAAGAGAAATTGATCACAGGCTTTCCACAACTTTGCTTAATAGAATTATTCTTAACCAAACAAGAGATAAAGCCAAAATAAAAAGTTAAAAAAAGGTAACCTTGGACTTACTGAAACTGAAAAGGCAACACAGACAGACAACATTAACACATCCTAGGATGAGGATGGAAATGGTCAAATGGAAAAAAAGAGAAGAGAAGTGGTCAAATGGTGGGAAAAATACCAAATACAAAGAAAGGTTTGGTATCCAAGATATAGAAACAACCAAGAAATACACACATATGACTAACAGTTATCTTTCAATAAATTATCAAAGGATATGAATAAACAATTCTCAAAAGAACTCCAAAGTAGTCATTCTTGTAAATTATTTTTAAAAATAAAATGAATTGGAGACACAAGGACTCAGGAAATCTGATCAAAGAGAACATTTATACATCAAGGAAGATTTTGTGATGTGCATATATACAGAAAAGGAATTAAAATCACAGATTTTCATTTCATCTTTGAAAACTAAGGAATTAGCAAAGTGCTACTTCTTTGGCCTGGGTACCAGAAATGAGATCCTGAGATTCAAGCTGGACATTATTGTTAAAATAAATGAAAAGTCTCATTAAATTTTATAAATTAGTATAGCTAATATGGGGAAGTTTTTTTTTTGCTTATTTTCCTTACCATGTCTTTTCAGTAAAAACCTTTACTTTGAATTAGTATTCCCAGGCTGGCTGGCTCTTAAAGGTAAAGACATTCTTTAAGTCTTTCTTAGAAGTCATTCTCAGAAGAAATAGAATAATATAGACCCACAGAGCACCTTGGTCATCAGATAGTTGTCCACTAGCTTGGGCTGGGGGATTGTCCCTAGGAGGTCACAGAGGCCATCATTAAGAGATGTTATTCCTTTTGGTTAACAGACCAATCTAAACTTCACTATAACTATAGACAGCCTTTTCAGAGGTGCATATCCATCTTTGGTGTACAACCAGTCACCCAATTCCCACCTGTGACTCCAAGAAGCTATAGCATGAAGAAGCCATATGTTGTTTAAACCATCTCAGTAGATGGGTTAAACCATGTGGAGGGTAAATAGGCCTTAAACCCATCAGTGAGTTGGATGGGGAAAGAGGGGTATCTACCTCAAGCATGTGAAGACTCCCCTCCCCCAATGCCCATGAAAGTGGTTGAAGCAGGCTCTGTACTGTGCTTAGAGCTCAGTCAAACAGAGATTCCAAGGTCATCAACTGTATCCTGAGCCACTGCTGGGTCATCCTGACTTTTGTTCTGCCACTGGACTCACACAACTCTGCCTCTCTTAAATTCAATTCATGCAAGTGAGGACATCACCATAAATATGAATAGGCTAGCTGAAATTTCTCCTTAGGGTACATGTCATAAAAGTTCATGATTAAGAACAAAGTCAGTTCAAATTCTGTGGTATGAATCTCTAGGTTTAGCTATGTGACTAGTAAGAATCACTACATTAAAGTACATTAAATAATGTATCCTTAAGGGGAAAAATTAGCCAGTTTACAGTATATTAATTATCTGATTTACAGATGAAGATATTCAGGTACAGAGAAACCATAACTTACTCATGATTAAACAGTTAATAGCCATCAGCAGCAGGGTCTAACACAACTTTCTTTTGATTCAAGTCTATAGCTCTCACACAAGCTCTATGGTACTCACCTAGCATCATTATGAAAACTAAAATAACATTAAAATTTAGGCATTGAAAAGACTACTAAAATAAAAGTTCTTTCTCAATATAAAGATGTTAACAATAAATACAATTTCTTTTATAAATTTAGGAAGTAGCTTGCTATAATCATTAGAATTAAAGAAAATACCAAAAGCATAAGACCTAGACCTAGAAGAGAGAACTCACATATCATCTAGTTCCCATTCCTCTTGGTAAAGAACTGAAGGCCAGGAAGGATTTAAGTGTCCTGCCCAGTGCTAAGTCAGTAGCAGCACTAGAACTGAAACATAGCTTTCTCTTTAGGGCACTGCCTCCAGACTGTAATGTTACTTAACTGATAGTCCTCAGTATTTAGCTCTAAAACTGTAAATCCCAGTGCACAAGTATGAAATGTCAGTACGTGCTAAATGGATATGATCAAATTAATGTAACTATACCTTTTAAGGAGTGGAAAGAAATATGTACCTCTTACACATTCAAGTTAAGCTGGCAGTTAATTAACACAAACCAAATTATTATTCAGAATTTTAAACCCAGGTGTGAGATATAGGTGATACCAAAGTTAAATATTAGATAAGATGAAGCATGAACACATAGTTATACATAATACTTTCTGTGCCTCCTATAAATTTCTTTAGTAAGTCTAGTGGTACATTTCAATAAACCACCTCTTCTCCATTCAAGCTGCTATCTGTAAACAGGTATTTTTACAGATGCTTTTTGTTAACTAAAGACAAAGTGACAAATTCTGAGTAGAATAAAGCATATGACAGGTGCAAATGCTTATTTAGCTAATAAATTGCCAACAGTTACATCAGATTTTTTTTTAAAGAAAATACACAGTCTTAACTTGGAAAATAACAAACTAAAATAACACTAAATATTTAACAAGTCATGCCATAAGAAAGAGAAAATAAGACATTTAAAATTTCAAGTTCAAAAATGTCTTGGGGGTGGCTAGGTGGTGTAGTGGATAAAGTACCGGCCCTGGAGTCAGGAGTACCTGGGTTCAAATCCAGTCTCAGACACTTAATAATTACCTAGCTGTGTGGCCTTGGGCAAGCCACTTAACCCCATTTGCCTTGCAAAAACCTAAAAAAAAAAAAGTCTTTCTCCTTTCCCCAATTTGGTCATTATAGTTTTTCTTGGTAAGAATCATGTCACAAAAAAAATCTAAAAATGCATATAATTACAAATACATAATATAAACAAGCAGTGTGATATAAATTGAGTTACATGGCAATAATCTAATTCTATAAACGAGGTGAGTCTCATTATCTCTAAACAGTTCTTTCATCTGTAAATATGGAGTTGGAAGAAGATCTGGGACTCAACCTAGGGCTCAGTAAAATATTCTGAAAGCTGGTCCTAAGTGTATTTTACACATTTTTCAAACATTCTGAACTGAGATCAGGCCACCGCTTCATTAGACAAAGGGACCCACAGTATAAAAAGGTTTCAGAATCCCTGGACGAGACAATAGCCAAAGTTTTTACCTAAGATTATGTTATCTTTGACTGCTGATAATTTTGAAGGTAGATGTATAACTGAACAGAGAAGAGAGTTGGAACAGGTGAACTTCCACAAGAATGGTAGATCTATTTTCTGAAGTTTAGCAATTATTCTAGATAGTGAATACACGAAAAAACATTGTTTTAAAAAATGGGAAAGAAATTCTCTACATTCACTCTGTGCAGCCAGGTGGGACAGTGATTTAACCACATATACTGACTAGCTCTGTAACCCTTGGGCAAGTCATTTAACCCTATTTGACTCAGTTTCTTCAACGTCAAAATGAGCTAGAGAAGGAAATGGCAAACCACTCCACTGTATTAGTTAAGAAAATCCCAAATGGGATCATGAAGACTGACTAGACTGAACAACAAATTCATTTGGGTTTTGTGAAGCAGGAATAAATGCTTTACATATGATCCCATTTAAATATATATGAATATACATTTAAACCCCATATACATTTAGAAGTCCCACTTCATTTCTCCTACAAACCTGAATTCAAAATTCTACCTCCAACAATACTATGGGATTTTGGACAAATCATTTAATCAATTGTTTCAGTTTCCTCATCTGTAAAAGGGGATAATAATATGTCCAGGGCTGCTGTGCAACTCAAATGATAAAATATTTGGAAAGCACATGGCGAAACTTAAAGCCCTATACAAATATAAGCTATTTTTTATTATTAATAAAAACATTAACAGACTCTAGTATTTTCACAAATAAGTAGAAACTTTGAAATTTACTAAGTCATCACTTAGATTTCTGAAAATTTCTCAGTCCATATTTTGCAATACATAAAACAATGTTGTTATTTATGACATTTTCAGTAGTCTAACCAATAATAAATTAGAAATTTTTTACTTTAGCATCATAACTGAAAAAAATTGATTACAGTTTCAACTTTCCCTAAATAAAACACTGTGGTAGATGAAATCAATGCCTGCTATGAAAGCCTAAAATAAGAATTAAACTCTAGTAGGGCAATTTCTACTGAAGAGAAAGTATTGTTGGGTTTATCATTTCTGGTATGATTCTCGAAATATTGGATAATTTCTGAATTACCAAATTTTACTATCAGAAATTTTTTTACTAATGAAGCTAAATCCATTCTTAAATGCCTTTAAAAAAAATTATTTTCCATATAGTTTCCCTGTTGAAAAAAAGCAAAAAATGAGAAATTTCTAAAAATCAGTCTTTCTTGCTTTCTTTCAGTCATGCCAGAACAGGATTAAATCAAAATTCAAAACCCAATTGCTTCACAAGGCAAACTGTATATTTCTAAGAGCCATTAAATAATATAAATTTGACTATCAATACAAAGAAACAGCCAAATATTATCCAGACTAAAATCTTACTCTGATATTTCAATTATGACATAGAGGTGACCCAAATTTTTCTGAAGCAAACTGACAGATCTTATAAACTGGAAAAACTTCAAAGTACATATCAGGCAATCGAAATTATGAAATGGTCAGAATCAGCAGCCTCAGTTATAAAGTCCTGAAGAATTCTACAAAGTTAAGGACTTCATTGTTCATATCAACAATACTTAAACCTCCTTCATTCAAGTCAAATGTCTGATAGTTTGATTTAAAAATTTTTAAATGTATTTTTAGTTACATCATCATCTTACAGAATATTAGAAATCTATAACTCATAGGACCACAGAATTATGAAACAGGAAAGACCAGACAAACCTAATCCAACTGCTTTGAGAAAAAGGAAACTGAAGCTCGGAAAGTCCAGTGACTTGCCTAAGGACAGACAGTAACTTACTAGACTTGTTCCTACATCTTTTTATTCTAATACATGTGGGATGGATAAACAATTCAAAAGTTTCCAATGACTACAAAATCTGGACAAATTGAGTGAAATGAAATTTAGTAATATACTTTTTGCAGAAAAACATGTAGCTATTTTTGGTAACATGAGGGAGCAATGAATCCATGAAGGGCTAATTCCCTAAGAATAATTTAAAAATTACAGTCCATCTAAATTTTATTTCTTTATTAGAAATATATTTACTAAAAGACATGTTTGAGCTATGCAAACATATCTTAAAAACAACTACAAAATCATTAAATATTGAAACAAAAAATTCACAAACTTAACCAAAATCAAGAGTCTACATTTGTAGCATTTAGTGTCATTAAGGTGGCAGAATAAATAGAAAACAGAAAAGTAAAAAAAGGGATTAAAGTCACAATTAGGAGCAGCTAGGTGGCGAAGTGGATAGAGCACCAGCCCTGGAGTTCAAATCTAGCCTCAGACACTTAATAATTACCTAGCTGTGTGGCCTTGAGCAAGCCACTTAACCCCCACTGCCTTGCAAAAACCTTAAAAAAAAAAACTGGGAGAAACTTTTTTTATGTAAAGGTTATCAAATAAAGACCTTGCAAAAACATAAAAAGAAATCTGTCAAATCAATAAGAATACCAGTCATTCTCCAACTGATACATGATCAAAGGACATGAGCAGGCAGTTTTCCAAAGAAGAAATCAAAACAATTTTTAGTTATAAGAAAAAAAAGTTTTAAATTAAAGGAAGAACTATAAATAAACAGAACAATTTTACATACACACACAAATATACACACAAACACACATCTATTTGTGTCTAATGGTGGTCATGGGAGGGGAAGGGGAAAGGAAATGGAGAAAAGGGGAAATAGAAAGCAAGGAAAGGGGGATTTAAGAGAAGAAAAGAAAAAGTTTGCATATTTGAAAGGAATACCAAATTTGTGTATAGATTATAGTTATGCTATGGAAATGCTTATTTTATTCTATAAATTAAAAATAAATTTAAGAAAAGTAAAATAATAAATAATATATATGATGAGGAATAATACAAATTAAATGAATCCCTGAAAGTCTCCTTACCTCCTACAATCAAGAAATAGTGAGAAATAGTATGTACTGCTATTTGGCCAATGCCAATATCCAATCATTCTAGAACTGCCTAGAAGTCCCCCTTAAGCCTCTAAAAGCAACGCTTCAGGTCTTAATGAGAGATATTATGAACAAAGAATTTCAGAGAACACCTAGATCAGAGCTATCCAAAAGTATGCGGCCCGCAGTGGGTTTACTAAATGTCTTAGAAAATGAAGCCCAACTACTGCAGAGCTCTCACTAAAATGACAAATCAAAATATATTATCTGTTGTTTCAATAAAAAAAAAATTTATTTAAAACTTTTTATTTATTTTTGCAAGGCAATGGGGTTAAGTGACTTGCCCAAGATCAAAAGAGAAGTAAGTATTAAGTGTCTAAGGTCACATTTGAATTTAGGGCTTCCTGACTCTAGGGCTGGTGCTCTTATTCACTTGCACCAACTAGCTGCCCCCTAATAAAAACTTTTAAAAGTAAGGTTGGACCTGATCTAGTTGAACATTTTCACTAAAAGCTGGGGTTTTTAGTGACCTGGAAGTTGGATGTATAAGAAGGGACAATCAAGAAAACGAATACAATTTTTGGCTGTACTCAGAAGTTCAGTGCCAAAGTCTAAAGCAAGCTGTTTCTGGGATGAGAAAATACAATATAAGTTTCAAACTATTATCATTGTTAGTATCTTGGATGTAAAATTAGCCCTGGTGATGAAGAGATAACTTATTATAAGCTTGCTCTTGTTGAAAAGAAAAGATACAGCTCAGTAAATGTTTAGCATTAAAATTGTATTATAAAATAGCCAAATTAAATAGCAGCTAATCAGTTTTTTAAAAACAAATTACTTATGAAGCTATAATAAATTATATAGGAAAAATTAAACAAATTAACAGGGAGGAGAGAGATCTTTTTGGAATGACTTTCAACTATGGTATTCTGGTTCAACCTACTCTGAATAGTCTAACTTCATATACTAATTCCACAAGTATTTAGTCCAATCAGTGAGGATTTAATAATAAGCATTTACTCTGTGAGAGATATTATGTGAAACAGTCGCTGTCCTTAGGGAGTTTACATTCTGATGGGGAAGACATGTCAACAACTAGGCCCATATGAGATATGTCAAGAGTAAGCAGGAGGTGATCTCAAAGGGCAAGGCAGCAGCAGTTGGGGGTGCAGGAAAGATCTCCTGGCATAGGTGGCGTTTTGGGTAGTTTTAAAGAAAATAAGATACAGTTGAAGGTCAGAGTTTCCCAGGCTTGAAGGACAGTTTGTACAAAAGCAAAGACAAGAGACAAGGAACTAGAAGTAGATTAGTGTTTTGGAACACAGAGCAAGATCTAAAGAGGACCAAAAAAAATCTGAAAGAGGCCATATTAAGAGATTTTAAACAGTTCCTGTCCTCAACAAGTGCTTACATTATAAGGAAGACCAATTTAGTCATGTCAATTTGTGTGTGTGTGTGTGTGTGTGTGTGTATACACCTGTAAAATCACTTCCTATGATTTAGCCCCAAAAAGAAGGCTAACAAAAGTTTTCAACTTTTCCAAATGCTTTAAAGATATCTTGATAGATCTTACCCTGACATGCAGTGAGATTTCAATGTCTTTCATTATAATGACATTAATTCTGTCATGGCTTGGTAAGGATGCATTTATATCAGGAGTTGAAAGAATGTATCTTGTACAGTGTGGATATTAGCTTTTAAGTGATAAAATGAATACTTCAGTATGTTATCCAAAAAGACTTCATAATCTGACAACATGACAAGCAATTCTCCACTTTATATATGAATACTGTTGCATTATATTCCTTGCCCTTAGAGCACATATGCAATCTCTCTCCTAAGCAGAGAAAAAATTTACAATTAAATCAGATAATTTAGTGACAGTGAATCACTAACTTTCTATCTTAATTTGCAAAGGCTAATCTAAACTATAAGAAGAAATGCTTGTCAATTTTTTCTGATAAAAATGTTACAAGTTAT
Source organism: Macrotis lagotis (assembly GCF_037893015.1). Lineage (NCBI taxonomy): Eukaryota > Metazoa > Chordata > Mammalia > Peramelemorphia > Peramelidae > Macrotis > Macrotis lagotis. The sequence continues at coordinate 37,599,978 of NC_133664.1, read as the reverse complement.
GCATACAACTTAAGATATTATGGTTTTTTTCTCAAGTTAATCAATTATGGTTCCATGATTGGACACACACACACACACACACACACACACCAAACATTGTATAGAGGAAGAAAAAAAATCAATGTTCATTTTTCACTTAATTATTTACTAACTAATAATATAAACATGAAGCCATTCCCTTCCCTATTTCTCTCTCCAGAGAGAGAACTGATAAGACTTGGAGTAAAACCTGAAGTATAATTTTCTCACTTTATTTTTCCTTGCTTTTTAAAAAATTATGGATTATAGAGAAATGTTTTACACAATGTCACATGTATAATTGCTACGTCAGTGGGAAGGAGAAAGAAAGGGAGGGAGAGAATTTGGAATTCAAAATTTGAAAATAAAAAATATCAAAACTAAAAAATAAATTGGGGGGAACTGTACCCACAAAGTCAGCCGAGATTGGTGGTCAGAGATAAGGTCATTGAGATAAGGTCTGGTCAGGAGTGGCTTCATGGAGCCCCCCCAGCACACAGCTGTGTCCAAGAGCAAGAGGAGATCACACACCTTGACAGAAGGGGACAGATACCAACTGGCAACTATGCTACCTACTATCCAGTTCAGAGTCACAGATCGAAAGCAGGCTAAAAGAAGACCTGCACCTGTAGTGGCATTCAATAAGAAGACTCTGGAAGGTGCTGATAACAGAGCTGATTCAGAACCAGAAGAAATTTCTGAAGACTGAAGAGGAAAAACCAGGACAACCCCCCCTCAAACCCAGGGCAGTTCTAGCATCCCAATCCAGCAAACAGCACAACTGGCTGATATCAAGTCTACTGTTGCTCAGATGCTAACCCAGATGAGGAATTTGCAGAGAGAGCAGGGATAGACTTTATCCAGAAACAGACCACTTTGGAGATAATGAACTGTAGATCCTCAGTCTGGGATCCTTAAAAAACAGAGCACTGAAGACGCTAAGAAAGCAGCGATGGGACCAATTCAAACCTTCCCTCCAAAATTGCACAAAGCCTGACCCTAAAGACCAAGTCCAAAGTCAGAAAGTAGGCTGAAGAATGAGCAAACAGCTACTGGAAAAGCTGAAGCAAGTTTAAAAAACAAGACCTATAGCTTCCATGAAATCAGTAACAGAGAGGTGAAAAAACTGTGTGTCTGTGTGTGTGTGTGTGTACAGAGAGAGAGAGAGAGAGAGAGAGAGAGAGAGAAATACAGACACACAGAGACAAACAAAACAGACACACACACACACACACACACACACACACACACACACACACCCCTGGACCTTTGCTTGACTTTACTTTGTTTTGCTTAGTTATACATGTTTTATAAGAGCAGTTCTCAAATGGAGGGGAGGTGGTTAGGTCAAGAAAGGGGAAAGGCTAATTTTGTGCTAATTTTTAAAATTAGTACTTCAAAAGACAATGCAGATGGGGCAATGATTAGAAGAGTAAGCTAGACTGCATTTCTGAATCTGGGCATAAAGGATGTCAGCAGAAAGAACTAGAACAGAAAAAGGAGACTGGGCTAGTCATATAAATGAGACGAAGAGATAGATAACAGCTTGCTTGCCCCACTGGTACCCAGAGATCTAGGGCAAGACCTTTAGATCCCCCAAATGAACCTTCTCTGAATGGCCTAAAGGAGAAGAGATGAGATATACAAAGGAAGGAGTTGTGAATTATGGTCTGTATCTTAGGAATGATGGTGAAATAACATCAGTCAAAATACTTAAATGTAATTTTTATCTAGTCAAAGAAATTAGGTAACTTTTTCTTGTCAACATGTTCTTTTAACATTTCGATAAAAATTAACATGTTCTTTTAACATTTCAGTAACAATTAAAATAAAACTATCAGGGGCGGAGGCTAGGTGGTGTAGTGGATAAAGCACCGGCCCTGGAGTCAGGAGTACCTGGGTTCAAATCCAGTGTCAGACACTTAATAATTACCTAAGCTGTGCGGTCTTGGGCAAGCCACTTAACCCCGTTTGCCTTGCTAAAACTTAAAAAAAAAACTACCAATAGAGTTCAAATGTTTCACAATAAAGAAAAATAAGCTTTCATATATTTATAATTCTAAAAATGAATCAAAATGATCAAATAGTTCCAAAATGAGCAAATGTTTCTCATAGTTTGAGTAACTGAACAAAATCATTAAGCAAAATCTTATGCATTTTATTCTGTGAGATAGTGTACTTTTATTTATTCTCTCACCCTTCATGAACCTTAGAGACCTAAACACCTATAATGAGAACTCAAGAGATTAAATAAATGATGAACAGGAAACCTCTCTCTCATTCCTCTTTAATATTATTTACGAATAATAGGAAAAGGGAAATTTTTAAAAAATGCGCTAAGAGAATAAAAAGAATCAATTTTAAAGTTGTAACATCCATTTATATAACACAACTTCAATTATCCAGAACATAGTCTTGAACTTAGGAAATAACATAATAATCACCATTCCTCCTACACATACACTCATATCCACTCAAGCTCATTAACTGGCTGGCTGTATAAAATAACATATCCAACTGTAATAACAAGGAAACCTACAATGAATGCAGGAGGTTGGTCTTAAACCTCTCTGACATTAATGAAATGCACTTTAAATGACTATGAGCTGAAGGTTGTCAATGAAACTAGTCAGGGGATCCTTTAACCAGATTGGCCCCTTCCAAAATAAATGGAACCTATACTCACCTAGATCAAGAGGCAAAGTTCACACATAACTAATCCAGAGTTAAACATATTCTAAAAAGGAAGGACAATGCTCTCCTGTATTGTGCTCCTTTTTAATTAAGTAACCAATAGCACTTAAAAGAAACAAAATAGGAAAAAAGGTTCTTTTATTTAGAGCTGAATAATTTTAAACTCATAAACCCCATTTTATTAGAGCTACTTTCTAGATCACATGAAATAGCAAGACACTACTTTACTCACAATATTATAGAGAAACACTTGTTTCGGTGGAAATGCATTAATGGGCTTGATCCTACTAAAGTAAATGACTAACTTTTATGACCCAGGAGCAAATTACTAAATTTTAGGAAACTTCCTTTTAAAAACTCACTACATGGTAACTCAGGCCTGAAATATCAATTGCAAAAACAACAATAACAAAATGTAGACAAGTTCTTCTCTTGCAAACAAAGGATATTTGGTTTATATGTGCTCAATATCTCTCTACAACTACATTTATAGGAAGAAATTGTGATTTCAACATTAAAAAAACCAAAACAAAAAGGTCAAAAAGCATATGTCATTAATTACTTTAAGTACATATCACTCTTTTCACAGAAGAAATTTATTTTTTCTTCATTTGAAAATTTGTAAAATAGAAGTCTTAAAAATACAATTCAAGGAGATTTGGAAGATTATCTAAATTTAACTCTGCTTTTAATTACCTGAAAGTTAACATCTTCTTTCTTAAATATTAGTTCCTGAACTTCAGCAGGATCTCCATTAAATATAGCTTGAACCAGTGATGGCTAAAATATAAAAGAAAAGGGGTATAAAAAAATCATCTTTGGCCATAAATTCTTTATAAAACATTTTTGCTTCTAATAATATGGACATTAAATTTCTAAGGCAAGAGCAACAATAAAAAGCATTTCCTCTACCCCCCCCTTACCAATAACTAAAAGCCACTATCTAGCAGGAATCTGTATGAACTTTGTTATGTTTTCTTTGCAAACTGCACAAATGATTATTATTACCTTTGGAGAAGAAAAAAAAATGGTAGGACTGAAAAAGATCATCAATATAGTTTAGCCAGAACAAAATAATTTAGCCAGAACAAAATAATGTAACAATCCAGATACATCTGAATTGTTTTAAGACTAGGTTATAAATCTTACAATAAAATTGCTTAAACTAAAGGATCTAAAATTCATAGGCCCAACTATCTTACTTAGGTAATTCCTGACCAATTTAAAGGTCCATTAAAATAAAGTCTTCTTGAAAACACTTTGGGTGTTTACAACTGAAGTTTTACCATTGAATATAGCATAAGAGTTCACAATCTAGAAATTTACATAAATGATTCAGTTCCCCTCTTCTTAGAACAAGTACAGTATGTCTGAATGGCATGATTAACACACACAAACACGTGTAAGTCTAAATATAAGTTTCCTAATCAACAGCAGAAGTATCTATGATAGGATATCATGTTCTACTAGGCAAAGAAGAAGCAGTTGACAACAGCTTTTAAAACAAGGCTAAAGATAACACAGTATGAGATAAAGTCATACATGTAAACAATATACAAGCTGTTACATGCCAGGCCTTTCGTGTTACTAGTAGCAGTCAGTCTCTCCTAAAATAGGCAGAGCTGCCAAATCTTGGTACCTTGATTTCACAAACTACAGACTAGACATAGAAAGGAAGTGAAATTCAAAATAGATGCTATAGGCAATCTAAAGTCAGACTGAAATAATTGTATAAAAAGAAAGTTAATTTTCTTTTTCAAGGCTGAAAATATGTAGCCTGTGTCCACTCAAAAGATTTTTTTCATCTCCAAGAGTAACAGAAATATATTCACTTTATATTGTAACATACCTGGAAACTGAAAATATATAAACAAACTCAAATTATTAAAAATTCTAATTTTAAAATGCAAAAAAATCATTCATACATCAGAATAAAAAAATAGATAAGAAACTATCATTATCTTACCAATACATTTCCAGAAGTTGAAGATGAAAGGAATTTATTTTCCTGAGGCAATTTAGAATCAAATGGTGGAGATTCATCCTCTATCTCCTCCAAAACAACAATACACACCCGACTCATTCGTTTAAAACACTGAATTTCAAACTATATAACAAAAGTTACGGCTAGTATATCCCAAGTAGTATGTCTTCCTCTTCTGGGCACAGTTGCGAACATTCTGTGTCCTACAGCTGGCATTTAAAAGTTAATTTTAAACTTCAGTTTTTCCAGTGGTAACTGACCCCCAGAGCTTTGAAACATCCTAAAATTCCCAGGTCCTATTATTCTGTTTAAAGCCACCAGTTTTTTTATATAAATTATTAGTAGAAGTCAGAACCAAACCTATGTAAACTAATTCCAGGTATAATCTAAATTCATTTTAAAATTACCCTCTAAAAATGTATGCCTCTTTAGTATCACTTTTCTTCCCAGTAGAATTTTGTCACCACAGAGAAGTCATTGTCTGAAGTGACATGACACCACTTTGTATTGACTGAAAGGAAAGACAACTGCAGTGACAGAGTCGATCCCAGCTAGCCCCAATTCGGGCAAGGTCAATTTGGTTCTGGAGAACTGGCTCACTTGGAGCCAAAAACAAAAATTTCCAAATCTTCACTATTCTGAATCCAAACCATCAAGTCTTCATTTTTTGAGTTTCACTGGTCTTAATGCTGATAAATACTCCAGGGAAAAAAAAAATCGTCTGTGCTCAGCACAAATTCCAAACATGGAGCTCAGAGGTTGACAAGTCTTTCTATGTTTAAAAAATAAACCCACTCTTCTGCATCAACGGCAAAGCTGCAATACATTTACACGCGATGAGTCAGACCACGAGGGACAATCGGAAGATTCCTGGGGTGAGAATATAGCCTGGTTTGTCGAGATTTCCCAAATGACAAAAAAACGCAAATAGCTCTATTTTCATCAATAGCAGAGGCAATGCAGAGCCTTCATTTCTCCTCCATCAAGCAGCAGTTGGCTGTGACTGCTCTAGCAAACAACCCACAACAAGAACCCTTTGAGCAAAAAAAAAAAAAAAAAAAAAAATCGTAACGGTTTGAAGGAGCAATGAAGCTCAAATAACTCTCCAAATTACAGCTTCAGCCTTTTTTCTCCACAAAGTAGTTTATCACTTGAGTGTTTCCTTTGATCTCTGCTTGAATCCAGCTTCCATTATACAGTCCTCCTTCAGGGGACAAAAAATCCTCCGTGCATCTTCTCTGCTGACTACTCTTCCAACATCTGGGCTGGTGCCAATCCAGTTTCCTTCCACCGCTGGCCTTTTGAGGCGATTTCAGATGTTTCTGTGTCCGGTAGCTGATCTTAAAAAAGCCACAACCCCTTGAATGAACTGATCGTTAAAAAGAATGACAAAAAATCAGCCCCGGGACCTGAAAAGGCAGCTCCACAGCAGCATTCCGCCTGAGCCTAGGCTGAAGAGCAGACTGCAGACCCGCAGGAGAAAATGCCTAGTAATGCTCACATGTTACACTTACCACAGAACTGAGCCACTGCTCAGGATGTAACTTCCTCTAGCCACCCCCCAAAATGGGCCACATTTGTAAAGTCTTCACAATCACAGTGCCCATGCCAGTTCTGTGACTAATTCAGATCAGACTAAATTCTTTAGCTGAAAAATGAGCATGCTTTTAACATTTTCCACTAAAAGCCACAAAGAAATCTGGTATCCTGCTAGAGTGCCTCTGCTGACTAACATCCATTTATGCAAGTAAACAGTTCCAAACAGCTTAACTGTTTTCATATGGTACTGTATAGAAGACATTTAACCCTTTCATGCTAAGCAGAACTGTTAAAATAGATTTCTTATAAAGTTGTTATCCATCTTTGGTGATTTAGAGATAAATTTATAACCAAATAAAGAATACAACAGATAGACAACTGTCTATCTAGCTAGACAAAAATTCTTCAGGAAATTTCAAACCAAAATACCCACCAATTTTTTTTTCTATTAGCTATTCATAGTATAACTTCATTACATTTCAGTGGCTTCAGAAACTGGGATAATAATGCTTTAGTGATCTACATATGCCAGTACCTGAAAGAATATGTCTTTTGAGATTCCTATAAATTTATCATATTGACTCACATCTCTTTTAAAAATAGCTGCATTTCCCCTAGCATTTGTTAAGGGCTTACTATGTGCCAATCACTATGCAGAGCACTGAGGATACAAAAAAGGGGTCAAAAAAAAAAATAGATCCTGTTCTCAAGAAGTTCACAGTCTAATGGAGGAGAAACAAGCAAACAATATACAATGGACAAAAAGGATACAAAAAAAATTCTGGAAATCTGTGTGTGTGTGTATATATACATATACGTGTGTGTGTGTGTGTGTGTGTGTGTGTGTGTGTGGATGTATAAGGATAGGTTTGTTTATTGGCCAATAGATCAGATCCTCTCCCGCTCTCCCAGCAGCAGTCAGACCCTTCTCTCCAGCAGCCTCTCCACACAGAGAAATGAAGAAGTTAGTTCACATAAAATGTCATTTACATAATGTGGGCCAAGTCTGAGGGAGGTTCTGACTTTGAAATTTGGATGACAGAATAAGGTGATACGAAAGGGTGTTTAAAAAGCACTCCCCAGGTGCCAGGCACTGTGCTGATAAGTACTGTCTATAAAGATCATCTCAAGGATCTGATCCTCAAAACAAGGCCACTGTTCTACAGCAGAGAAATTGAGATGAACAGCTTCAGTGACTCGACTAGGGTCCCAAGAATCAAGTATCTTAGGTCAAACTGGAACCCTGTAATGTCACTTAATCAAAAGGGCTGTTTTGCTAGCTTCCAGGCTCTCCACCACAGCTCCTGCCTTGAATACACTTTTCCTCATTCCCCAATTTGGTATGAAGGGGGGGGAACTGGAGAACTCCTTGCTTTCCCTGCCATTTCCAGACTGCGCCCCTCCCCCCCAATCACTCTTCTTGGAGGCTCATGCTTTCCAAATCAATTACCCATCCAGATCCTCCACCACCTCCCACAATACCACCAATCTGCCTTCTTCCTCAAGGAGTTCAGTGCCTGGCTGGATCCCAATCTTTCTTTCCACAGCTCCTTCCCTCACACTTTGATTGTTTCCTCAAATACCCTCAATTCCCATGACCCACTTACTCTATGTCACTTCCGCTACACACAAGGATGGTCATATCCTTGATAAAGGGTATCACAAACAAGTGGTCCATTTCCATGTTAACTCAGAAATAACTTATTTATATCAAACCCATCTTTCCTTTTGCCTTGTAACTCCAACATTTTTCTTCAGTCTCTTCACAACTACCATTCCCTCCACCTCTCCACTGGTTACAATTGCCTCACTTTTTTACCTTAACTGCTTCATGAACTTCATTAACTGCTTCCTATCCCTAATCAAACCTTGTCAAACTCCTACCATCTGCCACACTTCAGGGGCCACCAAGTGAACTAAAAAAAAAAAATCAATCTCAACTGGATCCTTATTACAAAAAGGCAATCATTCTACAACTATTTAACTGGTTCAATATTCCACCCTCTAGAATACTGTTCTAGACATGGTTTCTTCTCAAGTCTTCTACTTTTTATCTTGTGTATCCCATTCCTCCTCCTGAGAATCTCAACTTATACTTCACCTTATGTCCTCTATCTCATTTCACCTCATTCAGACATCTCAAGTCACTTCAGCCTCAGTTAACCTCAAACATGCTTCAGTTTCCTCAAATGTAAAATGGAGTCCTACTTCTCATAGTAGTTGTGATGATCAAATGAGATATCTGTAAAGTTCATAGCACATAGAAATGCTAGATATTATTACTATGTCTACCCAATCATTAAAAAACTCGCCTGATCCTGTTATACTTGATAGGTGTCATCCTTTATTTTTCCACTCTTCCTCTTTGAGAAAACCACCTTACCACTGGTTGCTTCTCCTTTAAAATCTTCTGCATTCTAGTTTCTAGCCTATTATTAAAATGAAACTACCTTCTCCAAACTGCCTAACTAAATGATTTTTTCTCAGTTTTCATCCTTTTTGACTGCTCTGATGAGAACCCTCTCCTTTCAGATACTCTCTTCTCCTTAGGCTTTAATGACAGCCTTTTCTCCTCCTCAAATCCCCTTTTCCTGTTTTGAACTTCTAATTCTTCTCTTATCTGACCAACAGCTGCTTTGTCAATATCATTTGTTAGCTTGTCATCCATGTCAAGTTCATTAGGCATGACTCTAGGTTGGGCCTTCTTCCCTTTTCCCTCGATATTACATAATGATCACAATCAGTTCCCCTGGGTTCAATTATCATCTCTATGCAGATGATTCCAAGGATCTAGAAACATCCCTTGCTCTCATGTCATATCATCAATTTCTTTTTAGAAATCTTAAACCTATATCCCTTAAACACCTCAAATCCAACATGTCTAAAACAAAACTCATTTCTTTTCAACTTCTCTACTACCACCATCCTCTGGTCAATCAGAACAGCAAAACTTTGGTGACATCCTCAATTCTAACTCCCAATCGCCTCACATACCTAATCTATTATCTAATCTTATCATTTCTTTGTACACATCTCTACTAACTGTCCCCTTCTCTCCACTAGCATAGAACAACTAACCTAGCTCATACTTCATTCCCTTTTGCCTGGACTACTGCAATAGCCTTCTAAGTAGTCTCTCTCCCCACTCCAAGGTATATAGTGATATAGTGCTCAGTAACTATATGAACACAAATATAAAATACTTTTACACAAATGCAGATCTAAATATAATAAAAATGACACTACCCAAATTAATTTACTTTTTCAGTGTCACGCCAATCAAACTACCAAAGGATTGCTTTACAGAAGTAGAAAAACAATAAAAATTTATCTGGAGGAACAAATTAGAATCTCAAGGAAATTAATGGGGTAAAAATCAGACGTAAAAGGACAAGTACCAGATATCAAGCTATACTATAAAGCCATAAATACCAAAACAACTGATTAATAGAGGGGTTAATCAGTGGAATAGATTATCTACAATATACAGTGCAAATGGGCCCTGTAGCCTAATACGTGATAAACCCAAAGATCCCAGCTTTGAGGTAAAAATTAACTATGACAAAAACTATTGGAAAACTGTAAAGTAGGCTGGAAAAAACTAGGTACAGACCAGTATCTCCCATCATCTACAAGATGAGTCCAAAAGAGTTTGTAACTCAGAAATAAAGGGAATTATGATATTAAAAAATTACCTGCAACACTATAGAGAAAGAGTTCATGATGGGGCAGCTGGGTGGTGCAGTGGATAGAGAACCAGTCTTGGAGTCAGGAGGACCTGAGTTCAAATTCGGCCTCAGACACTTAATTGCCTAGCTGTGTGACCTTAGGCAAGTCACTTAACCCCACTGCCTTGCAATGGGGGGGGGGGGGGGCACAGAAGGTAAAGTATACAATTTTGATTACATAAAATTAACAAGGTTTTGCATAAACAAAGCCAATGCAGTTAAAATTAGAAGAGAGAAGGAATCAAGTGGTGGGAAGGGAATCTTTATTAACAAGTTACTATGATAAAAATCTCATTTCCAAGATATATAGGAAATTGACTCAAACTTATAGTCATTTTCCAATTGATAAATCATCAAAGTATGAAGAGTTTTAAGAGGAAGAAATTTAAATTATCAGTAGTCTAGAGTCAAGAGGACTTGAATTCAAATCCATCCTCACACACTTAGTAGCTAGCTATGTGATCCTTGGTAAGTTACTTAACCTTTGTTTGTCTTAATTACTTCATTTGTAAAAGGAGCTGGAGAAGGAAATGAAACCCCCCCCCCCAAAAAAAATCTTTTGCCAAGAAAGCCCAAATAACTGAATATGGATAAGACCAAGGAAGTGGGAAGGAGTGGGGGTGGAAGTAGAGGGGAGGACAGTTAGATGGTGCAGTGGATGGAGTATCAAACCCAGAGACCTGAGTTCAAATCTTGCCTCAGACAGTTGTGATCTTCAGCAAATCAAATTACCTTATTTGCCTCAGTTTCCTCAGTTGTAAAGTGAGCTGGAGAAGGAAATGGCAAAGCACTCCCAGTATCTTTGCCAAGAAAACCTCAAATGGTGTCACAAAAGAGTTAGACACCACTGAAAGGACTAAACAAAAATCACTATGAATTAGAGAAAAGCAAATTAAAACTCATCACACATCATATCTTATCAGATTGGCAAAGTTAACAAAAAATGAAAGTGGCAAATGCTGGAAAAGGCTGTGGGAAAATAGGTACATTAATTCATTGTTGGTGGAGCTATGAACTGGTCCAGACACCTGAAAAACAATTTGGAACTTATACCCCCAAAGTCACTAAGCTGTGTATATCCTTTAAACTAGCAATACCACTACTAGAGCTCTACCCAGAGATCAAAGGAAAAAGACAAGGACTCATAAGTTTCAAAATTATTTACAGAAACTCTTTCTGTAGTGATAAAGAATTGTGAAACAGAAAAGATACCCAACAATTAGGGAATGACTGAACAAGTTATGCTTATGAATGTGATAGTATACTATTGTGCTAGAAGAAATGATGAAAGGGGTAGTTACAGAGAAATCTCAAAAACTTGTGAAATCGATGCAATGTGATTCAATGTGAAGTGAGCAGAGCCAGAATAATAATTTCTACAGTAACAATAACATCATAAAGAGAATCAACTCTTAAAAGTCTTAAGAACTCTCACCAACACAATAAAATGACATCACTTTCCAGAAGAACACTCACCCTCTGGTAAAGAGACTTGAGGATGGAGAGGTGGATGCTTTTGGGGGGAATTTATTTTGGAGAGAGAGGGTTTTACCTGTGTGTAACAACATTCTATTTTTCTTGCTGGGGGGGAGGGGAGGAGAGGAGGAGAAAATATTGAAAAAATTTAATGCAGCAATTTTCTCTAAATGTCCAATCACCCTGTCATGTTCACTATCCCTATTACAAAAATATTAATGCCTGAAAAGAATACAACAGTATTCCGATTCATTTTCCTCTAATTTATCCAAAGCATTATTCCTTACAAAATGAATTTATTTTATGCTCCTCTAATTTGCACAATTCCATTTTAAAAATAACTAGTGATTTGTGGACTTATTAATTAGCTTTTAATTGTAACTCAGAAGTCACCACTGTAAATGATTAATGTTTATGGCAATAATGGACAAGTTCAGAATAAGAAATATGAGAAATTTCAGATAAGGAAAATCATAACATCCAAGTCATTGTTTCCCAACTAGCATCCTAAAGACATTACTCATATATCCTGGCAAACATTTCCCTCCACAATTCAGTTCCTGCTTTTCTTTCATGGAGTACCCAATGCTGCCCTTACTACCTTTCCTTCTGCTTACTGTCATCCTCCTTTCAACATCCCTCCTTGTCTAACTGGAACTCAGTAATGAAAGGAGCACCAGAGTTGAAATTCAGGCCTTCTAAAACTCCCAGTCCCAGCCTTACTATCTCCAAGATCTACAAACCTTGCAAGTCATATAACACCTCTTTTTTCTTCTCATACACATCAGTTTTTTTCAAATGTGAAATAAAAATTATTTTTATATTACTTGCATACTTAAGAGGACACTTGGAAGGAAAGCACTTTGTATATCTTTAAAATTAAATATTAATACGTTATTGTTTTTATCAGTATTTTCAGAGAATTGTAACAAATAAGGTAAATCTGTAGCATAAAGTATTCCCTTTTCCTCTACATCGTCCCAATTAGTGCCAACATTGCTGATTTACACAAGAGTTCTTTTCTCTCCCTTTTCTCAACATTATTGCAATGTGACATAGTTTTTTCAAAGGACTAGTTTCCCTACTTCCCCTTGCATTTTCTTTTGGTGGATTTGTGTCCTTTTTGACTCCTTTCCATTTGCCCACATATCAAATCAACTGTAACAAAGTAAATATGATTTTAAAAAATGCATTAATGAATCATATACACTAAACTCTTAAATCCTTGGATAAGTAAGTCACTGGATCCCTATTTCCTCATCTAAAAAAATGAGTATAATACTTATGTTACCCACATCATAGGTGTAGCATAAACAAAATACATAGAGCAGCACTTAAAGTACATGAATATCAGATATTAGGAAGGCAGCATGATGTAACATGAAGATTAGAGAAATAAAAATCAAAAGGCCTGGGTCCAGGTCAAAGTTCTCTGACTGTCAGATCTCTTTGTAAACTAAATCACCTCTAAGATCCATGTCCAGATCTAAATCTTTTTGTGAACTTAGTACTGTAGTTTAAAGATTGACACTCTAAAAATATGTCCCTATTTAAATAGCTGCTTAAATTCCCCATGTATAGCAGACAATTGCTAAGAAAAAGTTCAAACAGAACAGCACAGCATATGCGGACATTAATTATATATCTACTAGATTAAATAATTTTGATAGTACTGAGAAATAGAATATACAGGGAACCCTCCATCTACAAAGAACATTTAAGCCCACTAGTAAATTTCAATATAACTTAGTCATATTTTGGAAGCAAATTATTAAAATGAGATAAACTGCTATCCCAAAACAACAGCACAATTGTAATGCTTCATTTATTTAGTCTACTGGAGAAATAAACAGTATTTTAATATTTTCTCTTTTGTAGAAAACTTTCTACAGCCTTATTCTTTCTTAGTAAATTGTTGAAGACTTTGGGTCATCATTAACAACATCAACTATCCTGTGCATTCTGCTGTCAGAAGAACTAGAATTATTTCCTAATTTGATAACACCTGCAGTCCTGAATATGTGAAGTCACTTTTCAGTCAGTTTCCTCAATTACTAAACAGAACTGATACTACTACTTCTTACATTTCCCCCTTGAATCAGAAAGCATATACAGGTTGTCCCAAAAAACTTGATGCAATTTAGACCTTTACTCATTTCTTTTGCACTTCTATTCTACTAAAGCATATTGCACTTAAAGATTTCTGGAACATATAAAAAATAAATGTTCCTTTCTCAGTATTATGCCCAGAGAGGTTATCATAGCATAGAATCTAGTTCCTGTTTATGCTATTTCCCTGAACCTCAATGTCAGCTGTCCCTTTTCAGTGCTATCTGTTCCTTCTAGGAACTTCCCCTGATGCTCAGCCCATTTTCTATCTGTTATTATCTAAAGAGCATATTATCAAATTTGTTCAAAGTTAGTACCCTGGTGCTCAAATACAATGTTTCGGTAGATTCTGGCTGGAAGGTGGCTCTACTTCTTTCTCCTAGATTAAAATTCATGAGCTTTGTGATTTACTTTTGCTCAAAAAATGCTCAGAGACTTCAATACCTGAAGTTTTTGCAACTGGATGGCTGAAGTTGTCAAATCTTGTCAAGTACAAAAGAAGTATAAAATGTTTACAATCCATATACCAGCATTTCTATTTTCTCTGTTGGAAATCAGATTAGATTTTCTGCATATATAATGTTTCTGTGCCTCTCTTCTAGAATTTTGCTTTGAGTTTATTATTGCCTAGCCTTTTTACAAATATTCTCAAACTCTGTTGTTATCTCACCCTCTCAAGAGTTCCAGTACCAAACTATTTTCTGGGTGTACTAAGACCATAAACAATATCTAACATTGAATGTAATACCTTTCATCCAAAATAAGCAACTCCCCCACAATTTCTTCTTTTCAATTAATGGCACTACCTCCTGGCCCATTTCCTCCCACACGCATATAATCATGAGTCATATCTTTTAGTCAGCTCATTTAATCAGTTCAATCCTGTCATTTTAACATAATATAACTCATATCTGGGCCCCTCTTTCTACCACTCCCTCACAAACTAAATTCATGAAGACCTTCCCTTAGTCTTAGCTCCCCAGACTTTCTGTCTTCAATCTAACAGAGTAATCTCTCTAAACCACTATGATCATATTAGTATTTCAAACACCCAAGCAAGTCCGAGAGAAACTAAATTTCAAAGCCCTCCACAATCTGACTCCAAACTATTTGCCCAGCCTTACTGCATCCCACTTCTGGTCCTACTCTACATTCATTATCACTCTGCCATCTCATATGTCTCACTACATCTGGTCATGCTCAAAGTCTCCATGCTTAAAAAGACCCCTGGGGTCCATCCATATTCCTGGTTTCCCTCCAAGTCCAGCTAAGCTGCCACCTCCCTCTCTGATTCTCCCATTAAGTCAAAAGCAATCTCTCCTTTCTTGCTCTTTCATTGTGTCTATTTTCCCTTCTTTCCTTACTTCCCAGCCCCAATTAGATCATAAGCTACTTGAGGGCAGAGTCTTTATTTTTGTCTTTGTAATATCAAGTGCTTAAAGGTCTTCATAAATAGTTGCTAAATGAACACTATGTTGAATACAATTCCACTATAAATCAAATTAATTGGTATTGAACTTCAATGCTATTTCTTATACAAAAATCTATGTGAACTAATCTATGTGGAACTTACATTTCAAAAATTAGTCTACTATAAACATATTCCCATTTTTCATGATTAATTGGTTCCCAAATAACATAACTTTATGAGAAACAACATTGCAGAGGGCAAGCACTTAGTTCCAAAGTAACAATGCTATTATTAATAGAAGACATATTCTGATCAAGCTGAATTCAAAATATAGAAATTTAAGATTATCATAGAGAAATCTACAACTATATCATCTTCATAGTATTAATGCCAACTGTCAAGAAGACACCCCTAAAGCATCATCTTCTACCTGAAATTTCTTGGTAGGTAATGGGGATTCTAGGGATAACTCCACATATGCCCCATGGTGTGTCTGGGCTTGTGGGAGACAGTAATTAGAAGAAAGAGCAATGGTAAAGGTTAGGAGAGGAGCCCAAAATTTGTGAATCTGAATTTATGAGTTGTAGGGCCAAGTATGACCTCTCAAGTCTTAATTTTCTCATCAACACACTGGTTGAAAATTTGAATACAATTTAATTTTTTTTAGATTTTTTTTCCCCAAGGCAATGGGGTTAAGTGGCTTACCCAAGGTCACACGGCTGTGCAATTAAGTGTCTGAGACGGATTTGAACCCAGGTACTCCTGACTCCAAGGCTGCTCTATTCACTGCACCACCTAGCTGCCCTACAATTTAATTTTAATTTAATTTGCACAACCTATCCCATACTTGTAAAGTATGAAAAGCAATGTATGGGGGGGGGAAGAAGCACAGAAAGAAATATTAAACCTTAAAGCACTATACAAATGAATTCATGAATCATTCTCTTTAAGATAATTTTAAGCCATTTCATAAAACCAGGTAAGAAAATATGAATTACATAAGAAAATAAAGTTTCCTCCCTTCAAGTTATTAACTCAATGGTTTGTTCCTTGGTTCTTTTTTTTTTTTAGGTTTTTACAAGGCAAATGGGGTTAAGTGGCTTGCCCAAGGCCACACAGCTAGGTAATTATTAAGTGTCTGAGACCGGATTTGAACCCAGGTCCTTCTGACTCCAAGGCCGGTGCTTTATCCACTACACCACCTAGCCACCCCTGTTCCTTGGTTCTTGTCCTTTGATATCAGAAAATAGGATAAAAGAAGATTAAATTAAGCCTACTAAGTTTACAAAAATGAAAATTACTTAACCAAAATACTTAATATGCCTGACTTCCAGTGGAGAATCAGTATCACCACATATGTAACAGTAGAGGGAAACCTAACATCAGAGATTTTAGTTAAAATATTTGCTAAATTTGAAATCAGCAAGTCCATATTTCTGCATCAGATACTTCCTAGCTGTTTGATCCCATGCAAGTTACCTGCTTCCTCATCTGTAAAAACGAAAATAATAATGTTGTGGAAGCTCAAATGAAGTAATGTACATAAAACATTTTGCAAACCTTAAAGGATTATATAAATGTGATCTTATTATCTATACTTATTCACCAAGTATCAAATGAAAAGCCAAGGAAACAGGAACTTAACATTAAGATATTGTTGGAATAGTTTTGAATTGGTCATTCTATTCTGGAAAACAATATTCCTCAAATTCCACAAATGGTGTATATCCAGATATATAGAACTAAATCCATATTCTAACTAGATCAAAGAAAGAGGAAAATGACCAAATTAAAAAAAAAAACGCTTCTAATAGCTCTTTTTGTAGTGCAATAGGACTGGAAAAGGAATGGAAATTAATGGGATATCCATCAGTGAGAGAATTGCTGAAGAATTTATGACATACAAATGTAATCTATTGATTCTGCAATAGGAAATGATGCAATGGATGGGTTCAGAGAATGTCAGAAGTTTTATTTAGTAGAATTAGTAGAATCAGAAAAAGAAAAGACAAATGACTTCAATTGCCTTAAGATCTAAGATAAATACAATGACCAACAATGATTTCAGATTGATGCTACCTATCTGCAGTGATGGATTAAAATGCAGATGTACATTTCTGACAAAGACACTGTAGGAATTTGTTCTGTTTGATTACATATATTTGTTAAAAGACTTATGGGCTTTTTCTACAAGTAGAGAAAAATACATTTTAATTAAAAAACAAACTTAATAATGAAATAGGGAATGCCGATCAATTGAAGAATGATGAAACAAATTATAGGTTTTAAGCTTTTGGAATTTTATTATGTTTTAAGAAATGAGAAACAGGACAGTTTTTCAAAGAAACCCAGGAAGGTCCTGAGAAAAATTTCTAACAACAATATAAGGAAAAATAACTCTTAGAGATAAAAACTTTATCAATGTAATAATCATTCATGATTTCAGAACAGGGATGAAACTCATGATGCCAAATAAAATATATAGAGATTCCTTTTGTGTCACTATGCATATTTGCACAAATGCTTCCTTGTGCTTTTCAATATATTTTGAAATTCATTTTGGGGGGGGCTTAATTTTAAAAAATAATCATCATCATGCACTCAATTTTGAAAAGCAGAGTTTCATTTTTTGTTTTCTTTTGTTGTTTCCAGAGGCAGGTAGATGGTACAGTGGACTGGAATCAGAAGGATGAGCTCCAATTTGGCCTCAGTTTCATTATGTGTAAAACTGGAGGTAACAGCAGCAGTCATCTTGCCCCCAAACCACACCACAAACCACCATATCCCCAGGACTATTGTGAGGATAAAATGAGATAATATTTGTAAAGTCCTCTATTAAAAAAAAAACCTTAAAGCTCTATATAAACATTAGCTCTATTTTTTTGAAGAATCAAAAATTCCAATTCAGACAAACTCCTTCCTAACAAGAAACAAAATCAGAATAATAAATCTCACAATGACAACAAAGAAAAATAATACTGAAATGGTTTTAAGAACTCTCATCAATGCTATGATAAAATATAACTTTGGAAGGTTTGAGAGTGAAGAACGGATCCTTCTTTATAAAAACAAATCATGAGCTATATATGTGAGATGGGGTATGCAATTTTAGATAAGATTAACATATTGATTTGTTTTGCATGATTGTACTCATTTGTTAGGAGAGAAGGCTCTTTTAGGGATATAGTGGGAAGATACAAGGATGTAGGAAAAAAACTTAAATAAAACTTTCTTTCTGAAGCATAATCCTAGCAGGTAACAGATTATATTTGAATTCCTACAGTGTCTAGCACTGCTTTTTCAACAGGAAGTTAAATACCAACATAGAATTCCATTGTTAGTCGGTTCTAACAATTCTACATTATCATAAAAGTAATTTATCATTACAAGATGGTCAAAAAGATAGCAATATAAGGGATACTGAGAGCATTCTTGCAGAACATGGTAAAAATTAGTTAAGCAACTACTTCTAGAAGCTAGGTGCCATGCTAATTGATGGGGATACAAATTGAAAGGTTTCTGCTCTCAAGGAATTAAACTCTTTAGCTTAGACTGGGAGGTTGGAGAGTAAGCTGCTCAAAGAATAAATTCAAAGAGCAGGCTGCTGGTAATGGTAATGGGATACTACAGAGGCCTTCAGGACTCCATCAATCTTCAATCAAAGGGGAAAGGAGCTGAAAAGGTGATAAGCATGATCAGCTCATCTCCTCCTAGGGGAGATCTGATTCCTCTGGAGTCTGATCAGAGGAGCTGATGGTAAATGAAAATACATATAGAATTTTCTCCCAAAGATCCCCTTAGAGTTGGGTCTTCTTTGTGACTCTATTTTTTTTCTGGAGATAGTTGTTCATAAATCTTTCTTTTTAGGCCTCCATTTTATCACTGCTGGCACTTTTTTGCACTGTAGCATGACATTATTAACCAACTTCTTCCCTTGGATATAGATCCTCTCTGGGTTTTTGGATGTCCTCTGAGCTGCCTAAGCTCTCCTCACAATCCCCCTCTGGATCATTGTTATCTATTTCCATCTTCCATAGCTCAGGGACTCAGAGGCTTCCAAGTCATACAGAAACTTCATTTCCTGCTCAATACTATTAGAAACAACCTTTTTTGACTCCTCCAGACATACTTCAACTCATGCTTATCCAAGTTGGCACAGCCTGTCATAATTATTTGCCCAGAGCAGGCACCAGATTCCAATAGTGTGGCAGTTGGTCAGAAAAGACTAATGTGACCTTAAGGCTGCAATGAGAAGATAACAATTTAAATGTTGTGTTTGGTTTTGAGGATCCCATTTTTTGGAGGGGAACTGATTAAACTAGAGAATATCCTGAGAAGGGAAGCCAGGTTCAAGTAAGTTAGTAAACATTTATTAAACTAAGCACTGAGGACACACACACAAAAAAGAGATCAATATTGTCCTTGTCCTTAGGGAGAACCAGAGTAAACACCAGATTTGAGAGATAGAGTGGAGGTCTTGTTTGTGGAGCAGAGGCCAGTGTCCCTGGCCTGAAGGGCACAGAAAGGGCAGTATAATGTAGAAAAACAGAAAAGGGAGGTTATGATGGGATTTGAATGCCAATCAGAGCATTTAGCCACCAGAGTATGCTCTGTTTGGCAATACAAGAATATATAATGGAAGAATCTCACATCTCCAATTGCCTATTAGATAACTTGAACCGCTTATGACTGAGAAATCAACATTTCCAAAACTGAACTTGACAGTCCTCTCCCCCAACCCTCTGATCCAAACTTCCTTATTACTGTCAAGCATACCACCCTCCTAATCACCCAAGCTCACAATCTAAGCATCCTCCCTCTCTCTTAGCCCCTATATTCAATCAATTGCTACGTTCTGTAAATTATGCCTTTGAAACATCTCTAGTACAGTCCCCCTTCTCTCCTCTGATACAACCAGTATCCTCCTGCCTGAACCACTGCAATAGCCTTCTCATTCTCTTTACCACAAGTCTCTCCCTACTGTAAGCCATTCTTTGTTCAGCTCAGCTATCAAAATGATCTTACTTAAAATGCAGTTCTAACCAATGTCACACATGACATTCCCACTCAGTAACTCCTATTACCTCTAGGATCAACTATAAAATCTTCTGTTTGGTGTTCATAGTCTTTCATTACTTGGTACTTCTCCCTCCAACACCGCCCCCTCCCTTCTCCCATCTTTCAAGTTTTCTTATTCCATATTCCTCTCAAGGTACTCAACAGTCCAGTTACATGTAAAACACACCTTATTAAAGGATACTAGATGTTTGATCATCTACAATTTATCCTGTATCTTGTGATTGTTTACAGGTCATTTTTCTTGTCAGGGCAGTTAGGTGAGCTGGAGAAGGAAATGGCAAATCACTTTGCCAAGAAAAACCAAACAAGGACAAAAAAAGTTGGACAGGACTGAATTGAATCCCTCAAACCACGAGCTCCTTATTTTTGGTATGTTTGTTGCTTGGGTTGGTTTTTAAAATCTTTCTTCATATTGTTTAGAGCTTAGTGCAGTGTACAATACATAGACATTAGTCTTTAATAAGTATTTGTTACTTCAACAGACTGAATGGCTGTCTCTCATGCCTGGAATGCTCTCTCCCTTCAGCTAAAGCCTTACCTCCTTTAAGAGCTTTTTCCAGTTAACCTTAAAAGTGAACATCTTCTTTCTGAGATTACATACAATTCATCTTGTGTCTATGACTTTTCTTCATAATGGCTGTTTCACAAACCAATTCCTCATTTATTTTTATTGACTATCTATTTATACTATCAATGTATTAACAATTAACAATATTAAAACTAATTTGTATTCTGAGGTATATGTGTCTCTGCAATCTATTTACACTACTCATTTATTAAACAATCTTTTTTTAGAGACAGTTCAGAATATAAAGCTAATACCCAGGAGATATCTAATTGTCACAAGTTCCTGTCCACATGAATAGAAGCTGAAAAAGTAAAAGAAAACTGAAAAAGTTAGCTGAAACTCATCTCTAACAGTATGTGGTCTTTCAGTACTAGAAAAAGCCATAGTATAATGCGATCCTCAAAACTGAAGGGGAAATTTTCCAGTTAAAAATAAGTTACTATAGTTACCAAGTGTTTGCCCTTATAAGCAAGACTTAAATGAAATGTCTGTGGAATTCCCACTTGTACAGTAAAAAGCAGTTGGGAGTATACATCAGTTATTTCACACACAAATTAGGACTTTACCACTTCCGTTTCAAAGTAGCTATTATTTGGGAAACACAAGAGAATATGATTCATGTTTTTCTGGGTGGAGATAGAAATACTGAATGTAACTATTTAAAAATCCTAACTGATGACTCAGAACAGTCAGTCTAGGGGGCCTTTTCATATTTTCTGTCCCTTTTTTTAAACAAAGTAATTATACTTAAAGAATTCATTCCACTGTTTCAAAAAAAGGGAAATATGGATGGGGTTTTTTGAAAGTGATTTTCATTCTCACTATAAATAAATGTAAGACCGTTAAGCTTATGAAAATATCTTCCCTAAGTAAACTTCACAATTTACTAATGTCCCTTCAGTGAAAACAGAGTGAACTCTTTTCAAAGCAACACACTCTGAAACCCTTAAATGGAATTATGGGGCCCCGCTGAGAGTTGTCAACTTGCCCATTTCCAACTGTGTGTACAGTTCAACTAGCTGCCAAATACTGTGGCTCTCAGTTAAAATACCCATGCATGAGTTTGCCTGTGCACGTGCAAGACACATACAGACACAAAGACACACAAGTGTGCACATAGTTTCTTAGATGTTTGTATTTGTATTCTGTACCTTAGAATTAAGTTTTTAAAGAATACTCTAGGATATTATGGGGAAGAAAAAAAAATAACCCATTCTTCTTCCATGATCCAGGAAGTAACAGATTTATGCGCTTTGCAGATTTCAATGTTACTGATTATTTCTTTTCAAGGACAGAGGATGAAGAAAAGAGAGAATAAGCATGGATATAGTTGAAGAAGGCTGAGGGGCAGCTAAGTTGCACAGAGGGCAGGGTACCACATCTAGAATTAGGACTGCAAACAACTCCTAGCTCTGTGACCTAGGCAGATCACCAAAGCTAGTGCTTTTCCCCCAACACCACCAAGCTACAGCCAGATCCTGAAGTCCTGTGTTCAAATCCAGTCTCAGATAACTAGGCAAATCACTTTTAAAAAAACTAGCTGAGCAAATCACTTAAATATCCTTGGGCAAGTCACTTAAACCTGACTGCCTCGTATCCAGGGCCATCTCCAGTGTTCTGCACTCATATATGACCACTGGACCCAAATGAATCCAGTGTGAAAGTGAGGCTGGTGACTTAGCACAGCCCCACTCACTCACCCTTTATGTGCTTGTCATGGCATCCCCACCCTGACATCATGGTCTTCTTTGAGTACAAAAGACAAACACCATCAGAAGGTAAAAATGGTCTTTTCCATATTTGTAACCCAGGGTTTAGCACTGACTGGCACATAGCAGGTCCTTAATACATAATGACAATAACTTTTTTTTAGGTTTTTTTTTGCAAGGCAATGGGGTTAAGTGCTTGCCCAAGGCCACACAGCTAGGTCATTATTATGTGTCTGAGACCGGATTTGAACCCAGGTACTCCTGACTCCAAGGCTGGTGCTTTATCCACTACACCACCTAGCCGCCCCCTGACAATAACTTTTGAAAGTCTTTCAAGCACAGTAGAATCTGCTAGCATATGTGTCCAGCCTGTGGTTACATTTGATTATTGGGTCATATGGGTTACCCTGTAGTCATAAATATATATATGAAATTCTATATTTGCCCTTGACAAACTTTTGTTGGGCAGTACAGCCCAGAAGAGCTACAAAGTTGGACATAGTAAGAGTTTTCACCCTGCCAGCATGGCATTCTAGAACCATTTTAAAGAGAATTCTTTCCCCAAAATAGGTCTCAGACCATGTCTTCTAGAAAAGACTTTCTAGAATTCTTTCTAGAAAGGAATTTTACTGCACAACTACCAAAAAAAGGTTTTCTTTTCATAGCACTGGAAATTGATCATGTATCTGTCGAACAATGCTATCATTTGATAGGAACATACAGAAGTATAATCCTACCTTTAGCAAGCCCAATCAGGTAAGAAACTTCAGCATAACTGACAGAATTGTTGACAATGGCCCTGTCACCTTTGAAGCTATGTACATTACTTCATATTTCTTCAAATTCTACATTTCAAACTGTACAAAAATGTACATTACTTCAAATTTCTATGAACATACAAGACCAAGAAAGGAGACATTAATATTAAACTATTTTCTGAAGCACTATTATAGGTTAGTAACATATTAACTCAATCTTTAATCAAGTTATGGTGCTTTTAGAAAGTGGCAAAAGAGATTTCAATACCCTAAGAATGAAATAATTGAAGTTTATTAAACTGTCATGCTTGCACTTTAAAAGAGCATGTAGAAACAATTAGGAATATATGAGTACTAAATTAACTTACTCATTTCCACGTATGTATGAAAAATGATTTGACATTTACATGTCTACCATGCAACATTATTCTAAGAACAGGAAATATAATTTTTTTTAAAGTGACAGAGTCCCTGATCTTACATAGTTTACTTTGATATGGGAAGCCAACAGACATAACAGAGAGGTATTTTCTTTTGGGAAGTGGAGAGGTAGAAAGAGGTACACAAATCATAGCAAGTAAATGGCGAGATGATGTGAGTAGATGGGTAAGATTTAAAGCTGAAGTATGGTCTCTCATCTTTTATAATCATCTGTAGTTGCTAGTTTGTACACACTCAGTTCCTGGGCTGGACTCTAAGGAAGTAGTTCAAAAAAATGAGTGTTTTTGACTTCCCCAAGGACTGGGACCTAGGTTCTAGAAAACTCAAGATACTGGTCTACTAGGAAAGGAAGTTATCTAGGTGAAGAGAAGTGGGTCAGTTATCAATGGCAAATGCTGAGATGGTCTGGGTAGATGGTTAGCTAGGATATTAAGCTAACATTTTAAAATTCTATACACACAGCTATCTATATTTAGAAGAAAATTGAGTTTAAAAAGCTACAATTACAGGAAAATAAATCTTTATGAATTGCCTGCAGAGAAATCACAAAAAATAATTCACCCTGGTATAGATTCCTACAATATTTTCCCCTGACGGAAAGTAATATTTATTTTTGATGACAACTATTCTGTAGAATACAACTATCAAAAGCAAGAATCTGCTGCCACCTAGTGACATACCCTAGAACTGTATAGTATCTGCTATTTTAAAAAAACCATAGAACTGGAAACTAAGAAATGGCCAATTTCATTTTTATATGCCAATTTCACAGTATAGACTGAAATTTAGCTTTGGTTCATCTATGAAGCTGTGACTGTGCCAATCCATGTCTTTATGTGTCTTCTGATACAAAGCTAAAAGTTACTTTTACATTTACTTTCAACATTAGTCAGTAGATTCTAACAATCTGTATAATCCTGGAACAATCAACTAGATTTCTCTTTCATATAAATATTCTTTCTGGTGACATATACAGTACAGTGCAAATATCAAGGAGAATGTAGCCTAAGAATATCACAAAAAAAAAAAACTCGTGCAAGAACTCAGAAGGAAATCTTCCAGATGATTCTGAGGTTTTAACGAGAAAATGACATTTCAGTGTGTGAAAGTGGTAGATGGAAGTCAGAATGTGGAGTCTGTCTGAGCAAGACCTGGCATAGAGGCTGTGATAGAGAGTATATGTTAAGGAGGAGTGTGAGGTAAGGGCATAGTTACATAGTTTTAATAACAAATTATATTAGAACAAAAATGCATAATACTCTATTGGTCCCTTTCTGACTTTTCTAAAGATGGTGGCCAGAAGTAGCAAAAAAGGAGGCAGTTGTCTAACTTAATTTTTTTTCACTTATTGGTTGGTACTACATATTTATATGAGGATTTATCCAGTGAACAAGTAACTTTCCTATACAGCAAAGATTCTCAATAATAAACTTTTTTTTAAAGAAATTCAATTTGTAATGTTATTACTTTAATTTACTTACTTTTCAAACAAATAAAGCTAGATTTAAATAATGGGCTAAATTTAAATTGTTCATGAGTGAGCAGAGCCAAAATAATGACAATTATACCTAATCTACTATTAAATGCCATCCCAATTAAATTACAAAAAAAATGTATTTTGAGCTAGTAAAAATATATATGGAAGAGCAAAAGGTCAAGAAAATCAAAGGAACTGATGAAAAAAATTATAAAGGAGATTTAGTACCAGATCTTATAAGGCAGCAATTATCTAAACTATCTGGTACAAGTTACGAAACAGGAAGGTGAATCTGTAGAACAGGCTAGATATACACTGCAAAGTAGTAAATGATAATAGTAACCTTGTGTTTGACAAATGTAAAGATTTAAATTTTGGGGATAAGAATTCTAAATGTTTACAGCAGTTCTCTAAGGTGGCAAAGAACTAGAAATTGCAGGGATGCCCACCAACTGGGGAATGGCTAAGTAAGCTGTGGTATATGACTGTGAAGGACTACCACTGTGCTATCAGAAATGATGAGCAAGATAATTTTAGAAAAACACAAAAAGACTTGCATGAAATAATGACAAGTGAAATGAGCAGAACCAAGAAAACATTCATTGTATACAGTAAAAGCAATGTTGTTCTTTTTTTAAATTTATTTTTATTAAAGATATTATTTGAGTTTTACAATTTTCCCCCCACCCCCTCACGGAAAGCAATCTGTCAGTCTTTACTTTGTTTCCATGTTGTACCTTGATCCAAACTGAGTGTGATGAGAGAGAAATCATATCCTTAAAGAGACAAGAAGTCTAAGAGGTAACAAGATCAGACAATAAGATATCTGTTTTTTTTCTAAATTAAAGGGAATAGTCCTTGCACTTTGTTCAAACTCCACAGCTCTTTATCTGGATACAGATGGCACTCTCCTTTGCAGACAGCCCAATATTGTCCCTGATTGCTGCACTGATGGAATGAGCAAGTCCTTCAAGGTTGATCATCACCCCACTGTTGCTGTACAATGTTTTTCTGGTTCTGCTCATCTCACTCAACATCAGTTCATGCAAATCCCTCCAGGAGTCCCTGAATTCCCAACCCTCCTGGTTTCTAATAAAACAATAGTGTTCCAAGACATACATATACCACAGTTTGCTAAGCCATTCCCCAACTGAAGGAAATTTACTTGATTTCCAATTCTTTGCCACCACAAACAGGGCTGTTATAAATATTTTTGTACAAGTGATGTTTCTACCCTTTTTCATCATCTCTTCATAGACCCAGCAGTGGTATCAGCAATACTGTTCTAAGAATAACTGTGAACAACTAAGTCTGAGTATTGTAAGTACTCAAATCAACTACAAAGGACCTATGAAAGAAAATGCCATCCAAATAGAAGTATGCATAGTCTGATTTTGCTCAGTACTATCTGACTCTTCATACCATTTGAAGTTTTCTTGGCAAAGATACTGGAGTAGTTTGTTATTTCCTTCTTCCAGCTCATTTTACAAATGAGGAAAATGAGGTAAACTGGGCTAAGTTATTTGCCTAGGTCACAAAAAGCCAGGAAATGTCTGAGATGGAATTTGAACTCAGGAAGATGAGAATTGCTAACTCTTGACCCAGCAGTACTCTATCCACTGCACCACCCAGATATAGATAGACAGACATATTATAGATATAAATAGGTATGTATTATCTATCTATGTCAAATGGTGGTTTTTCTCTACTACAGTGTCAGAAGGAGGAAAGGAGATAGTTCAGAACTAAAACAAACAAACCACAAAACAAAACCCAAACACCAATAGTTACAGTATACTTAGAAAGAATGCAAAACAAAAGTGAATGAAACAATAAAAAAGTAATTCCATTCTGGATCTGATTGATTCTCACTAATAGGGAACTGGTACTAAGGTAGAAAAAAAGGGAACCTAGGCAGGTGGACTTACCAACTTTTTCCCAAAGTCTGATAAAAAAAAAAGTCACACAAAATCTGGCAAGTACCCTAGGTTTTTGGAAAGCAAATTTCATAGGCTTCATCAAAAAAAAAAAACTTTTGACTTTTGTAGTGGAAAGAATCCAATAAAAATGGTGACAATGTTACACAAAATAAAAAAATGATCACAAAAATCTAGTATATGTTTTCATCAGAAACAAATATGCCAAACCAATCAACCTTGCTTCTTATTTTAAAAGGATTACTAAAATGCTAGATCAGAGAATGCCACAAATGATTAACCTTTACTTATGTAAAATGTTTAATAAAATATCTTTCACTGATCTTACAGGAAGATGTAAGATGTTGAAACTGAGCAATTGTACAGTTAGATGAATTTGGAGCTAACTGAAAGGTCATATTCAAAAAAGCAGTCACATGATTCAGTGTCAACCGTGTGAGGTCTCCAGTGGAGTCCAGATTTGGTACCATGTCAAACATTAACATTTCTATATATACAACTGACTTGGATAAAGGCAAAAATGTCATGTTCAAACATGCAAAAAGTTAGAAATTATAGTTAATACAATGGATGAGAACACAAACTTCTGACTAAAACATTTGGATAAATGCAAAATCTTACACTTGACTTTAAAAAAATCAGCTTCACATATATGAGATGGAGGAACTGTGGGTAGATAATTGAGTGAAAAAAGATATGGCAGTTTAGTGGAGTAAAACCTCAGTGTATCATATTAATATATACTATATCTGGTGAACTGCACAGAGGCATCACCCTGAGGAAAAAGGAGGCCATCTCTGAACTCTGCCCCAGTCCTACCACCTCTGGAGTATTATTTTCAGTTTTGAATGTTCTATTTTAGAAAGGAGGCCTGAGTTCGTGCTAGATGAGGAACAGCTGAAACAGAATCTCAGTCTCAGGGTATACATGACTTTTCCTCAGGTTTTTGAAGGGCTATTAGCAGAATGACAAATAATGTGTGAAAACTGAAAAGAAGATTTAGGCCTGATGTCAGGAAAAGGTTCCTAAAAATTACAGGTATTCATTACTAGAAAGAGTTCCTTTGAAAAGTAGTGAATCATAAATTTTCCTTCACTGGAGATCTAGCAGAAACTGGATGTTCACTTAATAGACAGGTTGTAATGGGAATTCTTTTTCAAGCACAGGATAACTAGATGTCAAGTAGAGTGATCCCTTCTAATTCTGGTTTTTGGGACAGTTAGCTAATTCAATTTACTTAGAACAGTAATGCTAATCCTTTACCTTTTGGGGGCAGCAAATACTAAAAGAAGAAATGACAGTAATTAGTGATCTAACTTATTAGCTGCACAAAAGTGGGAACTCAAGTAACAGGATTTTAACTAAAAGTTTAAGACATCTTCAAAAAGAAAAATACACTGTGAAGCTGGTAATACAATAACTAATATCCCCATTTTACAGATCAGGAAACTGCAGCTCTGAGATGTTATATCACTTACCCATTTTTAAATGCCTATTTAGTGCCACAAGCCTCATATCAAAATCCAGGGATTTATCCCAATATCGTGCTGCAAAAACATATAGAGCTATAACAAAGTCCTAGGACAAATGCTGATATTTAAGTTCACATTGCATGATCATAGAAGACTACAATTAAAAGAACCCTCTCTTCTGTTCTCTTATATAATTATAGAATTTGGGAGTAAATCTTAACTCCCTTAAAAATTCTCTGAATGATATGTTCTGGATCAAGCAAAAAGCAATGCAGTAAAATCATTAGTGTTAGTGCAAGAAAAAATATTATATGGTCTCGTTAATAAAATAATTCCATCTCCCTATTTAGCCAAACTCATACACATCCAATCATCAAAACACTATCCAGACTTTTAATTTGTAATCCCTAGGGCTTAGTTACTAATATCTAATATATTACCTATCAATAATCAAAACCATTTGACAAAACTATAAACTCTGCTTTCATTACTGGAAAATAATCATATAGCAAAATATGTACCAAATCTAGTAATTTGCTTACAAAATGATGCCTAGTAAATTTTCTCATAGCCAAAAAAATCAACCTGTTTAGATTCAAATCAGGGAGAAACAATTTATACGTAACATCTATATATGCAATTTGGCAACAAGATGCACTCATCTTTATTTATTACATCTAGACTATTTTTGACTTCCCACCTTTCTCCAACATACTATACAATGTTTGGTGTCAGGAAGTCCTGTCTTTGACATACTGTGTCTACAGGATCAAGGGAAAGTAGTCCAGATAAAAAACTTTTAGAATATAAATTACATCTCACTTGCAGATCTGTTTTGGCAAGAAGTGTTTTCTTATCAGAGCTCCCTAACTAATAAAATCACAAGTTTAATCATTTTCCCTTCACCACTGAAAACAAAAGCAAAAACCCAACCATACCCTTTCCCTCTTCATAGAAAATAAAAACAAAAATTAATTATGGTTCAAAAGGCAAAAGGCTGACAGAAATTTAATTTTCTACAATGCTAATGAGACAAAGATTTCAAGGTAGTTTTGTCAAAGTAAAAAAAGTATGTACCAATATAATCCAAAATAAATTTTATGTTGTACTACAATGATTCATGAAATCGGGGAACTTGATCATCTGAATATAGTTTCATTTTGCGACAGGGTAGAGTATGATTAAGTTAACTGAAAATCTCATTTAAAAATTATATCTTTTATTTTTATGTAATAAAACAAGCATTTCCATAATATAGTATATTTAACTGCAAAACTATTAGGTTACATCTTGCTATTCCTTTTAAATATATAGTTATCAATATACATTTTTTTTTCCACTGTGAACAAATGAAACTGAACTGGACTGCTTTCCACACATTTAGTTAGTTCTGTGACAGTTGCTGTTTGTTTCCATACATAGGTGTTTGTTTATTCTTTTTTGTTGTGGTCTTTAAATCTTGTGGTTTTTGTAAATATGCACAAATATGCAAAAATATGCACTAAAGTCATAGAAGTCAAGTATTTCAAAGATCAAACAAGCTCAAGATGAAACTGGATCAAAGAAAAAGGAAAAAAAAAGTAGTTAGAATTGCAAAGACCTGATATTTTGGGGCAAAATAATGTTCACAAAACAAACCAAGATTTTCAGAGGGACCTAGAAGCTACCTGGAAGCAGTGCAGTGCAGAAGAATCAAAAAAAAAAAAACAAAAAACAGCTGCTTACCATTACACAATAAAGAAAAAACTTGTCAAAGGCAAAATAGCAAAAACCAAAAAAACTGGAATGCTGAAGATTTTTTCTTTTATATTTCTCTTCCAAATTCAATGACTAGAAGTAGTAAAAGGATTAGAATTTAATTCTTCAGATTTTTGATTTATCCATCTCAAAGACAGAGCCGATGTTGTCTAAATACAGACTGAAGCATACTCCCCCCACACACACTTAATTTTTCTTGAGGTTTTTCTTTATGTGTTGGGGAGGGGTGGTTTTATTTACTTTTACAATATGACTATGGTTGTAATGCTTATCACAGCCACATATTTTTAATCTACACCAAGTAACTTGCTTTCTCAATGAAGGGGAGTGAGGTGGGAGGAAGGGAGAGAATTTGGAACTCAAAATTTTGGAAGTAAATGTTAAACCTTGTTTTTGTAGGTAGCTGGAGGGGGGGGAATTTTAAAATAATAAAGAAACTACTTGCCACAAGAAAAAAAAATTTTAATCCTTCGGAGATAACTTTTCCTTTCTACTCTGCAAGTCTTCTGACTTGTTCTGAAGAGCCAGAACACAATCCTGACTGCTCCCATGCACTGGTTAACAAAGAAGGCCCACAGGAGTGGCTAGGTGGCGCAGGGGATAGAGCACTGGCCTTGGAGTCAGGAGTACCTGGGTTCAAATCCGACCTCAGGCACTTAATAATTAGCTGTGTGGCCTTGGGCAAGCCACTTAACCCCATTGCCTTGAAAAAAAATCTAAAAAACAAAACAAAACAAAGAAGGCCCACTCTGATCTCTTATTTGTCCTGCCCAGCATTATCCCCTCACTGTCCCCTCATCTCTCCCATCTCCATTGACCAGGCCTTCCCATACACTCTCATAGGAACATACACCCTAGAGGACCTGGAGAGGGCAGGTTCTATATGTGCTTCCAGTACAATGACTAGTACACACTAGTACACAATGACTTAACAATTAAAGCATCTCCAGAGCACGTCTAGGTTCCCTTACAAATACCAGCTCCTCCATCTCCATCAGTAGATGCTCTGATTATCCCCATCTAACCCATGAAGCAGCTGAGGCTATGAGCTGTTATAGGAGCTGCCCACAACCACAGATTTACACCTGGGTCAGCACTCACTCTATCCAATGAGTTTTCTAGCTACACACATGCCTTTACTTGTAACCATACATGTAAATACCATCCCTATTCTCATCCTTTAATCAACTCTACTTACTAATGTAGGCAATACATTGCATGAAAGGTCCTTAACGGTTGAATTTTCCAAATCTCCTTTTTTGGCAAGAATCAAGATCCTACAAGTGGTCACAGACTATAAATAAAATGAGAATTACAAACTACTGACAACCACAAAATGATGCTTCAAATCTGCACATCAAAACGTCTCACCCAGTAAATGGACAATGACAAAAAGATGAAAAAGTCAATGTAGGAGGAGTTGTGCATGAGAAGACAAGCACATTGATTTATTAGTAAACCTATAAATGAATGCAATTATTCTGGAAACAATTTGGAATTATGCAAATAAAGTAGCTAAAATGTCCACAATGTTTAGTCAAAATGTTTTACAGCAGCATGATGTATGATAGCAAAGAACTAGGAAAAAATCAGATACCCATTGATTTAGGAATGGCTAAACAAATGGTGGTACATAAATATAATGGAATAGTATTATGCTATTAAAAAATTATGAATAGGATGGCCTGTGTAAGCATACCAACACTTATAACAACTGATGCAATATGAAATAAGAACAAGAACAAACACATACAATGAGTACAACACAAAGGGGAAAAAACAGACCACCACAAAAATAATAGAAAACAAAGAGCAAAATTACAAAGAACACACAGAAGAGATATGAAGAACTCTCACCCATCTTCTCTGCAGATGTAGAGGTTCCACAAGAATGAAACATTCATGTGTGAACAAACTTTTTTCAACATGGATTGGTTTTGCTGGTTTTTTCCTTTTCTTTTTTAAAAAACATCTTTGTTAGAAAAGAAGGAAAAGGAAAAAATAACCCTTGTTAAAAACATCTTTGTTAGAAAGAATGGATCTTTGGAATAAGACATGTAGATGGGAATGGTTATAGGGAGAAATTTAGGAAATAGAAAAACAAAATATTTCATATAAATTTAGAAAAAATTTACAATGAAAATGGAAAATAGAATACTATAAAGTATTCTCAAAGTCAACATGTGGAAAACTAAACTCATTATCTTTTCCCCTAAACTCATCCCTCTTCCCAGACTCTCTATTCCCAGCAACACTATTTATCCTTCCAGGCTCACAAACTTAGTGCCATCCTAAATTCTTCACTGTCACCCAATTTATTTAATTGGTTGCCAAATCTTATAACTTCTCGATAATATCGCTTACCTATGTTCCCACTTCTCCTTTCTCAAAGTTGCATCATCACTGCTCTCCCTGTCTCAACTTTCTCCCTATTCCAATCCATTCTCCATCTAATCACCATGTCATCCCATACTCAAAACTACAGTGGCTCCTTATTACCTCTAGAATCATATACAAATTTCTCTGGCAAGTTAATCTACTTTAATGGCCTATTTATACAATATTCACTTCCATTTACTCCATGGCTTAGTAGAAGCTTTTTTCCCCTGCTCACACACTAATATCTATTATCATTTTCCATCTCTCATCTTCATGCCTTTGCATATATATAGTTGTAATGTCCCCAAACCCTACCTCAGACACATATTAGCTGCAAGACCCTGGACAACTCACACACCAGTAATTCTCTTGGCCTTGGTGATTTCTTTTTAAAATTAGGAATTCGAATTGGATAGTTTTAAGATCCCTTTCAGCTCTAAATCTGCTCTGCCTCTTGAAATTTCTAGTTTTTCTTCAAGATTCAATTCAAGTCTGTCTTAACCTTCCTTCCTCTTAAATTACTGGCACCACCCTCCAAAATTACCCTGTATCTGTTCTGTCTGTGTCTTGTTTATATATCTACATAGATGTATGTTATTTTATCTTTTCCTTTAGGACAGGAAAGGGTTTTTTTTTCTTTGCATTAGCTAGGTACAATTCATACTAGGTGCTAAATAAATGCTTGTTAAAAGTTTTATATTTCCTGTAGTAAACTGGGAAACACTCTTTACAACTAATGTTTCTGACAAAGGACTCGTTTCTAAAATAGACAGAGAACTAAGTCAATTTTTTTTTTAAAAAGCCATTCCCCAATTGACAAATGGTCAAAGGATATACAAAGGCAATTTACAGATGAGGAGATCAAAGCAATCCATAGCCATATGAAAAATTGCTCTGAATCATTACTTATTAGAGAAATGCAAATTAAAGGTTGGAATTATGCCCAAAGAGCAACAAAAATGTGCATACCCTTTGATCCAGCAATATCACTACTGGGTCTATACCCTGAAGAGATGATGAAAAAGGGTAAAACATCACTAGTACAAAAATATTCATAGCAGCCCTGTTTGTGGTGGCAAAGAATTGGAAATCAAATAAATGTCCTTCAATTGGGGAATGGCTTAGCAAACTGTGTTATATGTATGTCAGGGAACACTATTGTTCTATTAGAAACCCAGAGGGATGGGATTTCAGGGAAACCTGGAGGGATTTGCATGAACTGATGCTGAGTGAGATGAGCAGAACCAGAAGAACATTGTACACCCTAACAGCAACATGGGGGTGATGATCAACCTTGATGGACTCACTCATTCCATCAGTGCAACAATCAGGGACAATCTGGGGCTGTCTACAATGGAGAATACCATCTGTATCCAGAGAAATTATTGTGGACCACCACAAAGACCACCAAGGACTATTACCTTTAATTTAGAAAAAAACTGATATCTTATTATGTAATCTTGCTATATCTTCTATTTTATGTTTCTTTCTTGAGGATATGATTCTCTCTCATCACATTCAGTTTGGATCAATGTATACCATGGAAACAATGTAAGACTGACAAATGCCTTCTGTGAGGGGTGGGGGGAAAGAAGTAAGATTAGGGGAAAAATTCGAAAACTCAAAATAAATAAAATCTTTAAAAAAATTTTTTTAAAGTTTCACATTTCCTAAAATTTTATACTGCTTTCCTATCACTAGAGATAATTATTCAAAATAATGAGATAATAGCTAATAATACTCAAGATTCACATATTACACTATGGTTTATAACACCCTTTACATGTTCCCTACATTTAATACAACCTTAAAAAGTATTTATTATACCCATTTTACAGATGAGGAAACAGAGGTCAAGAAAGGTTAAATGACTTGCCCATAGTCACACTGTCAAAATTTAAAACAAGGTCTTATATTATTCCAAGTCCAAAGGCATCTGTGTACTACATTGATCTGCCTCCCAAGGGAATAAAGGAGAATACTTTTCACTTTACTGGAACCATTTCACTTTACTGGAACTCATGACTAAATCTTTCACAGAGGTAGACACCCGAACACAAACTATAATCTATAGCAAAGATGATAAACATCCCAATTTTATCATGTCAATGTGTTAAGTTCTCTACCAGCATTATCAAAATCATAGTGGTGAGTAAAATGAGGTACTTAAACTAGGTCATATCTGAGATCCCTTCCATCCCTATAGGCTAATTCACAAATCAGAATACAAAACCCTCAGCTCAGCTTGACGTTCAAAACCCTCCATTCGGAGTGGCTAGGTAGCGCAGTGGATAGAGAACTGGCCTTGGAGTCAGGAGTACCTGAGTTCAAATACGACCTCAGACACTAATTACCTAGCTGTGTGGCCTTGGGCAAGCCACTTAACCCCATTTGCCTTGCAAAACCTAAAAAAAACAAAAAAAACCCCTCTATCAATCATTATAAATATAAGGAAAATACAAAAAGCGGCCACTAGAAACTCACTATCCACGAAAAACTATAAGCTGTCAAATCCCAGTATTAAAACTGTTGCTTTTCAGTAGTTTCGAATTTTCTAACATTATTTGTAGTTTTCTTGGCAAAATCTCCAGATTATGTTACAGACAAGGAAACTGAAGCAAATAGGGGTTCAGCCTCAGGTTAGTCTCATAGCTGGTAAGAGTCTAGATTACATTTGAACTGAAGATGAGCCAGGCCTGGCACTCTATACATTGTGTCACCTAGCTGCCCAATATTATAAATACAAACCTGAAAACATTCTTGAGAGTTCAATGAATGAACCTGAACAGATATAAAACCAACTGCTATTTCCCAATTGATATGTGGTTAGGTTTAATTACAGTTGGAATTTCAAAGGATAATAAAAGTTTTCAAAAGAATTACAAATTATTGACAAACATGAAAAATTTCTCAAAAATACTAATGGAGAGGGGCGGCTAGGTGGCGCAGTGGATAAAGCACGGGCCCTCGAGTCAGGAGTACCTGGGTTCAAATCCAGTCTCAGACACTTAATAATTACCTAGCTGTGTGGCCTTGGGCAAGCCACTTAACCCCATTTGCCTTACAAAAACCTAAAAAAAAAGGTACTAATGGAGAAAGGCAAATCAATACAATGAATGTTTCACCTCACAGCTATGAAGGTGGCAATGATAATAAATAGGAATAGTAAATGTTGGAGGTCTGTAGAGAACCACTGCTGATGGAGCTGTGAATTTCTATAACTGGTCCAGAAAGTAATGTGGAATTATATTGTGACTCAAATGCCAATATTCTTTAATCCAGAGATTCCACAGCTAGTATCATCACCAGCATTCTCACCAGCTTGGAGAGACATGCTTTTCAAATTGATCACCCAATCTCAGCCTTAACCCTAGACCAATCTCCCTTTCCTCAATGAGTTTGGTCCCTGGCTCACAATTTTTTCTACCAAATTCTTGCCCTCACAGTGGGAATTTCAACCTACATAAGTGAAGCTCCCTCAAAGCATCTTCTCAGCCTGGAAAATTCCTCCACCATGCCAGCCCTCTTCTCCCATTGGTGAGTTTCTCCTAGAACCATTATTTTGAGGACAGGTCCAGGCCAGCCAACTTTCATTCTCCACCTGGTTCCATTTTTGATTTTCAGTTCTCTCCTGCCACACACCTTAATGCTGTTGCAAAGCTGTCTTGTCCCATTAGAAAGTTAAGTTCCTTGAGAACAAAGACTGTCTCTTTTTCCCCTTTTTATCTGTATGCAAAGGCTTAGCCAAGAGCCTGGCACATAGTGAGTATTTGATATGTTATTGTTGCCCTGCCTTCTGCAACTAGCCCCTTCTGTGGATAGATATATTTCGAAAACCACTGTTGATTCTCTAAAATAATACACAGTATGAACTTCTAGTACAAGAGCATCTTGTTGATTCTCATTCCATCTTTAAAAACACATCTATCATTGCAAGACAACAGTTTTTTAAAAATGACCATATGTATAAGTATCTATTTTGACAATACAAAATATAATACATTCTGCAAATGCTTTTATCATTTTCCCATTAGTGCAATTAGATATAATTTTCTAGTATTCGGAATTTTAAAAAATACTTTCTTTAACCATAGTAACAATGGTCATAATTTATTATTTACAACATACTTAAAATGAGGGTGCATACTTCACAAGAAAAAAAAACCTCAAATACCTGTTCCTTCAATTGCTTTATAAACAACTTGACTTTTATACCCATACCTATCTTCTCCCTCTCCTCTGGGTATCTTATAATGTTCCTCTTAAAAAGTGAAACACAAGGGGCAGCTAGGTGGCGCAGTGGATAGAGCACCGGCCTTGGAGTCAGGAGTACCTGGGTTCAAATTCAGTCTCAGACACTTAATAATTACCTAGCCGTGTGGCCTTGGGCAGACCACTTAACCCCATTGCCTTGAAAAATCTAAAATGAATGAATGAATGAATGAATGAATGAATAAATAAATAAATAAATAAATAAATAGTGAAGCATGAATTCCAAAAGAGACCTATTATTTCCTATTGCCTCAATGCTATGCTTCTTATTAATGAACCTAAGACTTCCTCAACATAAGACCTTTAACAACTAGTAAGTTATTTACTTTAAGTAAAGCTGTCTTTCCACTGTACAGGAAATTAGGTGGAACAGTGGATCGAGAATGCTGGGCATGAAATCGAGAAAACTCATCTTCCCTAGTCTGTATCTGGCCTCCTAACTAGCTGTGTGGCCTTGAGCAAGTCTTTAACCTGGTTTGCCTCAGTTTCCTCATCCATAAAATGAGCTGGAAAAGGAAATCACAAAGCACTCCATTATCCTTGCTCAAGAAAACCCTACATGGGGCCAGAAAGGGACAGACAATTGAAAAATGACTCCACAACATAAAAATTATAAAATTAAATTAAATTTAAATTTGATTTTTTCTCAACTTGTCCCATGACTATTAAAATTTATTTGAATAATATTGCTACTGAGTTCCTGTTCCAAGGAAAAAAGAAATGCAGTTATTATTCACTATCTTCAATAGTATTTAATGAAGCAAAGAGCAGTCACTATTCCAATGATAAGGACCAATGACAAAGCATTTTCACTAACTCCTGGATGTTTCAGGTTCTGAGCTAAGGAAACAAAGAAAGCAAAAATGTACTTTACCCTCATAACCTAATGGGGCTGAGTCTCTATGTTACAAATTTGTACAAATAAGATACAGACTAAATAGAAACTTAGCTATTTACCCACCCCCAATAAATTGGAGAAGGTCTCAAAGTAAAGTTGCTAGCTGACTTCAGCTGACTCTCCAAAGACACCAGGAGGTGGGGGTGAAAAGGAAGGCACAGATCTGCAGAGATTCAAAAACCAAAGGAATTTCCACTGGTCACTATCCAAGTTCGCTGAGCAGAGTTGATGGGTTCAGATGTTTGAAAGATGAAGGGAGGATGGACTGGACTGGAGGACTTGTAACAGAGATACCGCTGCAACAGTCCAGTTGCGAGATGAAGGGGGCTTGCACCAGATGGGAGTCATCTCAGCAGAGACTACTGTCATTTCGTTATTTTTTCAGGCGTCCAACCCTTTACACCCCCAGGATCACACAGCTAGTATGAGTCTGAGGACATGTTTGACCTCAGGTCCTCTGGACTCTATCCACCTTGGAGACAAGAGGATGTGAAAGATGTTAAGTAGGTAGAAATGACAGGACTTGGGAACCAATTGGACATGAAGGATGAAAGAGTCAAGAGTCAAGAATGACAACTAGTTGTTAAGCCTGGAAGAATGACTGGTAGGATGAGGAGGAACTTGGGAGGGGAGAAGGGTTTATATGAAAAGATAATGAATTCAGTTTAAAATGTCTACAGGATATTCTATTCCAAATCTAATGGTAGTTACAGGTATAAGAATGAAGTTCAGGGGGATTATACAAATAGATATGAGAATTATCTGCATAGGAAAGATCATTGAATTCTTGAGAACTAATGAGATCAAGAAAAATGATATTGAGCAAGAAGAGGGCCCAGAATAGTGTCTTGGGTTAACAGACACAACCAGAATAAGGATCTAGCAAAGGAGAGATAGAAGTAGTGATCGTACATGCATAAGAACCAGGATAGCAGTGTCTTGAAATCTTAGTAAAGAGTACTTTCAAATCTAATAGTTTACAATTTTATAATCAATTCTAATCCTCTTCCTTTTGTTGGGAGATTCTATTTTTGCAAATCTAACTTATTACTCCCATTATAATGGATCTAATTTTTCTATGTTGGCTGTGCACACTCTAAAATCAGGAAGAAGTCTTCTGACCATTAAACTCTGAAGATGTGCATGTGCTTAGGTATGCACAATGAGAGTGGGAGCTGATTTTATCAGTCACCAGCATCCAAATATGAAAAAAAAAGTCCTAGCAGGCATTGTGTTAGGCATTGGGAATACATTGATACAGTTATTTGAAGCCTAAGATACAAATGCTTGCTTTGTAAATTCCTCTTTGGCTTCTCTGCCTTTCACCAGCTCTAGTCGGACAGCTTCTTTTATCCCATGCTACTGACAAAGGTAGGTTTTCCATTTTCCAGAAGTATTTCCTTCTCTCTACCTTTTCTATCTTCTAGTTAACTTGCCATTCTTCATATACTATAATTCCCAACTTTCCTGTCTCTCCCCACCTCTCTGCCTTAAGAATATATAATTTCCTTCCAAACTTGGTTCAAACACAATCCTCTAACAGACTTCAGATTGTCCTTGGCTGCCCCTTCCCCCCATTATTATTTACTTCTGTGTCCATTTTCCCTACTCCCCTCAGGGGTAAAAAAAAATGGTTTCAATCTTCGTATTTCCAATGCCTAACACAATGCTTGGTACAGTAGACATTTAAGAAAAACTTGATAATTGAGACTTGTTAGCTGACTTTGATATTGATTTAAGGTTTCCAAAGCACATAGATGACCTCATCTCACACCGGGGACAAGTAAATAAGGACAGAGATAAATGGTAGAAGGGAAAGTTAGATGCTAATCCCAACTGTGAACTCTGGAGGGGAAAAAAAAATCAATGAATGACAACTACCAGCTAACAATCTTCTAAAGAGATGGGGAAGGGATTCAGAGCAGCTGTAACGGACCCATATGACAATGAAAATAAGTCCATGGGCTTTTCATTTCTCTACTATAGTGCTGTAATTTCATTTCTGAGAAGCAAGTTGCATAGTCTTCACACAAGAGACAGACCCTTTAAGATGGGGGAAAGTTTCAACTTCCAATGTCTTCCTGAGTCACACATGAGGTTTCTTAGTTTAGTTAAAATTTATGATGACTATTTTTATAGTTTTCTTAAGTCAATCAACAAATAATTCTAAGTGTTTCTTGTGTGTCAAGAACTAAGCTAAGCTGTTAATAAAAAATAAAATAAAATTGTTCCTGCCTTAGAAGGACTGATTATACTCTAAGGGGATAGTTCATAGATAAACACATGGAAAAGACTACAAAATGGTGTTTGTCTTTCATTCTTGTAGACCATGACATCAGGGGAGTGATGGCATGACAAATACATGAATTGGATTGGAGTGAGGAGGGGGCTGTGCTAAATCCTCAGTCTCACTTTCTCCTCTGAAGCCATCTGGGTCCAGTGGCCAGACATGGATCAGGACAACTGGAGATAGTAACCTTTGGATGGGAGACAATCAGGTAAAATGACTTGTCCAAGGTCACACAAGCCAAATTTGAACTCAGGTTCTTGTGCTCTATCCAGAGTCATCCAGCTACCCCTGAAAGGTTGCATTGGCCAGGAAACAAATCTGGGTCAACTGCTAGGAAGGTAGCTATGCTCATTACCATACTACCAAAGGAGACAACCATACAAAATAAATTCATAATGGGGGGATGGGGGCAAGGGGGAGAAAAGTAGACTGGGGAAAATCGGGGGGGGGGGGGGGAACCTCTTATAGGAGGTAGTACCAGAGAAGAATTTAAGAGAAGGAAGTGATCCCAGAGGGAAAAAAGAGGGAAAATAACTACTATCTTTTCCTTTTTCTATTTGGAAATTCAGCACTTAACACAGTACTTTTCACATAACAATCATTTCATAAGTCTCCATTTTTCTCCTCTAACTCTCTAACTCTCTTCTTAAATGTTACAATCCTGCTTCAGATTTTATCATTCCACCCTAAATTGTTCTCTCCAAAGTCAGTGATCTTTTAGTGACCAAATCAAACAGCCTTTCTCAATCCTCATTCCACTTGACCTCTGGGCAGCCTCTGTTCCATTCCTCTGCCTGCATGATGCTCTTTTCTTACATTCAGGCCCTTCAGGACACTACTCTCTCCTGATTTTCCTCCTGCCATTCTGACTGCTCCTCTTTTATTGGGTTCTCCTTTAGATCATACCCTCTTTACTAACTGGAGGTGACACTCAGAATTCTATTCTCAGCCCTCTTCTCATTTTATTAAAGATTTTATGTATTTTGAGTTTTACAATTTTTCCCTCAATCTTACTTCCCGCCCCAAAAGAAATCAATCTGTTCTGTCTACATTTTTTCCATGTTGTACATTGATCCAGATTGAGTGTGATGTGAGAGAGAAATCATATCCTTAAGGAAGAAACAAAGTATAAGAGATAACAAGATCAGACAATAAGGTATCGGTTTTTTTCCTAAATTAAAGTTAATAGTCCTTGGTCTTTGTTCAACTCCACAATTCTTTCTCTGGATACAAGATGTATTCTCCATTGCAGACAGCCCCAAACTGTCCTTGATTGTTGCACTGATGGAATGAGCAAGTCCATCAAGGTTGATCATCACCCCATGTTGCTGTTAGGGTGGACAGTGTTTTTCTGGTTCTGCTCATCTCACTCAGCATCAGTTTATGCAAATCCCTCCAGGCTTCCCTGAAATCCTGTCCCTCCTGGTTTCTAATAGAACAATAGTGTTCCATGACCTATATATACCACAGTTTGCTAAGCCATTCCCCAGTTGAAGGACATTTACTTGATTTCCAATTCTTTGCCACCACCAACAAGTCAGCACTCTTCTCTTCACTACTCCCTCTACACCTCTTTTCATTTGGTGATCTCCCATGGATTTAATTATCTTTACACTGATGATTCTCAAATACTGTATACTTTTTCTGCCCCAACCTTTCTGTTGAACTCCAATCCAACATCTCCAATTACCTTTCAGATATGTTTAACTGATAGTCCAATGGTCAGCTTAAATGAAACATAAACAAAATTCATTATCTTTCCCCTAAAGGAACCTCCACCCACTTCCTACTTTCTCTATTCCTGTAGAAGGTATCCTCCAAGTCCCAGGTTCACAGCCTATGAGTCATCCTGAACTCCTCCCTCTATCTCACCATTCAAATCCAGACTATGAACCAGACCTGTAAGATTTCACTTCTTGCCTCTGACACTGGCACCCCTCTGGTGCAGGCCCACATCTTCTCTGTAATAGCTTTGGGTCAGGTTGTCTGTCTCAAGTATCTCCCCACACTTATTCATTCTTCAGTTAGCCAGCAAAATGATTTCCAAAAAACAACACCCAATCATGTTACCCCCCTTCTCTATCAGTTCTAGTGGCTATCATCTCTAGGATTAAATATAAAATGCTGCTTGGCACTCATAACCTAGCCTACTCCTCCCTTTCCAATCTTTTCATACCTGACTCCCCCAACATATACTCTTCAATTCAGGGGCACTGGCTTTTGGTTATTCTGAAAGCAAAATACTGAATCTCTAACTCTGGGGTTTTTCTTTGACTGACCTCAAGCTTGTGAAATGCTCTCCCTCTTTAACTCCTGTCCTACTGACTTTCTGACTTACTTCAAGTCCCATTAAAATTCTAACCTTTAAAGGAAACCTTTCGTAATTGCTGACAATTCTCATGCCGTTCCTCTATTAACAATTTCCCATTTATCCTGTGTATAGCCTGTTTATATATATGGACATTTGTTTGCACATTGTCCCCCCCATTGGGTTGTAAGTTTTTTGAGGTTAGGAGTTGTCTTATGTCTCTTCTTATATTCCCAGGACTTAACACAGCAGTCAGCATATAATCAAGTGATTGATTCTCAAATAAGAGGTGCTTAATAATTGTTGAGAAGGAAAGTTGTTTAAAGATAACAGTCAACAGCTTATAGTTTGGCTGGGGCATGAACTGCATTAGAGAAAATAGTAAAAAAAAAAAAAAACAGGCCAGAGCTAAACAGTGAAGGGTTAAAAATACTAGGCATTTATAATTTCTCTTAAGGGCAATGGGAATCACTTTAAATTCTTGAGCAAAGGAGTGAGAATTTGTGAACGCTGCTTAAGGACTGTCAACTCAGCAGGTATGTGAATTAGAGAAGGGAGAGACTAATGCACTAAAGCTAAACTGACATTAAAGCCACAATGAAATTTTTCACACATCTTTTGACTCTTACATTTTTAAAAACTACTTGTTAACTAAAAAATGTTTAAAACAGTGATACAAGGCTCCCTTCTCTTTTCAAACCAAAATGTTCAAAATATAGCACTTATCCTGTATAAGAACTATACATATGTCTTAATGGAGCTTCTTTACAATGGTGGAGAAAATGAGTTACACACACACCTACAACATAAAATATCTTACAGTTTATACAGGAAAGTGGCCCTTAAGGAAGTATTGTATGATATTTGTGGAGAAGATCATCACTAATGAGGAGGGACCAAGGAAGATCTCATAACAAAGATAGCATTTAAATTGGACTTCAAAGGATTATAGGAATTCAACTGGCAAAGAAAGGAGAAAGGAGTACTGCAAGTGTAGGGAATGATAGGAACGCAGTTAAGAAAAGTCAAATTAGAAATGTATTCAAAGGGAAGAAATTGGGAAAGAACAGTATAAGATAAATAAGATGACACAAGATTATTATAAACCAGGAGGCAGCTAGGTGATACTGTGGATAGAGCACTGGGCCTGAAATCAAATCAGGTCTCAGACACAGGATACTTATGCTGTGTGACCTTGGGCAAGTCACTTAATCCCACTGCCTCAAGAAAACCAAAGAAAAAAGATTATAATAAGCCTTGAATATTATGCAAAGGAATTAGATTCCAGCAAATCAGTGGTTTCAAAAGAAATGTAATAGGGATTATAGAACATAAAGCCAGGAAGAACCTAAAGATCATATATTTCAACCTACTCACTCATTTGAAAGAGAATCATCAAAAAAAAAAAGAATCATCACTGTACATATATAATCTATATTAGATTATTGGCTGTCATGGAGAGGAAAATTAAAGCCTTCAAATTAAAAGATGGAGCATGAAAGCAACTCAAATAATAATCACTGAAAGAGTTAGAAATTAGCCATCCAAGAAAGCATATAAATTCTTTGATAAACTTTCATCAGCTTAAAAATGTTAAATACATATTAGATAATGGATGTTGGTATCGCGTTAGGGACAGAAAGAAACACAAATGCAACAGTCTCTGTCCTCTAGGAGTTCCTATTCCAAGGAGAGGTAGAATCCAGATAACAATGCTCATAAAAGAAGAAAATGGAAGGAAATGAGTCCACCCTGGAAGATGGGGGGGGAAGGGGAAGAGGAGGAATGGTGGGATCAGGAAATAGGATTTGAACTGACACTTAAAAGAAGCAAGAGGCAGAAGTGAGGGGAAAGAATATTTCATGGGATACCCAATGAAAAGGCACAGAGGAAGGAGGTGGAAAGACTAATGAAAGGATGGTAGACTACATAGAAGAGAATCACATCTCAGATCCAAAATGTAGGAAGGACCAATTAGGCTTTACATATCAAGCAGAGATTTTTATATTTAATCCGAGAAAGTAATAAGAAAGGCACTAAGAGTTTTCTGAGAAAGAAGATGTAAGGTCAGACCTCTGCTTTAGGAAAACTACTTCAGCAGTTGAGCAAAGAATGGATCTGGATTGGGCATTCAATTTCAAAAAGCACTTGCTTCAAAGGATAAAAGATAATTGACACATGATGGCACAGGGAAGTTAGAAAATGATGAGGGAAGGGGGAGAGAAGTATTCTGATTTCCTCACTACAGCTAATATGGGATATTAAGTTAAAATACAACTAGTCCTAGAAAAACAGAGTCATCATGAGAGAGACATCTGAGTGCCAGAAAACTTAAGGTATAAGAAAGGAAAAGGTAGTACGAAAACAAGTTTGTTAATTATTGGAGTAAGCATTTCAGGTAACATACTGGAAAAGCAAGATAGATCTGGAGTGGAGTGAGATACTGAAAGGAGGTGATGTTGAGGGGGATAAGGGAAAGGAGCAGAAGGCAAGAATAGGGAGTGAATGGAATTTGTACATGGGCAGCCCAGGGTTCAAAATCACTAAGATGTGGAGAAGACAAGAGAGAAGGAATGTGATA
The DNA here is from genome assembly GCF_037893015.1 of Macrotis lagotis. Lineage (NCBI taxonomy): Eukaryota > Metazoa > Chordata > Mammalia > Peramelemorphia > Peramelidae > Macrotis > Macrotis lagotis. Next base: position 37,555,092 of record NC_133664.1, on the reverse strand, counting down.
ATTATTAAAGATAATTAGATAAGGCAGTCATGGTTGGAGCAAAGTATGTTGAGCAAGGCAGGTGATTAAACTATTCAAGATCTTCCCTGTAAAAGACTACCTCAAGGAAGGTAAGCCCACTGTATAGTAGGCATGGACAGGAGATGATATGGTGTGAAAAGGGTCAAAGTTGGCAGTGGGAGATTGGGAAGCATGTGACCAGATGTAGGCTAATGGAAGGCTTGAATTTGTCAAAGGTTTTAGCAGTTTTGAATTAAATACTCTTCTTAAAGCAAACCATATTGCTAACATAAGTAGTTATTTTTCTTCATTATAGCATTGTTTAAACATTTTTTTAAAAACTGAGTCCATTTTCATTTTCTGTGAGTCACAGATCGGCAGCTTCTATTCCTCTCTTTAGTCCTATGTTTCATTTTTCTTCCACTAAAATCTCCTAAATAATTTCAACATTTCCACTAAGAAATGATATTCTTAAAGGAAAAGGCAAACTTCAAAGCTTCAGGTAAGCATATTTGGATACTAAAGAATATGGTGAATAAACTTACCTTAGCAGATTCAAGTGTCTAGTTCTTAAATAAAAGCAAACATGTCAGATGTAGCAGATGCTACATTTGTTAAAGAGGTCAGAAGGTGGTGCTATTTAAGAAAGTGAATGTGATGTTAAAAAAAAAAGATGAACAGAGAGCTTTTAATAAAGTAAAAGCAGATTGCATTGATAATATCATTTATATAGTGCTTTAGGGGTTTACAAAGTGCTTTCATATGATCTCAACCTAATAATGAAGCAATCATGAGAGATGAGAGAGCCAGTTCTGGCTTAAGCAATTATTATATCACTACAGTGAATCAATAACCCAGTGCCTTTGAAAAGAGATTTTTGGACTTGGATAAGGGTCTCTAAATAGTATCTCAAAATAGTATGGAGAGCTCACACAGGGCCCTGGCTGCAAGGCAGCTTTTGTGGTCTCAATGTAGATACTTTACCCAGAGGGCAACTTCTCTAATGCCTTTTCATCCTGTTCAATCCTTGACCCTATCTATCTTCTCTTGAAGCAACAGTGCCTCCAGGATAAAACACGCTGTTTAGAATCCCAGTTCTGCTACTTACTTTTTGGGGGAAATAAGTTATCTGGGAACAGAATAAATGGTAGTGCAGAAGAATAGGATGGGGGAAAATACAGCTAGTAATAGCAAGTATGAGAGAAAAAAATACTGAAGCAACTTCTGTAATGGACTTCTTTTTTCTTTTTTAGGTTTTTGCAAGGCAAATGGGGTTAAGTGGCTTGCCCAAAGCCACACAGCTAGGTAATTATTAAGTGTCTGAGGTCAGATTTGAACTCAGGTACTCCTGACTCCAGGGCCTGTGCTCTATCCACTACGCCACCTAGCCGCCCCTGTCATGGGACTTATGATAAACAATGTGAGCCAACCCAGAGACAGTCAATGGCATCTGAGAACATCTGAAGAAGACTTCCCCCCACCTTTAACTTTATTTTTCTTGAGGTTTTTCTATCTTTGTGTGGTAGTGTGTGTGGGGGTTACATTTACATTTACAAGAAGACTACTGTAGAAATGTCAAAATAAATAAATTCAATGTTAAAAATAAATGCTTTGGGCCTCAGCTTCCTCAACTGTAAGATGTCAGCTTGGTGCTTAGGTGACTTCTAACATCTCCAGCTCCCTAAATCTAAGCAAACAAAATGAATCTAGTATTTTAATTGTTTTACAACTTAAATTTCATATAAAACTGACTTAAATTGATATATTAACTCATGATTCAAAACAAGAAAAGTTTCCAATAAGAATCCTTCTTTATTAGATCCTTATTCTAATGAAGTTCTCTAGTTTGAGAAATCCATTAGTATACTACCTACCCATAGTAACATTATTCTTTTTGATTCAAAGTTCATATTACAAAAATCAATATTAACAGGGAAAGGGATGAGTAGAAAAGAGGGTTATTTTTTTAACAAACCAGGAAAAATTACTTCTTAATAAACTGTTCCCAAAACTTCATAATCTCCTCATGCATCAAGGGTTAAAGGTTGCCTGCTTTCCAAATCACAATTGCTGATTTTTTTCCCTGGCCAGAAAGTAATTTATAAAAATCTATGTGAAACGCTATCAACCAAAATAAGCTATCAAAAGATATGAGCAGGCAGTTTTCAAATGAAGCTTTATGTTTATGCTCCATTATCATTACTGATTAGAGAAATTCAAATTAAAATAACTGTAAGGTTCCACCTCACACCTATCAGATTGGCTATGTTTGTCCTTCATTCTTGAAGAAGACCAGGCCATCAAGGAGGTGATGCCATGACAAGAACTTGAATTGGATTTGAGTGAAAGGATGCTGTGCTAAATCTGGGTCCAGGGCCAGATAAAAATTAGAACTACAGGAGATGGCTGCAAGGCAGCTAGCTAGTAAGTGTCAAGTATCTAAGGCTGGATTCTAACTCCTGTCCTCCTGACTCCAAAGGCCAGTGCTCTATCTGCTGTAAGATTGCTGCTTAAGATCACCCAGGCAGGAAAAGATACAAGACACTGAGGTACTTTATAGAACTAAACTGCCGAGCATTCCAATATTACTACAGAGAGTGCAACTACAACAGGCTGGACACGATGTTAGAATGCCAGACATACTCTTGTCAAAAAAAATAATTTATAGAGAGCTCACACAGGGCAAGCACTCACCAGGGGGTCAGAAGAAGTGATACTGAGACACCCTGAAGATCTTACTGAAGAACTTTAGAATTGACTGCACAGCATGGGAGACCCTGGCACAGGACTGCCCAGCATGGCATGCCCTCATCAGTGAGGGGAATAACAGAGCCTAAAGACTGAAGGATGGGAAGGAATGGGAAAGGTCCAGAGGGGGAGGCCCATGAATAGAGGGGGGGGGGGGAAGGATCAGGCAAAGTAGGATGGCATCAATCAAGGAGATTTTGTCAACAAGAAAAGGTTAGACTAGATATGAGTAGGGGAATAACAAGAGTTGCTTTTTAAGGATCAATTAGACTGCAATATAGAAGGTAGATTAGAGAAGAATGGAGACAAGTTTAATGGACAGTTCTAGTGACCCGAGTCCACTGCATGAGTCACTGAAGGACTGGATTAGAATAATCATAAAAGAGAAGATGAGCAGCAAAACAGAGGCATCCCTCAAACAAACATGTACTAAGAATGTGCAGAGAACTATGGTAGACACTGGGAAAAATAAAAGGCTTAGTTAAACATGGGCCTTGTCTTCCTGGAGTTTAGTAGGAGGATGGTAAAAATAGAGTGGGGAAAAAAGGAGCTAAGGAAATGAATGAGTCCAAAGCTAATTCCAAGACTGAACTTAGTTACATGAAGAAATAATAATTTCTGTGACAGGAACGAAGAAGTCAGTTTCAGGTGGAAATAATAGATTAAACACATTAAGTCTATTCTTTATAGCAGCTCATGCTAGAGAAAAATCATCAAAAAGGAACTTGTGGATATGAGAATAAAGTTTAAGCACAGAAAGAAAAAAAACAATCACACAGGTAACAATAATGATAATGATGATGATGATGACGACGACGACGACGATGACGATGATGTTTGTCCGACGACGACGACGACGACGACGACGATGATGATGATGTTTGTCCATCATTTTCGAAAAAGACCACAACATCAGGGAGGTGATACCCTGAGACAAGCCCGTGAATTGGATTTGAGTGAGGGAGTACTGTGCTAAGTCATCAGCCTCACTTGCTCCTCCAGAGTCATCTGGTCCAGTGGCCAGCCATGAATCAGAATGACTAGAGAGGGCCCTGGATGCGAAGCAATCAGGATTAAGCGACTTGCCCAAGGTCAGACAGCTAGTAAGTGGCAAATGTCTGAAGTTGGATTTGAACTCCTGTCCTCTTGAATTGAAATCCAGACATACTCTTGTCAAAAAAACTAATTTATGGCCCTATCCACTGCTCCACCATGAGCTCTCCCCCCATAGTGACCCTTTGCCCACTCAATTCAGGTCAGCCATCATCCTTCCCTCCAGGCACTCAAGGCTCAAATCTAGGTATCTTCTGTATCCTGTCTGTTGTCATGGCCAGCTGAGTTAATCTTCCAAACATCTCTCATAGACACTCCTTTCTCTCTCCTCTGACACCACCCTCACCCTAGCCCACCCCTTATCATTTCTGGCCTACTCCCCCAGTCTCTCCTTATTTCAGTCTATCCTTCACTCACTCAGTTTGCCAAAGTGATCTTCCTAAAGCCCAGGTCTGATTCCAATTCACCACCCCATTCAATAAACCACAAAGTCTCCTTTCTGATCTCCAGATCAAATACAAAACCCTGTTTGGAGTTCAAAGTCCTTCATAATCAACTCTGCTCCCCTCCCAATAAAAGGCAACTTTCTTTTTCAGGCTTTCCACACCTTTTCCCCACCACCTTGTACTCTTGGATTCAAGAATACTGGATTTCTTGGCACTGTTCCTCCTTCCCTCTCCCAATGTTTCCTTCTCTGAAAAGGTTGGTGTCTCTCTCTCTCTCTCTCTCTCTCTCTCTCTCTCTCTCTCTCTCTCTCGACAAGTCACTTAACCTCACTGCCTTGCAAAAAAAGAAAAAAAATAATCACTTCCCTCTGGGAGCCTCAGTTTCCTTGTCTGTAAAATGAGAAGGCCTTCAAGTTCCCTTTCTGCTCTAAATCTCTAATCTTTCACTCTGTTGTAATCTGTTGTATTTTGGACCCAAGACCTGAATATAATTACATGAAGATTTTATTAATTTAGAATGAATTTGAAATTAGTGACCATGCAAACCAGGCCTGCCCTCAATCAATTTTTACTTCTCCACTGTGAAAAATTCAATTCATAAAATATTTTAAAAGAAATAAATGAATGTTACCTCATAATTATTCAAACCCCTAGCTAAGAAACTGTCAGCTAGAGGTCTGTTCAGACTTGATTTGATGAAATGAGAAGAGTCATCTATAATTAGAAAAGTTTGCAAAAAATAGTCTCATTTAAGTGATTTAGACACTCTTTTAAAAAGTAGGTTTAACATTACCTCTATAATCTTATTTACTGATTTTGTGTTATGACAGAAGCAGTAAGGCTTAATGAACCAAAAACTGGCTTCAAAAGTCTTAAAATATGCACATATTAGCTTATATACAAGGCAAATCAAATAACTTTTCAATAGCACAGATATGGGAGGAAGGGCAGCTAGATAGTACAGTGGATAGAGTACCAGTCCTAGAATCAATCAGGATAATCCAAATTCCAATTCTGCCTCAGCTACTAACTATGTGATCCTGGGCAAATCACTTATAACCCTGCTTGCCTCAGTTCTGCATCTGCAAATAAGTTGGAGAAGGGGCAGCTGGTGCAGTGACTAGAACAGTGGTCCTCCAAGTCAGGAGAACCTCATTTCAAATCCAGCCTCAAATACTTATAATCTGTGTGAACTTGGGCAAGTCACTTAATCCTTATGGTCCCTCTGTCCTCAAAAATGAGCTAAAGAAAGAAATGGTAAACCACTCCAGTATTTTTGCCAAGTAAATCCCAAATGGGATCAGGGAAAGTTGGACATGACTGAAATGACTCAACAACCAATATAAGAAGATAGACTGAGAAGGTAGCAGCCTCCTTTGGCAGAATAAGTTCCTCACCAAAAGATCCCTACATAAATGAAATTACAAGTCCATCAAAAAATAAAAATAAAGTTATAAATTTAAAGTTTTGCTGTGGTCAATCCTAATTAATCCATGTGTGAATCACCCACATTGTACATAAATTTTTTTAAATTATCTAATGCACTTATTCATATTTGAATTCATGTTATCTACGCCTTCATCTTATCTCTGCCTTCTAGACAATAATCTTGAGGTTATGAAATAGCTAATGTATATTCTTCGTCAAATTAGTACCAAACTAGCAGAGTGAACGGTACCTGTTCTGTCATTTCAGTTGTGTCCAACTCTTCTGTGACTGAATTTTGGACTTCCTTGGCAAAGATACTGGAGTGGGTTGTCATTTCCTTCTCCAGTTCATTTTAAGAATAAGCAAGTTAAGACAAAAACCAGGGTGAAATGACTTGCCTAGAGTCACAGCTAAAAAGGGTATGAGGCCAGATTTGAATTCAGGAAGATGAATCTTCCTGACTTCAGGTCTGGCACTCTATTCATTGTATCTAGAAGATATTTAAAGTCTGGGTACAAACTTAACCAGATTTTCCTTTCACACAGGTGCACAGGATACTTCTCTCTTCAATCCAGGTAATGAGTAAAAACTGTTTTGTTTAAATTAATATAAAAATTAAAGGGGGGAGGGAAATTGCCTGGAAGACACATCAAATTCAAATGCACATCCACTCCTCCCAGGATAGGTCACTATAACAGTATAACCCTTTAGTATAAACCTGTATCACAATAACATTTCAATTCAAAAAGGATTAAGTGTCTAAGTAGAAGGTACTCTGCTAAGATGCTGAGTATATAAGACACAAAAACAAAGTATACCCTGCCTTCAAGGATTTTCCTTTCTATTGAGTGATGTAACATAAAAATAAATTACTGTGACCAAATATATTCAAATGGATCTATCATTTCATAAATATGGGTATGCCCTCCAACAATGCAGATCATCTTACTTAACAAATTGTGGATGTAGTGGGGAAGGGAGAAGGAAAATTCATCTAACATCTGATTTCAAATCCCTTTAACTGGTTACCTGCCTACTTCTCTTCCCTATCTACAATTCAAACAATTCTTTGCAAAATTGCCAGTGGCCTCCTGATTTCCAATTCTGATGTTTTCACTCAGTTTTCATCCTTCTCAGTCATCTCAATCTCTCTCAGTCTCTTCTACTGGCTTATCAACTATATCAAACCCCTAATCATATATACCCTCTTTTCTTCTCCCACTCTCCTCTCAGTAATTACCATCTCCATGCAGAGGACACCTCAAACTCAAGTCTAAAAACCCTTTCTTTTCCAAACTTACCTATTTCTGACAAAGGCAATACTATACTTCCATGTCTCACTGGTTTGTAACTTCAAATTATCCTTCATTCCTCAAGATTATTATATAATAAATTGTCAAAAATATCCAATAAATTCACGAAACATGTCCTATCCATCTCCAAATCTCAAACTCCATTTCTTCCTCTTTGCTCACACAACTCCCTTAATTCAGGACCATCTTCATTTCTCAACTGGATTACTCCTGATTGGTTTAAAGATCTCAAAGAGTTCCCTCACTGCCAGATCATACTTCATACAACTATCAAAGTGATCTTCCTTAAATTAAATCCTCTCCCCTACTTAATCAATTCCAGGTTTTCTAACAACTAGAGGATAAAATATAAACTTCTCTATTTAGCTTTTAAATTCCTTCACAACTTGGCCTTAACCTAATTTTTCAGTCTCATTGACTCCCCAACTCAACTGTACTTCAGTCCAGCCAAAATGACTTTCTCTGTTCCCCACATGCCACAGATCTGTGCCTTGGCACTGGTCATCCAGTCCCACATACCTTCCTCATTTATACCTCAGAATCCTATCTCTTCCTTCAAGACATAACCCAAGTATCATCTTCTATGTGAAGCCTTCCTTGATCCTCTCAATTGTGACTGATCTCTCTCTCAAATTACTTTGAATTTAACTACTACATACTTTCTTTATATTTACTCTTATGTGAGTCCTTATCTCCTCCATTAGGATAAAACATTCTTGCGAGTAGAGATAGTTTCAGTTATTGGATTTGTATCTTCAGTGTCTGGAATATAATAGGTACTTCTTAATACACATTCGTTGGTTCCAGGCATCTGAAACAGCCAGTGAGAGGTGAACAGAAAAAAGGTCAGTTAAACCAGTTCAATAACAGAGGGTGGAAGGCTGGGAAATGAGGGGAAAGGCCGAATCATCAACTGGGGAAAGACTGAATTTACTGTAGGATATGAATGGAAATGGCATGCGTCTGTGATGTAAGAAATGAGGAACAAGATCATTTCAAAGAGGCATTGAAAGACTTGTATAAACTAATGAGTGAAGTAAATAGAGAACCAGAAGAATAATTTATAATGTAGCATCAATAATATTGATTGGGAAGGAGGCATTTGGGATTTAGTACCTTACTCCAGAGTCACACAGTAAGTGTCTGAGGCTGGATTAGAACATGGGTCCTAATTCAGGGATAGTGCTGGATTCACTGGACAACCTCAATGCCCCTAAACATCAATTTATAAAAACAATTTTGAAGACTTGCATAAACAGAAAAAAAGAATTAAATTAAGCACAACCAGGAAAACAATTCATACAGTAACAAAACAACGTAGTTACAACAAAAGCTCTAAGAACTCTGATCAACACAATGACCACCCATGATTCCAGCAGAGTATAGAATGAGACATATTTTTGGATACCACAAATGAGGGAATTTGTTTTGTACATACGTTACAAGGATTTTGGTTTGGGTTTTATTTTCCCAATGGAGTGATAGGTGGAAGGAGGAGAAAATGGTATTTTCACCAGTCACCAATAAAAGGTCCTGAAACCCTTCCTCCTCTCCAAACTTAATGTGACTGATATTGGAAAGATAAGTTGCCACAAGATTGTGAATGGTTTTAAAAGAATGGTGGTGTAAAAGGAGGGAAGTTAAAAGAAATGTTAAGTTTAGGAGAAAAGAAGAAATTGTTTTGAGAATGTTACATTAAAAATACCTAAAGGACATCTGTTCAAAAAATAGTGAGTAGGCCTGTTTAATTGGATGCAGAGAAAGCAAAGTAGCATGAAAAAAAGAAAAGCCAGATGGGATCCTGATTGCAAAGAGACCTTGATCCAGGTAGTGGACAGTAGTTTAAAGTCTTTCCTTAGGGGTGTGACACAATCAGATCTGTGCTATGCAAAGGTAATTTTGGCAGCTGTATGTCAGATGGATTAGAGTGGTAAGAATGAAATAAGATGACCAAAAAGAAGACTATAAAAAAACAGTCAGCTCAACTCTCCATACAAATTAAAGAGTAATCCACATTAATATGAGGTTGACTATGAGTTCATTCCTACCATCTTAAATATGGTCAGTATGTTAATTTATGGTTTGCTGATATAATAGTCACCTAACTGATCTCATTGCTTCATGTCTTTACTCAATCTCTCCTACACAACTTTAAAACTTTTAACTCATGACTTTCTTCCATCCATCATACAAAATCCAATCTCCTGAACACAGCAATCAAGATGGGGCATCACTCACTCTAACCATCTTCTTCCTGTTACTGCCTCCAAAGTACATGTCTCTTTGCCATCACCCCACAAACATACTTTCCACTTTCTTACAATTACCATCTCCCTTTCTCACTCTAAACTCTAAAATGACTCTAAACTTCCTTCTCTATCAATCTGAATTGTGCCAACCCCCATTAGTCCTTCAGGTTCCAGTTCAAATCCTACCTGTCCCCATTTTCCCAAACATTTTGATCCATATTAATATCTCCCTTGTATTAATTTCTACAGGATCTAAAGCAGAGGTTACCAAACTTTTTTTTAAGAGGAGTTACTTTTACTTTTATGACACTTTAAGATGGTGGGAAAGGAAAGGGACTGAAACCAGTGGAGTGTATGAATACAGACAGAAAAGTACCAGCCACACTAGTCCCCCCCCCTTGCTGGGAATACCCTGGGTTATTGCAGTGGCCATTCTAGTGGCAAAAACTGTTAATTCATCTTCAATATCTACTAAGTAGGGATTCATACCTGACAAAAGTAGAAAATATTTCATTATATAACATCCTGCATTGTTCCCTAGAACTCTGGTGAATGCAATCATAAATCTGTAAGCCTTAAGAAGGTAGGACTCATACCTTTTCTTTTATCTTCCAAGAGAGTGCACACTAAGTGTACATCAGTTGCTTCAGTCTCGTGAACATGCACTTTCTAAAAATTGAAAATAGATTCCTTGAGGTTTTAAAACCTATGGGGTTTTTTTCCCCTTAAATTTTCCTAAAGTGTGAACAGAATGCTATGACATATTAAAGCACTCTTCATTCCATCTAAAGCAACGACTCAACTGGGATAGCAGGAGATGATGGAAAGAGAAGTAGAGTCTCCAATTGTCAGCAAAGTCTAGGTTCAAGTCCATTTCTGACATACTATAAAATGCCTTATCCTGGATTGAAGGCATAACCTCAAAGTGCCCCAGACTTGTTGGGCAACAGGTGTCCATTAGCATAAAAAGAGGGAGTTCCCAACACCAATGAACCAGATTTAATCCCACCTCCCACCTAAGTGTGGAAAGTAGTCAGTTAAGTAACAGCACTCTGAAGTCTTCCTCAGGGACCCTTAAAACAGATATTTAAAATAAAATCAAAATAATTTTAAATGAAAAAATCCTATAAAATAAGGTAATCACAAGTTTATGTACATTAAATTTCTCTTTAATAAAGGTGCATCATGGGCATGAATCATGGGAAAGAAACTAAACAGTAATCTAGTAATCACAAGAATCATTTCAATAAGGGTCTAATCAGAAATCACCAATGTCATCTCTTAGGGGAAACTCTCTTTTGTCCCTAGCAAATTCTTTACACAAATTGAAAACTCCTTTTGGACAAGAATTGCCATTTTCTTTACAGCTTTAGCGCTGATGCCAACACCCTGCAGTAGTATAAATACTTAGCTAATTGACTTTATATCATACTAGATAGTTGTGTGATTTTGATTGAGTCACTGAACATTTTGGGATCAGTTTCCTCTATAAAAAAGGGAATCAGACCAGATGACCTCTAAGGTCCTAAAGGAATGAAAGCATATTTAAACTCCTCCAGAAGAAATGAAATTTTAATAAAATTTTAATAAAAATATAAGTTTACATACAATTCTAGGTTCATTTAACCACCTATAAAAAAGTACCACATTCTAGAGCTTCTTACTCCCATAATTACAAATAAGTTGGGGAGGGCTGTTATATTCAAAAGATTATTTTGCTATTTGTTGGAAAGTACTATCTCTGCGTACTAGGACAAGGACTAGGGTTGGACTTCTGATTTTACTGATATTAATGAAGAAATTTCCTCTATACAGATCTGTATGTGTATATAACTGTACCTTCTTGTCAACACGTAGCAACTTCTCTTTCCAAGAAGTCATGGGAAGAGTTGTCTAAGGTACCAAAAGATTAAGCGTCAACTAATCCAGAGTCACAGGCACAATGTCAGGAACAGAACTGGATTCAGAGTCAATTCTCTATCCATAATGCCAACTTGCTTTTTCCACCTTTAGGCAGTCCCTAATATTGCTGGTGCTGGACTACGACATAGTGAATATAAAAACCAGACTGGGAGTCAGCAAGGTCAGACATGGAACAGCTACATGACCCTAGTCTTAAATCTCTCTCAGAACCTCAATTTTTCCTCACCTATAAAACCTGAGGTTGAGGCTCTTAAAGGGCCTCTTAGGGAATCTTTCTAAACTTATCATCTCATGATCCTTATGCTCCAGAAGCTTGTATGAATGGCACAGTTCTGATAGAATACAGAATGCCATCAACTTCAGGACTATTTTTTAAATCAACTGGTCAGAAAAAAATGTTGTCCAAAAAAACCAAGAAGACAATTTCTTAATTCTAGAATGTACTTTCTCACCTGTAAAAGGGTCATTCTCATTCTAAATTTTTATATGCATATACAAGGTGTCCCTAAAGCCTTTGTGCAGTTTTAATCTTGGCTTGCCCAAGTCATTTCACATTCAACATCCCTTCCAAATGCGTATTATTAGTAAAAAACAGTTTATATAACTATACAGTGTTTGCAAAGCACTGCCCACATTATCTTATTTGATGCTCACCAACAGTCTTGGTGAGAGAGAGGTCATTATTTTATAGATTTTATAGATGAGGAAAGTGAGGAAAACAGAAGTTATGTAATTTGCCCAGTCACAGAGCTGGTATTTGAGGTAGGATTTAAACTCAGGCCTTCCTGACACTTATGTTCAATGCTTTTAGTCACTGTACCAACTATATATTATACACTGGAACAAGTAAAATGACTTAAGGAAATAGCTTCCCACAAGAAATTCCAAAGAAATTTATTATTTTCTTTTTAGCTTTTTGCAAGGCAGTGAGGTTAAGCGGCTTGCCCAAGGCCACACAGCTAGGTCATTATAAAGTGTCTGAGGCCAGATTTGAACTCAGGTACTCCTGGCTGCAGGGTGAAATTTAATTATTTTCTCAAAATTCACTAAAGAAAGATGGACGGCAGTTGACCAAATTCACAGTTTGACTATGGGATGGTAACAGTCTTATTAACCTCCCCAGGTGCTTAATCCCATTTACTTTTGCTAACTTTAGTACTTGAAAAGCACATATCACTAAATGTCTTTAAGCTACAATAATGGATTCGGCCCTCCTGCATTTTTCCAGGTGACCGATCACAAATAGGCTGGAACCACTCAAGGTGAGCTCTAGACTTATCTGGACTGCGGTTCCAATAGAAGACCACAAGCAAAGCCTTTTTTAAAGTACACTGAGGTTCTAGGTTGACAGGAGCCCCAGCTTGTTCCCTCACGTTTGAGGAGCACAGCCCTTCTCGTCAGTGGCTTCGGGGGCAGTCTGGGGGCGCAGGGCCGCGGCGCTGCCCAGCTGGTGCCTCCAGGCTCGCGGCGGCTCCTGGGCAGCCCCTCAGCCGCGGGGAGCCGCCGCCTGGTCCGACAGCTTCGGAGCGGGCCCAGGGCAGCGGCCAGCTTTTCCGGCGTCGGCCCCGGCGGCGTCGGCCCCGGCCGTGTCGGTCCCGGCGGTGTCGGTCCCGGCGGGGAGGTGTCGGTCCCGGCCGTGTCGGCCCCGGCCGTGTCGGGCCCCGGCCGTGTCGGTCCCGGCGGTGTCGGTCCCGGCGGTGTCGGTCCCGGCGGTGTCGGTCCCGGCGGGGAGGTGTCGGTCCCGGCGGTGTCGGCCCCGGCGGTGTCGGTCCCGGCCGTGTCGGTCCCGGCCGTGTCGGTCCCGGCCGTGTCGGTCCCGGCCGTGTCGGTCCCGGCCGTGTCGGTCCCGGCGGGGAGGTGTCGGGTCCCGGCCGTGTCGGCCCCGGGCGCTGGGGGCGGAGGCTCCCCGGCTCGGCGCGCTCCGCGTCCGGCGCCTCCGGCCAGGGTGCGAGCCTCGGGGCTGCCCGTCCCGGCGTCGGCGCCAAGTTCAACGTGAAGCCCGTGGCAGGCGGCTCCCGGGGCTCCGGGGCTATTGTTCCCGGCTCGGGGCTCGGGCGGAGGCGCCGCGTGCAAAGTTCACAAAGAGAAGGCTCGGCCCGGCCCGGGGACAGCGTGGCGCGGCTCTCCGGCTCGGCCCGGCCCGGGGACAGCGCGGCGCGGCTCTCCGGCTCTCCGGCCCGGCGACAGCGCGGCGCGGCTCTCCGGCTCTCCGGCTCTCCGGCCCGGCCCGGGGACGGCTCTCCGGCTCGGCTCGGCTCGGCGCGGCCCGGCTCTCCCGCCCCCGCCCCGCGCCCCCCGGAGGCCGCGGCCCCACCTGGCGGGGCGGGGCGGGCGCAGGTGCCCCCCCGCGGCGGGCGCGCCCCCGCGGTGCCCGCGCGCGGCCCGGCCCCCGCCCTCCCGCTGCCCTTCACCCACCTGGTCCCGGAGTTTGAGGAACACCATGGCGGGCGCCGCCGCCAGCGCGCACCATCCGGCGGCCGCCTCCGCGCCCCGCGCCAGCGCGGGCAGAGGGCGCGGCCCGGGCGCCGAGCGGCGAGCGGGGCGGGCGGCCGGGGCCGGCCGGGGGGGCGCGGGGCCGGGGGCGGCGGCCGGGGGGCGCGGGGGCCGTGCTCCGCTCCGCCTGCGCCTCGCGCCGCGCGCTCGCTCCTTCCTCCCGGGGCGCCTCGCCCCCGCCGCCGCCGCCGCCTCGGCCGCCCGTGCCGCCCTACTGCCTCGGCCGGGGCGGCAGCATCCCGACTCGGCTCCACAACATTACCGCCGCCGCCACTCACCACCACCGCCCGCCCCGATTGGCCGCGGCGCGGGGGACAGGCCCAGAGTAAGCGGCGCCGCGATTGGCCGCGCCGCCTCCGGGCCCGCCCTCCCGCTCCCTCGCTCGCTCACCTTCTCCCCCCCTCCCCCGCCGCCCCCGGCGGGGGCCGGGCCCGGGGGGGGAGGGGGCGCGCGCCCGCGGCGGCGGGGAGCGCGGAGGGCGGGGGCGTGCCCCGGGGCCGCACGTGCAGGCGGAGGAGGGGGCGGGGCGCGGGGCTCCTTTGTGCGGGGCCGGGGGGTGGGCGCGGGGGCCGCCCCACGCGCGGGCACGCCTCCTGCCCGGGCACGGCGCTGGGCATCCCCCGCCGCCGCCGGCTTTCTCTCCCATTCAGGCGCCAGGAGGGGAAGGGGCTTGCCGCCTGCCCCCGGCCCCCCGATGCCCCGCAGCAGAACCCCCAGGGGGGACGTCACGCTGCCCCCGGCCCCCCGATGCCCCGCAGCAGAACCCCCAGGGGGGGACGTCACGCTGCCCCCGGCCCCCCGATGCCCCGCAGCAGAACCCCCAGGGGGGACGTCACGCTGCCCCCGGCCGCCCTGCGGGACGGAGTTCTACGGAGAGAATCTGGATTGGAGGCTGGGGGGGGGGCTGGGCCGGGAGCCTCCCTAAGACCCTGCCCAGGACCCCCCAAAGACCCCCGAGAAAGGCGCCCAGAAGCACCTCCCGGCCGCGGAACGCCTAAGGCTGCTCCCCAATTTCTCTGCGGCTCATGAATGGGGTATAAAACTTCCTGGGATCGGCCGCCCCATCCATGTTCACCGCAAATGTGGAAACTGCGCCCAAAATAGCTTTCAAGTTATCCTAAAGACCCCAAAGTCTCCCGGCTTAAAGTACGCCCGGGCCCTCCTAACCCCCTCGTCTCCGCCCCTGCCGGAGGGCTGCGGCCCTTACCCAGTCCGTCCTAAGTGGCACAGAAGCCCCAGCTGGCACGAGCGCGGAGCCCAGGCTCCCCCGGCTCAGGCTGCCGAGGCGGCGGCCGGGTACTCTGCCCCCTGCCCTGGCAAACCCTGGGTGTGGCCCCAGGTGGCCAACGCGCGCAGCGGCATGCGTGCCTGCATCCCCGGGCAGCAAGGGCAGCATCGTGAACTTGATCTTTGCTTACAAACTTAGACCTCAGACTTCACGCTGACGACGCTCAGTGATTGCTGGGGAAGAATTTTTAAGACTGCGTAAAGCTGTGAAAGTCTGAATCTTAATGACAGTTTGGGTTTGGGTTTTAATAGTCCTCAGATTGAGAGAATGAAACTTTGATAGTGCCTTCTCTAAAAGTTTCTCTTTAAAAATAATGAATGACAACTCCTTATAAAGCATGCCACCCTTGTAGACGCCGCTCATCTTAATCAGAGTGCTGGAACATTTGGCTTCCACGTCCCTGACTTTACATTTTAATTGGGAACATACACACACACACTAATATTAAATATTACTATGGCAGTAATGCATAGTGAATACAGTGAGCTTTGGCATCAGGAATACCTGAGCTTAAATATGAACTGATCCTCACTTCTTATGGTTCAGTTGTGTCTGACTCTTCCTGACTCCATTGGAGTTTTTCTTGGCCAAGATACTGCAGTGATGTGCCATTTCCTTCTCCAGCTCATTTTACAGATGAAGAAAGTAAGGTACACAGGGTAAAGTGACTTGCCCAAAGTCACCCGGTAAGTGTCTGAAGCCAGATTTGAATTTAGGAAGCTGAGTCTTCCTGACTTCAAACCAGATATCCATCCTATCTACTGCGCCATTTAATCATCACTGACTGGGTGAAATTTGGCAAATCTCTTAACTCTTCTGTGTTTTAGGCAACTCCCAAGGATTTATCTAAAGGATATAATCAAGACTTGGCTAGACTAACTCTAATAGGAAATCATTTGTGAATGCCCCAGATCTCCCTGATACTTTTTATTAACTACATGTACACATGTAAACATACATACTCATGTATGTATATATTTGCTGGATATACTTCTCAGTCTACATATGTTTTTCCTCCAGTAAAATGTAAGCTCCTTCAGGACATAGGCTGTTATTTTTTCTTATCCATTTTTGTCTCCTTAGCCCCTGCCAGTATCAAGAAATAGTGTGACATTGGGCAAGTCACTTAACCCCATTGCCTTAAGGAAACAAAGCAGGTATCTGTTGTAAGCTGATTGAATTAGAATTTATCTCCTTAGTCTAGTAATGGAAGAGAATTCCCAACTCAGGTTCCCTATGCTGAAGAAATCACAGTCCCAAGACAATATAGAATGAAGTTCTAAATTCTAAGTTCCACATGCTAGGATACATAGAAGAATACATGTGCAACATAGAAGAAAGCAGTAAGGACTGGAGTAATCAGAAAATCAATCAATCAGATTGGAAGTGTTTGATATCTACTATGGGTCAGGCACTGTAATAGGTGCTGGACCAGTGAAGACAAATATGAGAACCCTGTCCTCAAGGAGCTTCTATTTACAAATATGGTCTATACCCCCTCCCCCCAGTAGAATATAAATTGTTTCTCCCCTCCCAATAGAATCTATAGTCCCTGAAGGAATCCATGATTGTTTCAGTTTGGTCTTTATTTCCAGTATGTGGTATTAGCTAATAATAACAACTCACATTTATATCACATTTACCTGTACAAGACACTTTACAACTATCTCCTTTGGTCCTCACAACAATCCTAGGTGGTGTAGTGGATAAAGCACCGGCCCTGGAGTCAGGAGTTCCTGGGTTCAAATCCAGCCTCAGACACTTACTAATTACCTGGCTGTGTGGCCTTGGGCAAGCCACTTAACCCCATTGCCTTGCAAAAACTAAAAAAAACAAAAACAAAAAAAAGCTTACTGGTTACTTTTTGAATTCAGAAACAGCCCCCCCCCCCCCTTCTTTTTGAATTCTAAGCTTTGTCCTCACCTGTTAAACATGATCTAGTCACCAGAGAGGGAAACCATCCCTCCATCCTTATGGGTGGAGATCTAATCCACAATGAAGCAAGGCTGAAGAGAACTAGAGAAACATTAATGACTATGAGAAGCAGCAGCAGCAATATCTCAATGGATCTGTGACTTCATATAGGTGGATGTTTCCACGATTCCAAGTCCCTCTCATCCATACTTTCTCATATTGCATGACATTTATCCAAGTTTCCATAGAGAATTTCTACCACAAATCTTGTTTTACCCAGATCTCACAACATGACCACTTTTTCCGATCATATGTTTTCTCAGTGATGTAAATCCCTTGTGCCCCCTTTTGTATATTTTCAATAACCTACTTGCACTTCCCTTCCCACCCTCCCCATTAGACCTTAAGGACAGGGATTGTCCATTACCTGGTTTTATATCCCCTACTTCACATATTGCCATATAGTAGAAGTTTAATAAATTTGTATTATTAAATTGACACTATATGTCCCTTTATTGTCCTTTTTATTGATTTCTTGGTGATTGCACCATATCAGCATTCGCAACTGTGTAGCATCGATAGAAACTTTATATGTAAAATATTTCTTTGTACCAAGAATAAGTTGGGGATTATGAAAGGTACTGTATAATTTCTGAAATATAACATCATATTCTTTCTTGCTATTCTATTCTACACCCAAGTCATGATCTATTCAAAATACTTGTCATTAAAAAAAAAAGTAATGATGCGTTTATTCATTTGTCCAGCCTTTATTGTGGACCTGCGTTGAGCCCATTAAAGTTCATGTCCTAATCATGAAATAGATAATTTTCATCCATTTAGTTTTGCTTGTATGAATTGTAGAGACAATCTCTTTTGAATAATCTAGGAACCCATTGAAGTAAGTGAGCCTGTAAATTCCTGGGACTTCTTGTTCCAGGCCAATAATAAAAGAAGTTGTTATTGTCTGCTCTCTGTGCTTGAAGAAGACCATGACATCAGGGATATGATGCCAAGACATGCAAGTGAATTGGATTTATGTGAGGGAGGATTATGCAAAGTCACCAGCTTCACTTTCTTTTACCTTTGACCTAGGTAAGCTCTGCAAAAGAGGAATAAAAGAGACAATAAAAAAACCAAAAACGAAAATGGGCAGCCACTGCTATGTGAACAAAGAGGATTAGCTATATAGTCCTGTGTCAGGAGAGATTTTTAGTTTTTTTTAGTTTTTTCCATGAAAACTATTTTTTAAAAAAGTTATAGGTTTTATATAATGTTCTTGGTGCTGGCAATCACTCTGGTCACTTAGCTTTACTTAGGGCAAATTTGTTCAGTGACTAATGCAAATAAAACATTTAATAAATATAGGATTGATCATCTTGAGTGACTGAGAATCATACCCTGGTGACCATCAAAATGTAGGCATCCAACAGGTTAAGGAGCCACCTGAGCCCACTCTCTCTTCTCATAATACAATCTTCAAAACCAGGGTTCTTAACCACTTTTATGTTGTGGACTTGTGAATCCTCTGATCTCCTCAGAATTGTTTTTAAATACATAAAGTTCATAAAAAAGAAACTGATTATGTTGAGATACAGTTAAAAATTTTGAAAAAGTTCATGGGACTCTGGTTAAGAACTTGTTTTTAAATGCTTAACAAGATTTTTTTTTTAAACTGCAACAAGGTTTTTAAAGAATTCTTGTAACTTTGTATCTCCCCCATATTTGTTATTTTTATCTCCTTGCCAAGGGTTGTGTGGTTACTTAAGGGCGTAGGAGAAGTTGGGAGCCTGCCTCCTGTTTCAAAGTGGTCCCAGGAAAAGAACTCTGGTTGGAAGAGTTGTCATTGACATCAGAACACAGAAAAAGAGAGGCCTGTCAGCAGCTCTTACATCACACATTTCTACATATCAGCTACACTATATTGCATGTAGGAAGTAATTAATAAATACTTGGTTGGTTGACTATCATAGTGGCTCCCTGGCTATTCTCAGGATTGGTATAATTGAAAAATAATTGATCATTGATCATTCAAGATATTTGAAAATCCAGGGACACTCTCAAGGTCTCTCTGAAGAACTTTAGTAATGATTGACATGAGAGACAGTGGTATAAGACTGCCCAGCTTTTTCACAGAAGCAGAATTGAAATAGCTCCACCCTAACATTCACATAACCTATTTGTGCCCTATGGTAGAGCATTCCATATCATAGTGATATGATCAGCTATTGTCGGACATACTGAAAATGATGTCATTTTAGTCCACTTCAAGAAAGAAGGACAGCTATTTGAGTTCCAGCTATGACATGGTTGTGTAGACACAGTCAAGTCAATTAACATCTTCAAAACCTATTTTTATTCTCCTTCAACTACCCTGATCTCTTTCCCCTCCCCCATTCATCCTGATTAACCCCAGCTTCCCCAATACAGTTTCCTGGCTTGGGAGTAGAAAAGGTCCCAACCAAGTGTAGAAAGGTCCTCTAAGACTTGACTGGCACCTATGATCATGCTAGTCACCAAAAAGGTTATAGGTTTAATGTAGATATGATGACATATCAGACAGATTTTCCAGTGTATTTCTGTGTAGTCTGTTTTGGGAGCAAAGTAAACCTTCTGTAAGTCAATGACTCCTGAGTATCTCATTTAGTCCCAATATCAAACCTGATTTAAGAGAGTTTGGGGGTTAGAATCTCATCTATAACACGATAAGGAGAGAAGAGCATTACCAAATTGATTTCATACATTCTATTTGTATTACCCTTCAGGGAAGCAGTGTGAACAGTGAACATGGCTTCATATCTTGTCTTTACCACTAGACCTGAATGACCCAGGGCAAATTCATTTTACCTCTTAATTTCCTCATCCTCTTAATGTCCTTCCAAATATATGATTCCACAATTTTTAAAGGATTATTTTTAGGATCAATTCATCAACAACCAGGACCAGGAACATAGCATAATAATAACAAAATTATCATTAATGATGCTATATCTATATTCTATATCACACAAATTATATATAATAATAAAAGCTAGCAGTACTCTAAATTTGCCAAGATCTTTGCACATTTGATCCTCACAGCAACCTTAGGAGACAGGTGTTTTCATTATCCCCATTTATAGAATTATAATAGGGTACTGAGATTAAGTGACTTGCCCAGGGTCACACAATTAGCAAATGTCTGAGGCAGAATTTGAACTCATGTCTTCCTAAGATTAGATTCGGTGCTCTATCCACTGCTTTCTTTAGCTGCCTAATCAAATAACATAATAGGTCAAATAAGATAATGGATGTGAAGTTGCTTGTTATGATAGACACCTATGGATAATCTTTGTATGATAGATTTAGAGTAAAAAGACCTGAGGTGAATCCTGGGTCACCACTTCTCTAATTATATAATGTTAATTAAATTACTTACCTAAAGTTAACTCAAGCCTCAGTTTCCTCACCTATAGGATTCTCTCAAAGGTACCTTCCAGTTCTTTTATTTCTAAATAATAAATAATACATTTAATAATAAATGTGAGCTTTTCTTATAGCTAACCTATGCTTTTGGACACTCCATTATCCAATGTAACATAATAAAGACTTAGACTTTGCCTCATCTTTCCCTGTTCATTCTGTGGTCAGAATCATAGGCTCACAAATTTAGAACTGCCAAGGACTTTTAAATGAACATAGTCCCAATCCACTCATTTTCAAATGAGGAAACTGAGGTGCAGAGATAACGACTTGCTAAAAGTCATATAGTCAATGTAAAGGCAAGATTGAACCTCAGTTTTCCCAACTTCAAATTCAACCCCATTCTGCTTTTCACATTCTACAGAACATCTAGTATCATTCCCTAAATCCCTACCTGATAGGCACTGAAGCCTGACTTTTGAGCTTAGATTTTACAAGGGAGACAGCATCTGCTATTTCTTTCCTGTCTCTGGGACCTTTTTTGTGTTTTTATCTGGAGGATGTTCAGTGGATGAAGTTCCAGGCCCTGGAGTCAGAAGACTCATCTTCCTGAGAATAAATTCAGTCCCAATTTCAAACCTGAATTAAGAGAGTTTGGGGGTTAGAATCTCATCTATAACACAATAGGGAGAAAAGAGAATTCCCAAATTGATTTCATGCATTTTACTTGTATTACCCTTCAGGGAGGCAGTATGAACAGTGAACATGGCTTCATATCTTGTCTTTACCACTAGACCTGAAAGGCCCAGGGCAAATTCATTTTACCTCTTAATTTCCTCATCCTCTTAATGCCCTTCCATCTCGAAATATATGATTTACTATCTATTTGACCCTGGGCAAGGCACTTAACCCTGTTTGCCTTAGTTTCCTCATCTGTAAAATGATCTGGAGAAGAAAGTGACAAATCATTCCAATTTCTTTGCCTAGAAAACCTCAAATATGATTAGAAACAGTCAGCCCTACTGAAAGACACTACACCAATTCCTGAGTACACAGTTTTTGCACATACTAGAACTTAATGTTTCTTGAAATGAATTGAATATTAAACTGAATTGAATAAATGATCTTTAAGGTCCCTTCCAGCTTTAATGACTGTGAACCTTTGTCTAAATATTAATAAAAATTCTAGTTATGATTCAGACTATGTGAATAGTTTATGGAAGAGAAAGTAATTTTTGATGAGTTTGATGAGTTCTCAGATAGGCCAAGATGGTCCCAACTCTAGGTCATAGTTGTTCCTTATTTCTAGGAAATGTTTTTGACCAATCTAGAAATACCATGAGTTAGGCAATCAGAAGGGTTTGTTCTTTAACAATCTGACTAATGCTAAGAAAAGAATGAGAGCAGGATTAGTTTCCCTTAATTTGAAGGGCATATGCAGCTTCAAGAAGAAAAACAAGACTGGTAATTGTTTGGGCCAGGAGAAAAGGGGAAAAATAAAGAAATCTAACCTAAGGAAGGAATGAGAGTTTTTCTACAGCAAGAATTAGTAATAAAAATTTACCATTTCTTACAAAACCCATCCTTCTTCCATGTGCATTGAAAAATATGCATTAATGATTATTAAATTGGTAATTAAAAGTAAAATTTACTTAAAAAGTCCTTCTATTTGAAAAAAATTACTTATAGATTATGGGAAAATTTTGAGGAAATTCATGGTAGTCAAATTGCTTTGGCTTAGCCAAAGACTTAATTATCTTATAAGGAAACTCAAGTAACTACTACCTTCCTTCAGCCTCAAAAGTACAAGTCCAAATTAGAGACACAAATAGGGTCTCTGATCAAGTGAGAAATAGCCCCAGGAAGTCTTCCTAGGGCATATATTGTCAGATGATCCCCAAAAGGATTGCGTTAGCTCTTGAACACCCCCCCCCACCAACAGACCTACTCTAGGATGTACCCATATAGGCTAGTAAGGAACAGGTATGAATCTTACCTCATAAGCAGCCCAACCTCACTGAATGCAAGGGAAGCATGTGAAAAGAATTGTTCTATTTCTGCAGCAGACAGCTCTAGAGATTTACAATTTAATTTTCCCAATTTTCAATGAGATCCATGATTAGAGAACCAGACCTGGAACTCTCTAACAAGGAAACTCACCATTTGTTAGTGCTTATTGGTAGAGTTCTTTCACTACTACATTTTAAAATTCAATAGTATGCTCACCTCTGCTGGCTCAGGCCTATTATAAAAGTTGGCAAGAGGCCCATCAGTATTACATCATTCTAAATTTAACTAATCTTAGGCATACAACTCCAAGAACAGTTCTGTGCAGTTTATCTTTTACAAGCATTTTCAGACTGTCCCATGTACCCTTTTTTTGGATTGTATTTAAATATACAGTATCTTTATCTATTACTGTGGCTTTCCACAAAGGGAGGTTGTGAAAAATCACCAATGAAAAATCCTATATTCATTCTCCCCTGAGAGGAATTCACATAGAATTTTTAAAATTCTTACTGTAGTTGAAACTCATAGGAGGAAATTTTACTTTTGAGAAGAAAAAATTTCACTTTTTCCCTATAAAAATACTTTGATAACTAGTGAGAATTTAGAAGTCACATGCAAACATGAGTCAAACAAATACTTTCTCATCTTAAAAGATGAAGTGGCTGGGGGAAAACCAAGACTTAGAAAGGCACAAAAGACCTGCCTTAGTCAACTTGGGGGAGTTGTGATGATTTTCTGAAAAGATAAAAAGCATTTCTTTGACAGCAAAGAATGTGAAAGATAGCTTATATTGATTCTACATCTTAATAAACACTTTCATGTGTGCAGGTTCTTTTCTTTCATTCTCATGAAAAACAAAATTTGTTTAGATGAAGTATCCTTAAAGAAAAATCTCAAGTTAAATAAGGTCAGCCCACTTTGTTAATTAATTGTCTGATCAACATGCACATATCATTTTTATGTTCCAATTCTATTAGTAGGTTAAAAGAAATTAATTTTGCATCTCATTTTTTTGACTGTCACTATATAGCTAAAACTTTTCACTTATTCTCAGGATAACAGACTTTCCAAGTTAGAGGAGACCTCAGAGGTTATCTAGACCAACCCACATATGAATAGCAATCTACAAGTGGAAGAATTCCAGAGATGGGGTATGTACTCTCTGACATTTCAGTCCATTCCAATTTTGGACAGGAATAATTGGAAGGAAATTCATCTTTGCATCAATCTGAAATTTGCCCTTCTAACACCTCCTTTTGTCTGATGGGGTCAAACGGGACAAACCTAATCCCTCTGGTGGTATAGCAGATATAGCACTCTGGCCTTGGAGTCAAGGGTATGAAAACTTGAATCCCACCTCAGACACTTGATTCTCACTAGCTGTGTGATCCTGGGCAAGTCACTTAACTCTGATTGTCTCACATCCAGTGCCATCTCCAGTTGTCCTGATTCATTTCTGGCCACTGGACCCAGATGGCTCTGGAGGACTTAACACAATCCCCCTCACTCAAATTTAATCCATGTGCTTGTTATGGCATCACCCCCTTGATATGTTTTTTTTTGAAAATGAAGGACAAACATTTCGAAGACAAGTACCTTGTCTCCCCCTACATATTCTCTTTCTCCAAACCAAACATCCCCCATTCCTTCCTAGCCCTTGAATGATAGGGTTTTTCCTCCAGTTTTCCAGTGGTCTTTCTAAAGCAAAATACCTAGAACTGACCATGACATGTCCAATATGGTCTGATCAGGATGGAGTACCATGGAACCATGACTTTGTCACTGGGTTTCTGCAGTTGCTTTTGCTGCTTTGGTAAACATATTATGCTGTTGAATTATATTGAGTTTACAATCCATTAAAAAATTCAACTCATTTTCATGCAAACTATTTTCTATTTGCTTCTCCCTAATTTGGTACTTGAGATGTTTATGAGGAGAAGCCACCATTGACTGCATTCCAGTTACACTCACCCTCTGACCTCTTTCCAACACTAGCTCCCCTCCTCCTTCATTAGAATGTAAGCTCCATGAGTAAGGATTAAATACTCAACTTAGTCAAAAGTAAGTGCTTTGTCTTTGTTGCTACTGTTGCTGCTCTGTCATTTCAGTTGCGTCTGACTCTTCAGAATCCCATTTTTGGGGTTTTCTTGGCAAAAATGCTGAAGCAGTTTGCCATTTCTTCTCCTGTACCCTCATTTTATAGATGAAGGAAGGAAGTATATAGTAAGTGCTTAATCAATGCTTAAACAAGGGCATAAGACTAGATTATCTTGTTTTTATGACTCAAAACACATTGATGTGAGTATCCTATTGGTTGATTTGGTTAGACTTTATTCTTCTGGATGTTCTCCAACTTGACTATGTCCTTCCTAATGTGTGATACTCAGAATTTAATGCAAATCTATATGGAGTCCCATTTCATTGAATATGGGGTTATCACCTTCCTCATTCCAGACACCATTCCTCCTTTAATATCACCATGGAGCAAATAAATAATTTTGGTTTCCTCATTTTATTATTGAATCATTGAGAATACAATTTATTAAATCTTTCACATCTTTTCATATGAAAAGAAAAACAACTTTTCATATGAAAAAAACAACTTAATACTCATCTACTTCCTTTACAATATATGTATACATATATATATATATATACATATATATATATATACATACACACAGTGTTTTATATTTATGTCAGCTCTTTTTATAGAGGCAAAGAATTGGAAATTGAAGGAATGTCCATCAACTGGGTAAGGGATGAACAAGTTATAGTATAAGAATGTCATAGAGTACTTTTGTTCTATAAGAAACCATGAGTGTTGGGGCGGCTAGGTGGCATAGTGGATAAAGCACCAGCCTTGGAGTCAGGAGTACCTGGGTTCAAATCTGGTCTCAGACACTTAATAATGACCTAGCTGTGTGGCCTTGGGAAAGCCACTTAACCCCATTTGCCTTGCAAAAACCTAAAAAAAAAAACCAGAAACCATGAGTGGTCAGACTTTAGAGAAGCTTGGAAAGAACTACATGAACTGATGCTGAGCAAAAGGAACAGAACCAAGAGAACATTATACACATTAACAACATTATGACATAATCAACTATGATGGATACAACTCCTCTCAGCAGTTCAGAGATCAAGGATAACCCTGAGAGACTTGCTATGGACAATGCCATCCACATCCAGAGAGAGGAAAAAAAAAACATGGAATCTTAATGCATACTATGTTCAGTTTTTTAAAATTTCTCTTATTTTTTTTCTTCCTATCTCATAGCTTATTTTCTTTCCCCTTGGTTCTAATTCCTCTTACAAGAAATAACTAATATGTAAATGTGTTAAAAACACAAATTTACATGTACAGCTTTTACCAGACTGTTCACTGCCACAGAGAGAGAGAGAGAGAGGAGGGAAGAAAAATGTGTAACTCATAAAATTGCAAATGGATGAATGTTGAAAAGCTACTATAGCATGTAATTGGAAAAATAAAATGAAATTTCAATTTAAAAATATATATATACATATATATGTATATATATAAAGTTTGAAATATAAAGTTTTTGAAATATAAAGTTTTGGGTCTCAATGTTGGTCAGAAATGAAGGCACTGGGGTAGCTAGGTAGCTTAGTGGATAGAGCACAGCCCTGGAGTCAGGAGGACCAGAGTTCAAATTTGACCTTAGACACTTAATTGCCTAGTTGTGTGACCTTGGGCACTTAATCCCTTTGTCTTAAACAAAATTTAAAAAAAAAATCTCTTCTTTTGTCCCTCCCTTCAGAGGCTCTGCTTGGTTTTTTCTCCATGAATATCATGTCTCAAGATAAATTGAAGACCTGAAATTTCATTAGAAGTATGAAGGATGACTCAGGTTTATACTATAAACTTTTTCAACTCACCCTCAGTTACCTCTCCTCTTTAATCAAAGGACTGGAGAATGGATCCCATTGTTGTTGTGGGTTTTTTTTTTAATTCTTTATAGACATATTTTTCAATTTCATTTTTGTAAAACTTTCTTCATCTTTCCTTTCCCTTCCCCTCCCCAAAACAGCAAGCAATCTGATATGTTATACATTCACAATTGTGTAAAACATATTTCCATATTAATTATGTGTGAAAGAAGAATGAAAACAAAAGAAAAAAACATGAGAAAGAAAAAACAAATTAAAAAAAGTGAAAATATTATGCTCTGATTTGCATTCAGACTTCATAGTTCTTTCACTGGATGTGGATAGCATTTTCCATCAGAACTCATTTAGAAAGCGGGGTTCCAAAGTTCCAAACCTTTCTGGTAATTTCCATCAGTTCTCTCCTTGGCTTCCACTTCCTGCCCTGTCAACCTGCCCCACACCCCACAATAAGCTGGCCCCTGAAATCTCTTTACAGTGTCGATTGATTGACTCAGTTTTTGATACTAAGCATCTTGATGAGGGTGGGCCTGGGGTTAGGAAAACCTGAATTCAGATCTTATCTGTGTGATCCTGGGCAAGTCATTTAACCCTGCTGACTTCAGTTTCTTATCTGAAAAACAACTAAACAGAATCCTTTCAGCACCCTTGATTACCCCTCCCTTCCAACTGGGAGGGTTGGGGGGTTGGAGTACTATTCTCTAAATCTTCCTTTATAGATGGTTTAACTCTTCATTTTCAATTAGCTACTCTGCTTGGTTTGGACTCCACAAACATGACAGCCCCCATCTCACTCTCTGGTGCCCTCCCTTTTTTTCAGATTCCTTTTGAGTATTGTCTTTCTCCCATTACACTGTAAATTCTTTGGAGGCAGGGACTGTCTTTGTTTTTCATATGTATATATATATATATATATATATACATAAGAACATTGTTTTTCTTTCTTCTTTTTTTTTTGTAAGGTAATGAGGTTAAGTGGCTTGCCCAAGGCCACACAGCTAGGTAATTATTAAGTGTCTGAGGTCGGATTTGAACTCAGGTCCTCCTGACTCCAGGGCCAGTGCTCTATCTACTGTGCCAACATTGTTTTTCTTAAAGCTTAGCACAGCTCCTAACATAGTAGGTGCTTAATTTGTTGGATTGAATTGAATTTAAAAGAGTGGGATAGAGAACCGATATAAAGGGCTACTGTAAGTAAGGGGAAGGGCAACTGAGGGGCACAAAGGACAGAGCACCAGACCTGGAGTCAGGAAGACTCATCTTCCTGATTTCAAATCTGGCCTTCAGACACCACTAGCTTTGGGATCCTGTACAAATCACCTAAACCTGTTTATCTAGTTTTCTCATCTGTAAAATGAAGAGATAGAAAGACAGAGAAGAAAGTGGTAAACCACTTCAGCATCTTTATCCAAAAAAACTAAATGGGATCATGAAGAGTCAGACATGACTGAAGCAACTGAACAACATGAGCAGGAGAAACAAGGGGTAGAAGTGATAGAGAGGTTAATTTAGGCATAATGTGTGTGTGTGTGTGTGTGTGTGTGTGTGTGTGTGTGTGTGTGTGTAAGAGAGAGAGAGAGAGAGAGAGAGAGAGTGTCCCTCAAATGCACAGGGACTAACTAACTAACTCTAATAACAGCACCAATGTTTTAGACCCACAAAACCTGAAATGTAGGTGGCAAAGTAAAACCATTCCCATTTTATACATGGGGAAACTGAGGCAAAGGGAGGTTGACTGATTTGCCCAGGCTTACAAAGCTTGTATCTGTCAGAACCAGTCATCCTACCCAGCCAGGGCTCCTCATTCAGTGTCAAGAATTTTTCTCTTCAATCATCCTGCATCTCAAGCTCATTATGAACATTTGGAATTTTGAGTATTTTTGAGTTACCAAGGCAGCAACCTGCATTGGTAAAAGGAGTTTCCTTATCTAGAAGTTCCTCATAATAATGACATCATAGGTCCAGTCTCTATACTCTTTTCTCTTCCTCCCATTCCAAATTCAATTTAATTCAGTCCAATAAGCCTTTTTAAAAGCTTTATCAACACAATCTACCAGAGCTACAGGGAACATAATCCAGGTTATGTGGTATTATCTTCTAGCATTGTAATTTTCATTACAGATAACTAAATTTGATGATAAAGTATGTATACATTTTAGTTAAACATTTATAAAGTTGCAAATAGATACCTGCCATTTTATTTGAGAAATAAAATCTTCCTGATGTGGCTTAAGTTTCAGAACAATAATTAAATCAAGATTGTCTAACTTCTAATATGGATTATGACTTCATTTAGTGAAAACTTAAAACTCCTTTTGCAAATACTCTCCTGATATTGGGCATTTTCCCATCCCAAAATAATGGGCATGATTTACTCATTTGTCCCCTTTAATACAAGTCCTGCCATCATTTTATGGATACCTAAGATTTAATGAAATTTTCTGCAGCCAAAGAAAGAGTTTATCACATTGGACATTTCCAAGAAATCCATTGCTACATGATGACCTCTAAGTTTCATTTACCTGGAGCCATTCATCCAAGCCAATCCCCTTTCTAGGTATATTTATGGCTGATAACCTAGGAGTCCAATTCTTCTGTCATATTTTGACCTGATAGCTTATGAAGCAATTTAGAAAGCTTTGGAAAGACAAGTATCATATAATTGTCAAGTGCTATCATTATTGGTCCTCTCACAAGGGCAACACTCATACATTTGAGAAGGTAGACTGAGAAGGGACTTAAATTGTCTTTATAGAAATGACTGTAACAACTAAATTTGGGGGGATAGCCTGGAAATTCATGATTCTGCAGGTGCTATCAAATAGCTTCAGCAGGACTTGTATTCTGACATGGGCCCTAAAATACATACTATGTCTCTGCACCCCCATATCTTTTCTAATATAAATGTTGCATTCATATTTATAACTGCAGTAAAAGTAAACTTTATTACCATGAATGGCATTGCAATAATTCAGGGCACTACATTTTATAGAGCAACTAGAAGCTACAGGATTCAGCAATATAAATGGAACAAGGCTGGGAATCTTCACCACTGTGGTGAGGGTAAGCTATAAATCTAGATCAACTGTATAGGTCCCTGAAGAGAGATGAGGCTTACCACATGGGAAAGTTTTCTTGATTGTCTATGAGTTTGATTGTGAGTTCTTTCTGTATTCTTTGTTGGGTGCAATAAACTTGTTCTATGTTTTATGCTTTGTTAGCTTGATGCTTTCAAGGGAACAGGGGTAACTAGACACAAGTTAGAGTCTGTTGTTTTCAGGGCAATACCTAGTTGAAGATATGAACCAAAGAATACGATTATTGAGATGCCTCCAAAATTGAATCTCTGCCCAAGTTCTGGGCAATGGCAATGAGTTTCATGTATGTCTTCAATCAATAGGATGGGAATGAAGCACAGCAGTAATTGAGATGTAGAAGAATTTAATGCCGTGGGCATATTTCTGGGTTGCAGAGTTGGAAACTGAGGCAGGATAGTAAAATGCTAAATGTCCTGGATTTAGAGTTAAAGGACCTGAATGTGAATCATGGCTCTGGGCCACTGACCAGCTTTGTAGATTTGGTAAGTCTTTTAGGCTCACTGAGGCTCAGTTTCCTCCTCTGTCAGATGAGGATAAATAAGGCATTCTAGGAAATATTTCAGTTCTAGTATTCTATGAAAACTCTATGTCTGAATCATAATGTCTAGGGAAATGTCAACACTGAAAACATTCAATATAATTCTGAGGATCTCAGGGCTATCATAAAGCTGTAACTTTTTCCTGAATCCCTTGTCCTAGACTAGATGCTAGTACTCTCTCTCCCTCATTAGGAGCAGGGAAGGGTTATCTATTAAGTGACTGTGCTAAGTGCTTTTAAAATATTACCTCATTTGATTCTCACAACCAGCTTGAGAGGTAGATATGACTATTATTCCCATTTTACAGTTGAGGAAATTGAGGCAGAAAGAAGTTAAGTGACTTGCCCAGAGTCACATAGCTGATAATTATTCAAGGCCAGATTTAAATTCAATCACTTTCTATCCACTTTGTATATTTTACATTATATACATATTTAAATATGCATATATGCTATACATATATTCATTGTATATATGTGAATATATGCAAATATATATATATACTGGGTATTGCATGTGTATATACCTATAACTATATCTTCTATCTCCACTAATAAAATATAAGTGGTAGGAACTGTTTCACTTTTGTCATTTTAACCCCAACTCTTGACATAGTCTGCTTTATAGTACATAAAGATTTCTCTCATTAAGCACATAGTGGGTGCATAATAAAAAGTTTTTGATTTTTTTTTTTTAGTATAATCACCTGATACTCAAATTATTGTACTTTGAGTACACTTTGATGTGAGTACCCTGGCTAAAGGATTTAGATTGAGTTATGTGAATCAGAAGCCACACTTGGCAATCATTCTTAACTATGGAGTCATAAGCTCTGCACATTAGTATAATATAATGACCCCCAGAAAAACTAGCCTTTTTAGAGGGTTTTCTGTTGCATGAAAGAACCACATGCAGTTTTACAAATGGCATCAGAGAACAACTGGTCTAGATCAAAATTCTGTCTCCGATGGTTGAACACATCTCTCTCTTTTCTCTACTTCCTTCTTTCAGGCTGCCTTGGGCATGAAAGACAATCCCACTGATCTTCTGAAGTGCCATCTCCAAAAGTTCATTTCTCTCTGACTTTGGAATGTTTTTGTACTCAGATGATGTCTAGGTTTTTCGTATATCCTGGGAATTCATAACAACACTTCAAATAAAATATCAATGCCACCTGTGTAAAGGCATCCAGGAAAAAAATATGGAAATCTTCAGTTTTCTCCCATTACCCATTGGCTATTTTTTTCTATTTTCTTGAGAGTTGACATTTACACAAAATGTGAACTCTGCATCCTCATATTATGCTGGGGACAGACAGTATGAACTCTCTGCTTGATTGATGAAGAGCAATGAGGGATCTGAGGATGATGACTTTTTGCAAGCTCCCTGGCTAATTGGTTCATGACTTCTTGGGAAAGGTGGGCAGAGAAGTAATTGTCTGCATTTAAAAGCAGTCTTTTTGGATAGCTAAACTGGAACTGGGGGAAGAGAGACTATATATGACTCAGGAGGAAACTCCAAATTGCTGCCGGCTGGATTAAATCAGTAGGAGGTAAGAAAGTCAAATGGAGGGCTTTTAAAAATGCCAGTAATCTGCCAAGTGATCAAAATAAATTATAAATATCCAAAGAACAATGAATTCATTTAGGAAAGCTATTTTATAGAAAAAAAAAATGAGTCATAAGAGCATGGAAAATATATGGGATTTGAAGTCAGAGGCTCTTGAGTTTGAATCCTGGTACCACTTGCCAAATAACTTTGGGCAAAGCCTCAGTTTCTTCATCTGGAAAATGAAGGGCTTAAACTAGATAATTTTAAAGATCCCCTTTCTCTCAAAATTGTTCCTGTAAATATTGTTGGAGAAAGGACATCTATGGTTCCTTTTTGTGAGGAAATCACAGAACTCTCTGACTCAAGGAGAGGTAAGGAAAGCTTAGACTTTAGTTTACAAGTTAAGGCAAAGTTTCACTACAGAAGTTCACAAGTTACTAAAAAATTCACAAATTAGTTGCTTTGGGTAAACAGCTACATATTGAGCTTCTAAGAAGGTTATAAAGTTAAGCCAAAAGAAGCTGTTGAGAGAGAGTAGCAAAGAGGATAGTCAAGTTACAAAGGTGGAAAAGGAAAAGAAAACAGCTACCAGGTTGTGACTGGGCTTAGATCAACATAGATCCAGCTTCATGGAGCTGGGAACACATTGGTCCAGCTGAATGGAGCTGGAGCCTGTGGATCCAGCTTAGACAAAGGAAGAAGAAAGGGACAGGAACAACCCAGCTGTTGAGTTGAGTAGAAAAGAGGGCGAGTCACGACAGAATCCTGCTCAAATACATTTCCCTAGTGGGTGGAGGGGGGGGGTGCATTTAAGGAATGGCTAACACCTGGTGTAGGAATAGTAGAGTCCTCTGCCCATACTCCAAGGGCTAACACCTGGTGTGACTGGATATGAGTAGTATTGATTTTGTTTGTTTGTTTTTATCTGCACCTGCCTCCAGGGCACATCCACCAAATCAATAACTTATTTCAGATTGCTTGCTTTCTTTGGGAAGGAGGAGAGAAGAGAGAAAGAGAGAGGGAGAAAATTTTACAAAAATGAATGCTGAAAACTATTTCTACATGTAATTGGAGAAAATAAAATACTATTAAGTTAAAAAAAGATAAGAGAGATTTTTTTATTGGTAATTGCTAGTCTTACCCAAAAAAACCCTTAATGAGCATGGAGAGAAAAACAAAATCTTTCAGATTCTCAGATGTGTTTTAAGTGGTTGAGGTTGCCAAAAACTTACATGCTGGAAAATGGAGTTACTGCAGTGTAAGGGAATATTTCCTGTCTGTTTTTAGAAAGTACTTCTTATAAAATAATGCCCAGACCAAAATTCCCACTGGGTTCACAGATTGAAAATCAAAGAGTAATATTTGTACTTGCTCCACTTTAGTTATTTGCTTGTTTGTTTATTCATCTATCTATCTATCTATCTATCTATCTATCTATCATCTATCTATCTATCTGTTTATCTATAGCAAGGAAAGGCCTCTTTTGGGATGCAGTTAAATCTTAGTTTTTTGTTCTCTAAGTGGAAAACATTTCCTGCCCTGTCAATCAGATGGCTTGGTGATCCAATCAATGTCTTCCAAATCTAACTACCATAATCCATCCTATTATTAGTGCTAAATTTGGAGTGATTCCAACTTTGCATTTGACTGAACTGTTTCTCTAGAGTCCAACCATTCATGGTTTCCTATAGAACAATAGTACTCTATAATATTCAGATACCATTTCCCAATGGATGGGCATCCTCTCAATTTCCAATTCTTTGTCACTTCAAAAAAGAAGTGCAATAAATATTTTTGAACATATGGGACTTCCCCATTTTTTTTGGCTAGGACTAGTAATGGTATTGCTGGGTCAAAGAATAGGAAGGAAGGAAAGAAAAGAAAAGAAAGAAAGAAAGAAAGAAAGAAAGAAAGAAAGAAAGAAAGAAAGGAAGAAAGGAAGAAATTTAACAAATACTCTAGTCTAGCATTTAGTTTTTTAATTTTTTTTAATATTTATTTATTCTCTTTTTTGTACAAATAATTTTTTTATACATTAATAAAATATTCTGGACTGGTTCCTTCTTGTCTCCATGTGTCTAGTTAGCTCTATAGGGTCTGGTGACTCAGGGTCTCATACATTAGCAAAGTCCAAAGGGTTCCAAATCTGTGTGATAGGCCTTTTTATGCCCTTGGATGACCAGAAAGCTTTATCACAATAACCAAAGGCTTCTAGGAAGCTGAACCAGGACAGGAGTAGCTTGAACCTTTGCTTTCTGGACCATCAAATCTTAAGGCAATTTTATTGCATTTTGAGGAAAGCTAACTTAATCTTGTTTTAGGTGAAGTAGAAAGGAAGGGATAGAAAATCCTGGTATAGATGGTCCTGTCATAGAGAAACTAATCTTCAGGTATGAATTAGCATATACTTTACTCAGGAGTGAAGCCTTCCTCTTCAGATAGGATTATATGTGAAATTAGCCTTTCTGATTTAAGAAGCTTTTTATCTCTTTTGTTAATCTTAGGAAGAGAGTGAGGGAAGGGGTGATGCTACAAGCTATTATACCAAGTGACAAAGAGAGAGGAAGTGAAAGGGAGGGAGGAAACTAAAGCAGCAGAATTGCTTTCTGCAAGGCAGTCTCTCTGGAGCCTACAATTGTGGCCATCTCAGTAAGCCCTGAAGGCAACACTGTCTGTTGGCTTCATGTTCATAATGGTGATCCCCAGTCAGCAAGAAAAGATTAAATAGTGTTCAGAAACTGCTTAAAACAGCAAGAAAAGGGAAAATAGACTCTTTTTTTAAAAATTTTTTTTTTTTTTTATCAAAACTTAAAAAGTGTTTTGTTACCTAAAGAGAAAGTTACAGTTATCAGGAAGTCAGTCATTAGATAACATTGGTCTCTGCCCAGACTATCTAAATACAGGGCTGCTGGTCACCACTAGCAAGGACACCAGCTATATTATAGGAGTGATTTTTCTTCTTTTAGATTTTCAAGTCACTTTGTACCTCTCTATAAGCACTTTCCATGTTCTACCTATAATGTATTACATATCACTTCATTAGTGGCCAGAGGTGTCACAAAACTCTAGTGAGGGTAGAATTAGATTAAAATGTATTTGGGAAGTGTTTAATTATGTAATGTTAATCTGTGGGTTTTCTAAGTCAATATATAGTCTTCAGTCGGGGGCAGCTAGGTGGCACAGTGGATAAAGCACCGGCCTTGGAGTCAGGAGTACCTGGGTTCAAATCCGGTCTCAGACACTTAATAATTACCTAGCTGTGTGGCCTTGGGCAAACCACTTAACCCCATTTGCCTTGCAAAAAAAAAAACCCTAAAAAAATAACAAATATAGTCTTCAGTGATCCATTTTTTCACTCATTGATTCTTGGTGTTTTTTGGTGACTAGTATCTGAGACCAAATTTGAACTCAAGTTCTCCTGACTCCAGAGCTGGTACTCTATCTGCTGAAACTCCTAGTGGTCTCTGATCCATATTTATTTGGGTTTGACAACACTAGTAGAGAATTCCTGGCAAAGTCAATTTCCTCAGCCAATACAGAGCAGTAGAAAATTGTAGTTCTGCAATTTGTAGGTCTTAGAGGTTGGCCTAGGGCACTGAAAGTGATTTGCCTAGGGTCTTGAAGCCAGTAAGTTTCCATAACAGACACTCATCCAAGTTTTCTTGACTCCAAAATCAGCCTTTTTTCATCTATGTCATGTTACTTCTCATGATAAGTATGTACACTCTATAGAGTAATTGGTAATATATATATATTTCTCATTTTATATATATATATATATATATACATATACATATATATATCAGTCTATAATGTATTACCTACTAATAGATATCTAGTTATTTAACTTCCCTCACTTAATTGTAATGTATTTCAAAATAATAACTAACATTTATAGATTGCCTTAAGGTTTGTGAAATGTTTCAAAAATATTATCTCATTTTTATTCTCACTGTAAATCTGAAAGGTTGGGGACTTTTATTACCCTCATTTTATAGATGAGGAAATGAAGGTGAAGAGACTAAAATGACTTGCCCAGAGTCACACTAGAAAGTGTCTAAGGCAGGATTTAAACTCAGGTCTTTTGAATTTCAAAACCACAGTTCTACCCATTGTGCCACCTTGACTCTTTTTTTTGTTAGCATTTATTTATTTATTTTTATCAAAGATTTTATTTATTTGGAGTTTTACAATTTTTCCCCCTAATCTTACTCCCCCACACACACACACAGAGGAGGCAATTTGCCAGTCTTTACATTGTTTCCATGGTATACATTGATCCAAATTGAATGTGATGAGAGAGAAATCATATCCTTAAGGAAGAAACATAAAGTGTAAGAGACAGCAAGATCAGAAAATAAGATATCAGGTTTTTTTCCCTAAATTAAAGTTAGTAGTCCTTGGTCTTTGTTCAAACTCCACAGTTCTTTCTCTGGATACAAAAGGTATTCTGCATCTCAGATAGCCCCAAATTGTCCCTGATTGTTGCCCTGATGGAATGATCCGGTTCATCAAGGTTGATCATCACCCCCATGTTGCTGTTAGGGTGTACAGTGTTTTTCTGGTTCTGCTCATCTCACTCAACGTCAGTTCATGCAAATCCCTCCAGGCTTCCCTGAATTCCCATCCCTATAGAACAATAGTGTTCCATGACATACATATACCACAGATGTTAAGCCATTCCCCAAGTGAAGAACATTTATTTGATTTTCAATTCTTTGCCACCACAAACAGGGTTGCTATGAATATTTTTGTATGAATGATGTTTTTACCCATTTTCATCATCTCTTCAAGGTATAGACCCAGTAGTGGTATTGCTGGATCAAAGGGTATGCACATTTTTGTTGCCCTTTGGGCATAGTTCCAAATTGCTCTCCAGAAAGGTTGGATGAGTTCACAGCTCTACCAACAATGTAATAGTGTCCCAGATTTCCCACAATCCTTCCAACAATGATCTTTCTGGTCATATTGGCCAGTCTGAGAGTCCACCTTGACTCTTAATGCCAGAGGTTATTATTTATCTTTTTTATTTTTGCACATATACTCCTCCCAAAAGTGTGACTCTGGAGTGTGCATTCAAAAATGTTTGTTATATGAACAAATGAGTGAAGTATTTATTATATTCTCTAAAGACTCCATAATAAGAATGGCAGAATTGATACCTTCATATTGTGATGCTGGAGAAGATTTTTAAGAGTCCCTTGGAAAGCAAGGAGATCAAATCAATCAATATTTAAAGAAATTGATTCAGGCTACTCCCTGGAAGGTCGAATACTGAAGCAGCTAGGTGGTGCATGTATAGAGCACTGGCCTTGGAATCAGGAGGACAGAAGTTTAAATCTGGTCTCAGACATTTGACTCTTACTAGCTGTGTGACTTTAGGTAAGTCACTTAACCCCTATTGCCTCATATCCAGGGCCATTTCCAGTCATCCTGATTCATATCTGGTCACTGGATCTAGGTGGCTCTGGAGGAGAAAGTGAAGCTGGTGACTTAGCACAACCTCCCCCTCTCAAATCCAATTCATGGGCTTGTCATGGCATCACCTCCTTGATGTCTTGTTCTTCTTCGAGAACAAAGGACAAATATTATTAAATACTAAAGTTGAAAAAAAATATGTTGGCCACATAATGAGAAGACAGAACTCACTGGACAAGACCCTGATATTGGGAAAGATTGCAGGCAAAAGGAGAAAGGAACTGAGATGTTCAATAGTGTCATGGAAGCAATGAACATGAGCAAGGGCAGACTGCACGATCGTAGAAGATAGTAGATGATAGAAGGGTCTGTCATGCAGTGGTGACAAAGAGTCAAACACAACAAAAAGTCTTAGGTCTGGTGCTAGCAGCATGGCTCTGTTGGAACCTCTATGGGCCTTGCTTTTCTTCTCTGTAAAGTAGGAAAGTAGGACTTGATGAACTGGAAAGTCACTTCCAGCTTTGCTATTCTCTGTTCCTAATTGAAGTAGAATGCGGAGCATCAACTCAAAAGATACAATGCTCTAAAAACATTAAACTCGAATCTTTTTATTGATCCAAAAAGTGCACTTTGCCCTCATTTGGCTTACAGTAAAATCTGATTTTCAGTAATGACATGTAAACCCCTAAAGTTAGTAATATGGGGTAAAAATGAAAACATCAGCACAGGGCTAAAAATATATTTTTGTTAATTTTTTTTATCATCAATTAATTTTTTTCATCATCAGTCAAGTATAATATAAAATATATTTTGAGTTGAAAGGAATTTGGCTGATATTTTTACATCTTTTCTTATCATTTTGATTTGTGTTATGCTGAGCATAATCCATATTCAGCTTTGACCTTTTCATATATTATTAGATGCTGATTTTGTGATAATGATGATGACACATATGAAGATTAAGAGAGTACATTAGCAGTAGGGTTGGCAGTTCTGGGGACATGGAAGGCTGTAAGAATGCAGAGAGGGGAAGAAGTTAAGATGAGGAAAGACTGTGAGGGTAAAGGTCAGGCACAGTACTCAAAAGTCTAGAGGAAAACAGAATCAAATATCACAAGTCAAAGTATGGGATCTGGATTTAGGTCACAATTGGGAAAATGAAGTCAGAGCATATCAGAGGCCAGCTGTAACAGTAGGTGTAAAATAAAACAGGCAGGTGGCATGAAAAATATAGGAGAGCCAGTAAACGAAGATGTAGGATCCTATCATCATAGATTAAGAGCTGGAAAGAATTTTAGAAATGATCTAATCCAAAGCCCTAATTTTAAAAAAGAGAATACTGAGATGCAGAGACTTGCCCAAGATCATATAGGGAGCAAGGTGGTCAAAAAGCAGAAGAGGCATATTGGGGCAGCAGGGGCAGATCAGGAACAAGGCAGACAAGCTGACATCAGCAAGAATCATGGCATCAGCAAGAAGACTTGAATAACTGAGGTAATACTATCCCATATAAAATACATTTGTGTATATTGTCTCCTATGGGGGAAAGCAATCCTTAGACATGGGAAGCCAAGAGCCAATAACTAGATAAATAAGTACATTTGTTTGGGAACAGAGTGTGGTAAAATAGGAACAACATGATGGTGGAGCATCCTCAAGTACCCTAGAATTAAAGCCATAATTCTAAACAATATTATAAACATTGGTAAGCAGTTCAAAATTAATTCTGTAAGACTGCTCCTGCATGAGTCTCCATTGCCATACTGTCACTGCAGGATATCCATTTAGGCTCCCTGACAAGTTGAAGATATAAGGGATTGGGAACTAATCTAGGAATCCAGGATGCTAATCTGGGGAGACAGCAGTTGTTGTTCACTCATGTCTGAATTCTCATGAGCCCATCTGGGGTTTTCTTGGCAAATATACTGGAATAGTTTGCCATTTTCATCCCCTGCTTGTTTTACATACGAGGAAACTGAGGCAAACAGAAGTTAAAGTGACTTGCCCAGAGTTCCACAACTAGTAAACATCCGAGATCAGATTTGATTTCAAGACTGACTCTTCAGAATAGTAGAAATCAAGGAGCACACAGCTATCCCAAGACAAATCTGACATAAATGGGGGCAAGTTTCTAGCATAGAGTGGATTGGGGTAGATGCTGGTATTATCCATAATAATACAAGGGATAAAGTAAGTGAAATCCATAAACTGAGCATAAATAGAACTCCCTAATACTTTGTAGTATAAGGAAAACCTTCAGGCAGAAGTAGTTCAGTACTTTGGATAGCTACCAGAGTGGGAAGATGTTCTGATGCTGTCTCTCAAGAGCCTGAGAACTGTTTTCCTCATAAATCAAAGCTTATATAGTTAATATCCTCTAATTCACTACTTCCATCTATGAAACTTTGACTTGGGGGGGGGGGTCTTGTGCCTATTTATTAGGCTTAATCCTTACTGAATCAAGGAATCATCTTCACTGCGCCAAAACTTGTGCCTTCTTTAGAAAGTGAGGTCACATCTTTTGCATACATGGGAGATTCATTGGGTTAAATAGGTCCTCCAAAGTCACAGCAGGTTGGGAAGAGAGGTCCTCAGTGTCTTCATCATCAAAATATATTTTGTCATCTAGAAACTTGGGCCTAGGACTGTGACAATTTTTAACTCATGAAACATATAAGTAATCCATTATTTGGATAAATAACTGAAACTTGAAAGTATGGAAGCAAGTTGCATGAATTGAACCTACTGGATAAAGTACCATGTTCCATTTTAGCAAGCTATACTTCCTTGAAGGTGAATAATGTTTTCAGTCACTACAGAAATCCTAAGGATGCTTATATCACAACTTCTACCACTATCCTATTCAGAAACTTTATTATGTATTCCTTAAGAGCCTAAAGTCTTAAAAACCATGCCAATAGACATGATAAATGAATATACATATGTAGACAAAGACAGTGAACACACATTCAATATCAGATTCTAAACCTTTTACCCAAAGACTAGCATAGCAAAATTTAGGGGGCTTGATCACCAGCAATATGGATACTAAGTAATCAATTTTTGGGGGGTCAAAACAACATGGCATTGAAATTGCCCACTAAGTTAGAGAAGAGTTATGATATATGCAGCAGTGGAGGGTTGTCCATATGGATGAAGCTCCAGATCTTTTGAGATTTGAGTTTATACATCCAGTATTAGATCCAAAACCCTAAATATTGGGGGGGGGGGTTTGATTTCATGATGTAGCAATTTGAAATGGACTAATGTCAATGAGCGTCAGGGAAATACTTAGTACAACTAAGCATGGCTTTGGATAGGAATTCTAGGGTTCTTATTTATCAAACTTGAGATCAATATACCTAGTACGGTTGTGTCTATGTGGATAATAAACAAAGACAACAATATGCCAGTTATTTACTATAGTTTTGTCTTTTGATCTTCAAAACAATCCTGGGAGGTAAATGCCATTATTATCCCCACCTTCCAGATGAGGAAACTGAGGCAAATGGAGGTTGAATGACTTGCCCAAGTCACACTAGTAAGTGTCTGAAGCTGTATTTGCCAAGAGTATTGGTGGTAGCTGACTCTCGGTCTTCTTTCATACTCATTTTGATTGTCACATGGCTCAGTAAGGACTGGAGTAAGAAATCAAAATATAGATAATGAGTGCATTGAAGTGTAACTATAAATACTTTTTTTGAATTGTCTGTGGAAGCAGAGAAGGGTCAGAGAGGAACACAGTCCAACATATTTCAATTTGTCACAGCCATACTTTTATAACTCATGACTCTAAAACAGCTCTCAGTTGCCAAAGGTCAGGTTCAATCATATAGCCTTCTCACTAAGGATCTCTCTGGCATATGCTACCAGCTAAGATGTGTGCTCTGCTCCTTTCCCCAGGATATCCCCCAAGATTTGTCTTGGTCTAAGTATCCATTACAAGGGGAAAAGGTCCTAGCTCCCATGTAAGCTAATAAGATATTAAATACAAGACAAGCTTTATTCAATGGCAAAAAAATGGAAATGATGTGTATTCTTTTCCCTTTCCCTTATCTTTCTCATGGGTTTCCAGCCTCCTCAGGCACATCCTCGAGGATCCACTACAAGGAGAAACACTTGGAGTTTAGAGAGAATCAGCTCCCCTACTCTGGTTTTCCAGGATAGGTTGGTGCATCTCCACACTAGGGTCCATTTGCTCTAGGATCTCCTTTACTCAGTTATTTTCATCTGGCTTATGCTTCTCCACACAACCAGGCAACACAGCTCTCTTAGTAGCCTTTCTCTTCTTTGTGTCTTTAGATGTCTAGTGTTCAAGAGTGTTCA
This sequence comes from Macrotis lagotis, assembly GCF_037893015.1. Taxonomy (NCBI): domain Eukaryota; kingdom Metazoa; phylum Chordata; class Mammalia; order Peramelemorphia; family Peramelidae; genus Macrotis; species Macrotis lagotis. The sequence continues at coordinate 37,513,987 of NC_133664.1, read as the reverse complement.
GTTTTCAAAGTCCAAGCCTAAGAGCAGACTCATGAATCATAAATCATTAATCATTATCAATTTGAAATCAATATAACCAAGGACAAGTCAAGTTCACACATCATTCCCAGAAGAGAGGCATCATGGGCAGGGTAAGGTAAAAAGAGTCTAAGTAAGGGGAATTTATATCTGGCTGGAAATTTTCCCTAATCCAGATAAGATCTCAACTTGTTCAGGATATAGTAAGAGGGAAGAAGGTCCCTAGGAGTCAAAGCTAGGAAAATCCACTGCATTGTCTAAGTCATCTAATTAGTCTATACTAGCAGCTGTGGTGATAAGTGGTTTAAGTTAAAATGAGTGACTTGGAATGAAATATAAAGATTAATTTTTTCCTTTGAATGGAAATTGGCAAAGGAAATAAAGTGCTTAGGAAAATGTCCCTGGTTAAAGAATCACAAAGATTTTTAGTTGGAGATTTAAAGAAGGTGAAGGAGATGTTCATAATTACCTATGAATAGGGGCGGCTAGGTGGTGCAGTGGATAAAGCACCAGCCCTGGAGTCAGGAGTACCTGGGTTCAAATCCGGTCTCAGACACTTAATAATTACCTAGCTGTGTGGACTTGGGCAAACCACTTAACCCTGTTTGCCTTGCAAAAACCTAAAAAAAACAAATAATTACATATGAATAGTCACATCATCATAGAACCAGAGACCTAGACCTAGATCTTGAGCTAGACCTGGACTATCCAATCTGATTCCCCCATTTTACAGATGAGGAAATTAAGGGTGCAGTTGATTGTCCCAAGATCACACAGGTATTAAGCATCACAGGCAAAATTTGAACCCATGTCCTCTGATTCCTTAGCCAGTGGTTTCTTTTGTTTTGTTTTGTTTCCATTTTGGAACACTGCTTCTCCAGGTCTTGTCCACTGCTCCATCTGCAAGGCTAAAGAAAATGTTGGAAGGTTTGGTTCGCATAGCTAGATGATTAAGTTTGAGAATGATGACAGAAAAGTTAAATTTAGATAAAGAAACAGATTTAGTGGCAATGTGACAGAATTCCTCACCAGTTCCTTTGCAACAGAACTTGAAAGTATATCAGGGGAGAAGACATTTCTATATCCCTTCTCCCTAAGACCTAGTTGACCTTGCCTATACTCTCCAAATGGAAAAGTACTTTGTCATTCCTAGTTTAGGGATACACTCTCCCCAGCAAAATAATAAGAGAAGGGAAGCAACAGCTGCCTTTGGCATCACCAGTGGAGATGAATTACTTATTAGGATGATTTTGTATTGAGATCTTGAGAATCATTTCTTTCTATTGGTGATAATGCTACAGTAGAAAGACCACAGGATTGGAGTTCAGACACTGAATTCAAATCCCATCTCTGCCACTTAACGTATGACCTAGGACAAGTCACTCAGCCTTTATTGAACCAGTTTACTCATCTATAAAATGAGATTTGGTTGGGTCAGAAGACCTCTAAAATCTCTTTTAAATCTGTGATCTTATACAGAAATGGTTGTTCTCTGAAAAAACATAACACACTCTGACTTTGAATTTGCATTATTAACAGTTTCTCCATCACTTTCTTAAAGTCTAGACAACCAACAAAACAACCAATCAAAACAAGATTTATATCAGTTGCCAATTTCTGAGGTGTAAAAGCTTGCATTGAAAGTTTAATAGGTCTAGGTCTCTGGTTCTATGATGATGTGACTATTTATATGTAATTAGGAACATCTCCTCTACCTTCTTTAAATCTCCTAAGCCAGCTAAAAATCTTTGTTATTCTTTAACCAGGGACATTTTCCTAAGCACTTTAATTATCTCCTTTACCAATTTCCCTTCACAGAAAAAAAATAATTTTTATATTTCACTCTCACCAAGAATTTCAAAGTGACTCTAGCATACTCATGGACCTGGGAATTTGGCCATCCTCTATTCAGTGGAAAAATTAATTATAGAATCATAGATTTGGAACTGGAAGGAACCCTAGAAATAATCCAGCCTAGGGGTAGCTAGGAGGTACAGTAGATAGAGCACCAGCCCTGAAGTCAGGAGGACCTAAGTTCAAATCTGACCTCAGACACTTAATAATTACCTAGCTGTGTGACCTTAGACAAGTCATTTAACCCCATTGCCTTGCAAAAAAAAGCCCCCAAAAAGAAATAATCTAGCCTAACTCCTTCATTTTAGAAATAAGGAAACCGAGGCTTAGAGAGACACATAGTAACTCTCCAAAAGTTTCAGTTGTTCTTCATTCTCAAAGAGGACCAAAATGACATCACTATGTTAGATTCAAGATAAACATGTCTGACCAAACCAAAACAAGTTCAGAATGTTCTAGCACAGGTCTGGCACAAATGGTCCATGTGAATTTTTGGGGTGGATTTTCTAAATTGCATATTTTGTGTTTCTTTTGAGCTTCTTCAATTTTGCCTTGCTCATAGAGTATAGTATTTTCTCTAAGGAAGGCATGCCATACTGGGTAGTCCTGTGCCAGTATCACAAATGTTACAGTCAATTCCAAAGTTCTTAAAAGAGACCTTGAGAGTGTCCTGTATTTCTTTTTCTGACCATCATGTGAATGCTTGCCCTATGTGAGATCTCCATAAAATAGCCTTTTTGGCAGGCACACATTTGGCATTTGAACAATGTGGCCAGCCAAAGGAATCACAGCTAGTATGAAACAGACCTACTGGTATTTGAACCCAAGTTGTATTGTGCCAAAACCAGTGCCCTTTCCATTATATCACAATGTTTTACTAATTATTGTCACTAATTTTCAAATACACTTTTCCACATACTGCATTTCTTTCATACTAATAAAATTTCCAAATTGAATGTCAAAGATTTCAGTTGAAATAGGATTGAATTTACTCTACATAAAGCAATAGATATTTCAATTATAATAATTATCAAGGGTTTTTTCTGATTTTTAAATAATTAATAAGGTTTTTATTCCATACCTTTAAAATTAGAATTAAAAAATGGGTCATATTTGGTCAGGAATCTCTGACTTACCACAATGAGAAAGAGTGATGATGCTGTGAGCACCTGCCCTGGAGTCAGGAGGACCAGAGTTCAAATTTGTCTTCAGAGGCTTAACAATAGCTATATAATCCTGGGCAAGTCACTTAAGCCTGATTATTTCACATTTAAAAGGGAAAGAAAGTGATGCTATGGAAAGAATGATGTATTTGGGTTAGGGAAGCTGGCTTTGAATCCCACTTTGGACACTTTTTCACTCTTATAACCTTGGACAAGTTATTCAACAACCTCTCTGGGACTGAATCTCCTTATTTATAAAATGATGTTACTGGTCAAATACTCAAATCTTCAGTACTCCTAAGTGTGCCCATACCAGATTAAAATGTAATCGGAAAATGTTTAACAAAACAAAAATATAATAAAGCATAGATAATTTAATTTCTGACTTTATGAGTCAGTATGTGTATTGGGGGTCTACATTTATTTGAGCTTGATTCCACTGGTTTCCAGGACTTCTCAAATCCCAACCAGAATCCATCTTTTTCCCCAAGTAGTTTGGCTAAGTATTTTAACCAATGATTTTTACTAACTATGCGGGAAGTTCACTTTTTTCCTAAATGAAACAGATTTAAATTGCATTCTCTTAATATTCTAATTTAACTCTAAATTCTCAATGGTAAAATTAGTTGGCGAAGGACATGACAAACCACTCTGGTACCTTTGCCAAGAAAACCTCAAACGGGATCATGAAGAGTTACATGCCTGAAAAGAGAGAATAACAATCCTCCAAATTAGTGTTGATATCCACTATATGATTTTTTTCTTAAAATTAACATTATAAAGAGTGAATGAAATGAATACTTAGGTCAATACTTATTTTGAAGTAATACTTCGGAACAATGAAAAATAGAATTCTTCCATAGCCTAGTTAAGTGAATTGCTGTGGCCAAAAGAATTCATCACTACCAGATGGTCAACTTTGTGAATTGAGCCTCTCCAGACCATGTAAGCTGGTCCTCAGATGACCCAATCCCAAGCTTTCTGTCTTGGAACTGAGACCTACTAGAGTTTAAGATTCAAGAACTCAAGGTCCTCTCTATTCAAGCCATAATGAGGCATCATAGGAAGAGCTAAGTAAAAGATCATCAGAGTTTTGATCTATTATTTAATAATTTAAAAAAATCTTTGACTAAAATTGAATTAATAACTGCTATTGTTATTAAATTTCATGTTCCAAATATTGTGTTTAATATTGAAGTTACAAAGGCAAAACATTTATATACCCTTAGTTCCTGCCCTCAAGGAGCTTACATTCTAGGAGTGGCAGGTACACAGATTAAATAAATGAAAAAAAATATACAAAGGAAATACAAAGTAATTTTGGGGAGGAGAGCACTGGCAACTGAGAATGTAAAAGGCACTTAATAAATGCCTATTGATTGATCAGAAGAAACACTTTAAAGGAAATGACATTTGAGGCACATAATGTAGGGAGCTAGGGATTCCAAGGGAAAGAGATGAGGAAGAAAAGCATTCTAGGCATGGAGAAGTCTGAAAAGAGGGAGGCAATGGAAGGTCACAAGCAGACTGATTTGACTTTGATACAGATTGTGTGAGGTGGGGGAATGTGTAATCATTCTAGAGAGATCAGTTGGAGTGAGAGCATTAAGAATTTGAAATATTTAATAGAGTTTATTTTTTTTAAGTTTAACACCTTATCTTGAACTGGACTTGCAATTTTATCATTATTGGAAAATTTCCATGAAGAAATGGTCAATGAAATTATTAATAAACATTCCAAATAGCATGTAGAGCTGGAAGAGTCTTACATACCACCCAATTAAAAAACCTCATTTGTTAGATGAGGAACCTTTGGGTTTTGAGAGATGAACATGACCAGTCCTTGTGAACTTTGAAAGACTAGAGGATTTGGATGGGGATGAGCATCTTCCAAATTCTCAACATGTAAGTTGTAAGGTAACAGATTCAGGAATGAATCCTTTTTTCAAACAACAGAAAACTCTTTGGAGAATGGAATATATATATATATATATATATGTATATATATATATATATATTTATATATTTATATATGTGTGTATAATGGAATATATACACACACATATATGTATACACATATATACATATGTATATAATGGAATATATACATAAATATAATTGAAAATATAGATATAATGGAATACACATGTGTTTTATATTTTATATTTGCACCACCAATATATTTCACAGGAGATAAACATCCCTCACCTCCAAGTGTCTTTGCCATATATTTATATGGTCACATAAATCCTTGGTTTGAGTACATTGCTTCCACCCCAAGAATGCAAACTAGCAGGAAGCACCAAATAATCAGTCCCTTTGAAACAACCTGAGAGGCACTAAATCTTTCTCTACTACTTTCTACCACTATCTTTCTACTACTCCCAGGTAGGTTAATGAAGCCCCCAAGCAGCTTCTGTTTCTCAAGTCTTCTAGAGCTGGAGAGACATCATCAAGCTTCTCATTCAGAGGATGTTTTCATTGACTGTAGAAAGGGTGTATATTGGGGGTGGACAGCCAACTTTAAAACTCATGCCCTGTGAGTTTTAAAAGCTGTAGCCACAACTGTTCAAGAGGGATCTTTTTTGGTGTTCCTTGAATAAGATGCTCTTTCTACCATTCCCAGCATCTTTATAAAAGCTGCTCCTCAAGACAGTGTAAGACTGGGGGTGGGGGGGATGGGGGATGTTGATTGAATCAATCAATCAATCAATCAATCAATTCAACCAACCCCCATTTAAAGTGTTTAGATGCTATTTAAGATGAGAACACTTCTGTATTAAATGAAATGATTATAAACTTCCAAGCTTGATGTATAGAAAAAGTCTTTGATCATTTGAGATGCTCTTGAAAGTCATAGGATAAACTGGAGTGACATCACACTGAATTATGTTCAGATAGGTTGAGGAAACATGAGTATGCCCAGTGGGGCAATCTATAAAAAGTCAGATGGTTTATAACCCAGGTGTTTGAGAGTCTGGTGAAGACCCAGAGAAGGCATATCTTAGGGAGGAAGGACCTCAGCCTCCCACTCTGCTCTGTTCCCTTGCTCTTTGCCAGAGAAAGTCCCTGTGAACTTCTGAAAGACTAGAAGAGTTAGGGGCAGCTAGGTGGTGCAGCTCTAGAGTCTGGAGGACCTGAGTTCAAATTTGGTCTCACTTAATAATTTCCTAACTGTATGACCTTGGCCAAGTCACTTAACCCATTGTCTTGCAAAAAGTAAAAAAAAATAGAGAATTTGGATGTGGGATGAGCATCCTCCATTTTCTCAACATTTTTAGGCACTGAGAGTAGAGGATAGACAGAAAGAAAGGAGAAAAAAGGTATAATTGAGGCTGTAGAATAAGTCCAGCAGAGAAGCCAACTACATCTAAGGGGCATATTTTGAGAATTCCTGCACAATGCCTTCTAGGAGCTCTGTGTTCTTCAAGGTGGACCCCCTGGATTCTATTTACTGGTGAGAGAATATATCCCTAATTTTGTACCAACTATATCACCATAATTAATGCCATTTCTAAAAGCTAATTAAATCTGCTTAAGACTAGCTTTTCATTAATCATTTATTTTAACAAACATTTATTTTCTCTCCTTTTTCCTCTCCCTATCAAAAAAATAGAGGAAAAACAAAGGCAACATGAATGCAAAAGCAAATGAATTCTATTATTTGAACAGTGCTCTAAACAGAGCACTGGCCCTGGAATCAGGGGTAACTGAGTTCAAATCTGATCTCAGACACTTAACACTTCTAGCTGGGTGACCTTGAGCAAGTCACTTAATTCAGATTGCCTCACATCCAGTGGTCTTGATTCATATCTGGCTAGTGGACCCAGATGATTCTGGAAGAGAAAGTGAGGTTGGCTTCTGTTAAGTTATTCTCTGAAATGACTGATTGATGAGAGTGTTCTAGCCCTTAAGGTCCATACACACCTCTCTGACAGGAAGCATCAACCTTCTTGAATCATGCTCAATCATGCCATTAATTAGAGTTTTTAAATCTTTCAAATGAATTATCTTTACCTTGTTGTTCTTGTAAAAATCATTCTGGTTCAACTCATTTCACTCTACATCACTTCAAATAACTGTTCTCAGGCTTGATCTCACAGCACAATGGTATTTAACAATATTCATATTCCAATGTCTTACAGGATCAGTACTAGATGAATTTATTGTGGAAATAACTTCTAGGATTCTCTTGGAGTCGATCATCAGAATCACCAAGATAACTTGGCTTACCCCTAATCCTACTGAACACTGATGATCTCAGGAATCCTTAAGTAAGGAAATTTGATGTCACCTGAGAATGTGATAAGTATGGGCATTACTGGTTGAGGGGAGACCAAGCTCAAGAATATCAACTTAGAATTCTATTCTGAAGTTAATGTTGAGGTTGTAAGGAGAGTGGCTAAAAACAAATCTTCAGGAAAGGCAGCTCATCTTATTGAACAGAGATCTGACCTCGAAACCAGGAAGGTCAATGATATCTAATGTTTGTCCTTCATTTTCAAAGAAAATCATGACATCAGGGAGGTGATGCCTTGACAAGGACATGAATTGGAGTTGACTGAGGAGGGTTGTGCTAAGTGACTAGCCTCACTTCCTCCTCTGGGCCCTTGACTGGATATGAAGCCGGACAACTGGAGATGGCCCTGGATGTGAGGCAATTAGGGTTAAGTGACTTATCCAAGGTCAACAGCTAGTAAGTGTCAGAGGCTGGATTCAAACTTCCATCTTTCTGACTCCAAGACCAGTGCTCTATCTATTTTGCCAACTAGCTGACCCCAAGGACACCTATTGGGTTTATGACCTTAGGGAACCTCTTGGTGTCCCCCTGCAATTCTAAATTACAGGTTAGTTATCAGATCTATCAGCCCTTCATAGGGAGTCGTTATAGTGCTGAAATTATAGATCTCGTCATTACACACGCCAAAAGAATCTTCAAATGCATCTGTGTAGATCAGCTCTAAAATCTATGATCTCTCCAGGCAGAGTGATGTTATAATAAGAACAACACTGGATCTTGGGTCAGAGGAAAAGGAAATGGGAAGGTGACAGTATTTATACTATGTGCAAAGGCACTATCCTAAACACTTTAAGGGTCTGAGTTAGAATCTTGGCTCTACTATTTGTAACTTGAACCTCAGGAAAGTCATTTCTCTTCTCTTGGCCTTAGTATCCTTATCTGTAAAATGAGAGTTGGACATATGGATAGGTGAGAGAGATAGATAGAAGGATGTATGAATAGATAGACTAGATAGATGGATAGATAGATACATGGATAGATGGTGATGATTGGATGGATGAATGGATGGATAGTTAGACAAGATGGGTATAGAAGGAAAGACAGGATGGTTAGATAGAGATAGAATGAATAGCACTGATGAAGCCCTTATTATATGTCAGACACTTACTAAATACTATAATATACAAATAAGGATTGAGAAAAATTATTTTCCTATTATATTAATAACCAATTATCAATTTGGGATCCAGGATTTCCTCTTTTATTTCCTCATGTAAAAGTAAAGACAGACGCTATTAAAAAGTTAGTCTCTGAAAGACATGACTGATTGATGAGACTGTCTTAGCCCTTAAGGCATCTTCCATCTTGGGCAGGACCCCACCCAATTAAGAAACCTATTTCTATTTAGAGTATTGTTGTTGGTGTTGATGTTGCTGTTTGTCCTTCATTCTTGAAGATGTCTATGACATCAGGGAGGTGATGCCATGACAAGTAGGTAAATTGAATTTGAGGGAAGGAGGATTGTGCCAAGTTTCCAGCCTCACTTTCTCCTCCAGAGCTATCCTGGTTCAGTGACCAAAATGTGAATCAAGATAACTGGATGCAGTGCAATTAGAATTAAGTGACTTGTCCAAGGTCACCCAGCAATTAAGTGTCCAGTGTCTGAAGCTGGATTTGAACTCAGGTTCTCCTGACTCCAGGGTCAGTGCTCTATCCTCTGCACCACCTGTTTAGAGTATAACTAGAATTCAGTCTAGGTGACTTCATATGGAGGAAGAGCCCCTGTCCTTGCAGCCCTCCTTTAGAGTTTAGGGTGACCCAGTTCATGAAGGAAGCTGGACTCATAATCAAGCCACATTCTCAACAGAAGGAGCCAAACTCCTAGCATACTTCTGCATTAAATGTCCTCCGATTGGGCTTGACTGTTACTTGTCAGGGATATTCCCTTTTGTAAAAATTTTAAGACTTTCAAGTTCTCCATGTTTTTGTCTTTGGTTACCAAGAGAAATCACTGAAAATCAATGTGTTGACTACCAGTTAACCTAATTAATAAACTGATTATTCATTACCCAGAAACTTTCTTGGGGTTTTTCTTCATCACAGTAAGTCAGCCCCTACCCTCAATGACTCTACATTCCAACATGAGAAGACAAACCACAAAGGGAAGCCAAAAAGCAGAAGGGCTGGGGAGTACTTTGATAGTAGCTAGTGTAGAGATGACCTGGAAATAGCATGGAAGCCTGTCCTAGAAAGATAAGGTAAAGGCTCCTCTTTTAGAGGTGAGGGGTCCAAGGTTGTGGTAGGTTGAGGGAGATGAGCATGATACACCTTGTAGAAACAGCACTGTAAAAAAGTAGCCAGGATGGAGCAGAGCAGAGAGTCTTCATCTTTTTTGTGTTGTGGCCCCTTCTCAGATTAATGTTTTGTAAATGCATAAAAAAGTATCAAAAAACAATTGAAAGCTATTATATAGAAATACAGTTTTCAAAGTTTTAAAACAAAACAAAAATCCCACACATTCCAGACCTTGAATTAAAAACCTCATAACTAGATAATAGTTATCTAACATCCCTTCTATTTTTAAATACTGTGATGGTTATATGACTGTAAATGTTGGTAAAGAGTCATTCTATATTTTCACAGAAGAGAGTACTTGGAGGCCTGTGATTTCAATTACAAGAAAAGGGATTCATGTTTGATAATGAGAAGATCTTTAGCAGAATGACTGTGAGATATTAGAATGCCTCATTGGTCCAAAGGAAACTGTGAACAGATCTTCTTTAATGAGTGAGGATTTTTTTTTTTTTAGTGCATACAAATTTCAACTGATGAAGTCCTTCATTGGCAGGGAAATAGTTCATGTGTCAAACAAGAAGGGAGACTTGGGTGCGATGCCCCAGCAGGAATAGTGAGCTTGGATTATTGTTTGTAATAAGAGAAGGGAGAAAAGCAACAATGCCAGAGTCACTATAGGTAGTGCTGGCCTAGGACCGAAGGTGGAAAAATAAGAATGCTGTATGGTTTCATTTCACAGTTAGATGCAGCACAGTTGAAATGCATATACTATGTACAGTCAGAAAAGATTAAAATAGTCTTCAGGAACTCAGCCAATTTAAAACTTCAGCATAATATTCTGTCATACTATCTATCTTTTCTGTTTCTCTGAATCTCTCTATAAATCTATATACAAACACATACATGTAAATGAACAAGTATATTAAAATTCAGAACCAAGAATGTCATAAAATCCAGTCAGCTCATTTTACAGCTGAGGAAACTGAGGGTCAAAGTGGTTAAGTGACTTGCCCAAGGTCTCTGAGACAAAATTAAAATTCCAAGGTCAGTTCAGTTCTCTGTTCATTATGTTCTCCTCTCCCCTCCACTCCCCTCTCCTCTTCCTCTCCATCTCTTTATCTTCCCTGTCAGTCTCCCTCTTCCTCCCACCTTCTTTCTCATTTTTCCATATACAAACACTATATACAATATACCAAAAGACCTGCAAATTCCATCTTTACTACTTATATGATCAGGGGTAGCTCAATCTTTTTGGCCCTTAGTTCCCTCTTGTATAAATGAAGGATAAATGACCTTTGGGGTCCATTGCAAGAGGCAGTCTCCAAGATTATACATAGAACTAATGACTGAACTAAATCTTCTCTTCTTCCAAGATTCAGCTTAGGCGCCTCCTCTCTTCTTAAAAGCCTTTTTTTGATTTTCCCAGCTGTTAATGTTTTCTCTCTCCTCAAATTATCTTGTATAGATTTTCTGTCTCTATGTTATACCAGTCTCCCCCCACCATAGTAGAATATCAGTTTCCAAGGGCAGGAATTGTTTTGGTTTTCTATTCCTGGTGACTTGAAAATTGTAGGGGTGGATCAATATTAATTGAATTGCCTTGGAGTGAATTTTGGGGTGGAAGAGGCAGAGGCAAAGGTAAGTTTGCCTCTACAGACCCACGGCTGCTCTCTTTCTGGGAGGCTTTCCATAGAGTCCTGCCAACAAGTAAGTTGTCTTGGGTCCTACTGAATTTCGCCAGCCTTCAGGTCTGGGCTGAAGCTAAGCTGGCTCATTCTTGTCCAACTCAGGCTTAGCACCAGGGTGTGGCAATGAATTCCGGTTTATTTCCCAGGAAGACATAGATCACCCTTGTCAATACAGGAGAGCAGCCCTGTTTTTCTTTGGGGGAGGGAGCAATACTTGGGAAAGGGACTGGACCTGTGATTTTATTATGATAGGGAACTTCAAGGTGAGGAAAATGTTCTCCACCAATGCCAGTTGGCACCTTTGGGGCAACTTAAAAGTCTTAGAGAATTTCCTTGAGCACTGAGAAAGTTTAGGAAGATTGAGCCAGGATATAAAAAATCATATTTTCATGACTTTGAACCCAGCTCTCTATTCATTATACTAGATTTTCTCTTTATTAGAGAAGAGAACTCTATTCAAATTATGTATTTCTACAAGAGATCTTTCCTTTCATCTCCATCTCCCTTTTCCTCTGAGATGACCTTCCATTTATGATTTGGGCAGCTAGGTGGGCAGCAGTGGATAGAGCACCAGCACTGGAGTCAGGAAGACCCGAGTTCAAATTTGACCTCAGATTCTCAATACTTACTAGCTTGGGTGACCTTGAGCAAGTCACTTAATCCTGATCCTCTTGAATCCAGAGCCATCCTGATTCCTATCTGGTCACCGGACCCAGATGGTTCTGGAGAAGAAAGTGAGACTGATGACTTAGCACAGATCCCCTCACTCAATTTTAATCCATGGACTTGTCCTGGTATCACCTCCCTGATGTGGTCTTCTTTGAGGATGAAGTCAAAACCATAACAACATCTATAATGGTCACAAGTGTTTGCATATTGTCTCCTGCATTAGGATGTGACCTATTTAAAGGATGATTTTTTAACCTTTTCTTTGTATTCCCTATAGATCTACCATAACATATCTGAGAAATAAGAAACTCTCAGTAAGTGTTCACTCACTGCACATCTGAGGAGATCACTCCAACTTGACTAGTACTCCAAGGCAAGTAAATAAAGACTGTGCTTCCTAAGGTAGTCAGAATTTGTGGATAGGTTAATCAATCAATCAGTAAGCATTTATTAAATGCCTATTGTGGATCAGTTGTTATCCAGTTGGTTTTTGCTTTGTTTTTAAGTAGGTCAGACTCTTCCTCATCCAATTTAGATTTTTCTTGGCAAAGATCCTGGAGGGTTTTGCCATTTCCTTCTCCAGCTCATTTTACAGATGTGGAAACTGAGGCAAATGGGGTTAAATGACTTTGTCTGAGGTCACACAGCTAGTAAATATATGAGGTCACATTTGAACTCCCATCCTCAGACCACCAAAGCTGGCACTGTCCATTGTGCTACCTAGCTGACTGGTGCTGTGAACCCGACACAGTGCTAATTACTGAGTGAATCTAAGACAAAAATGAAACACTGCCTGTCCTCTGGTAGGTTACTTCCTATGGGTGGAGAAAGGGAAGGAGTCTTTGAATATCTGAAATCTTTTCTCTGTTCTGACTCCTCTTCTCCCCATCCCCCCCATGAATCCAAATTCTTAATATATACATATCATCCCAATCTATATATACCTGGTTATATAAATATATATTATACATATATATTTCATTTAACTTTTTTTTTAGGTTTTTGCAAGACAACCGGGGTTAAGTGACTTGCCCAAGGCCACACAGGTAACTATTAAGTGTCTGAGACCGGATTTGAACTCAGGTACTCCTGACTCCAGGGCTGGTGCTTTATCCACTGTGCCACCTAGCTGCCCCCGAGAATTTAATTTTTTTTAATTAATTTTTTAAATTTAATTTTTTGAAAAGATAGATGAAGGGACAGCTAGGTGGCACAGTGGATAAAGCACCAGCCCTGGAGTCAGGAGTACCTGAGTTCAAATCCGGTCTCAGACACTTAATAATGACCTAGCTGTGTGGCCTTGGGCAAGCCACTTAACCCCATTTGCCTCGCAAAAAAATTAAATTCTCTCCCTAGCCCCTCTTTCCCCTTCCCCCTTGAGAAGGCAAACAATATATCACAGATGCTCATTCTTTAGAGTGAGGCCCAGTGATGCTCTGAGATAATCTGCCCTCTTCATTGAATGAAAGATCATTTATGTTTAAAGAGGGATGCAGTGGTTGGGGTGAAGGATGAATAGGAGAAATCTTTACCTGGATCATCTTCAAGCATGATATGAGGTAGGTAGCATTGGCTTTTGAAGCCTTTCTTATCTTTCTTACTACCCCTCCCATTGTCATTTGAAATAATACTTTCTTGTTTTTTAAAAAATGAGATGATTTTGAATGGACATTTCTCTGTGACTCTGGGCAAATCACCCAACCTTTGTTTGTCTCATTCCCTCAATTGTAAAATGTAGATAATAACAGGACCTACCTGCCAGCATTGTTGTGAGGATCAAATAAAATAATAATTATAAAATGCTCTCTGTTATGACACATAGAAGTTGCTATAAAATACTGGCTATTATTATTGTAATTTAATAAAGATACATGATGGGAGCAGAAGTGACTTCTGAAAACCTACAATAAAGATAGGGCTGCTCATGGGGATGAGGGAATTGGAGATTAGAGGTGGAAGACAAAAGGCATCCAAAAGGAGTCCAACCCCTTCTTTTTTTAATATGAAGAAACTAGGCCTAGAAATGGATGGTTCAGTTGCAGTGGTGTATTACAAAATATCAAAAGAACCAGTGGTAAGGGATTCAAGAAATACATTTTGGAGGGTTTATGGAAATAAGTTGCTAAGAATGATATAGAGGAGAAGGTATGGATGAATTTGATGATATAGTGGTTAGTATGTTCCTGCTTTAAATACCTAAAAGCTGTGTCTGTGCCTTAGTTTCCTGATCTGTAAAATGGGGGGAGTTGGGCTCAGTGCCCTGCAAGGTTTTTCTAATGTGACAGCATAATTTCTCTCTGTAGTGGTGAAGGAGAAAGAGCTCACATGCCATTCAATTTAATTGAAATTTATGAAGGAACTACACTACAATAGCAAGATTCTGGATGTATGGCAAGGTCATTGGAAGGGAAGCAGAAAAACTGTCTGCAAAAGTTGTGGCCTTGGAGGTGGTCAGGAGGGAAAGTGTATTGAAGCTGAGCCTTGAATGAAGATAAAGGTTCTAAAGAAGAAGGGAAAGCATGAAGAAAAATCTGTGCAAAACTTGGAGGCCTAGGGATGTTGAGCCTAGGGAAGATGAAGATGCTAGTTTGGCTGGGACATAGTAGGAAGGACAGTAATATAAGCCAAGCCTGGGATTGTGGGCACAAGCCAGACGAGAGGGGTTTAAATGCCAGCTACACTGGCCTCATTTGTATGAGTTTATCTTGTATGAATGTTGTTTGGTCACCATTCCAGGGAAATTTCTTTTTGAGCATCTACTTCCTCCAATCTGTGAGTCTTAAAAAATGAAGGAGATGGGGAGCAGAAAGAGGCAGCCAGCTCCAAAGGGAAATAAGGAGAGAGTGGTTGAGCAGGGAGGAGGGAGGAGCTTTCCCATTCACTTTGCCAGGTAGATGTTGGCACATGCCTATGCCATCGCCCTGTTCTTCCAATTCAGAGCCTACTCTCTGAGCCCTACCACCTCCCGACTGTCCTCTGACTGCCTGCTAGGGCTGCAATGCCCCTCCCAGGCCTGCCCTCCCCAGGTAGGGTCCTTTGTCCCTGAACTTTCCTTCCATTCATTTAATCCTCAGTATCAAGATGTGCCTCTCAGGTGTCTTATCCCCTTAGGACTCTGCTCTCTCTAGAAACAAAAGAATCTCTGAAGTGTTAGTGAGAAGGAGATAGCCCCCTGGCTTTCCTACCATCTCAGATGACAGATGCTTGTTTTCAACAGGGGCCTTTTGTCCATTGAAAAAGATCACCGAGGACCTTGGCTGGGATCCTGCTACCTCTGCCATTGATGACCTTGGGCAAGTCACAAACATACTCCTCTATGAAATGTGGGAGTTGAAGAATTCCTTCTAGTTCTGATCCATGAAACTATAATTATCTTGAATCCCAAATCTTTTCTTTAAATTCCCCCTTGTCTTCATAGAGTTAGAACTAATGGTGTGATGAGGCTGGTTCTGAGAGCCAGTTGTTAAATTTTCAGTGTGAGTATTCACACTTTGAAAATTGGCAATAATATAAAGCAGGCCTTGATTGTTTTGTTAATTGTCTAGGATTAAGAAACCAAAGGAGAAAATATTAATAATAAAGATTCACTTTTAAAATGTGTGGTTGCTCATACATATTTGCCCTACCTCTGTTATCAATAATCAGTCAAAAAGCATTGTTAAGTACCTACCTTTTGCCATGCTAGGGAAATAGTCCCTGCTCTCAGGGAGTTTATCTTCTATTGAGGAAGGAAACAGGCTTGTTGAAGTAAATGGTTTACCTTAGAGCAGAGTGATGAATTCAGAGGCAATGGCTCAGAATTATGATGGACAGAAGTGATCTGAGTTCTATGAACTAACAGGATTTTGAAGACAGAAAAAAATTTTTTTTCAAGACAATGGGGTTCAGTGGCTTGCCCAAGGCCACACAGCTAGGTAATTACTAAGTGTCTGAGTTCGGATTTGAACTCAGGTACTCCTGACTCCAGGGCCGGTGCTCTATCCACTGCACCACCTAGCTGCCCCTGGGAAAAACTTTTTAATTAAAGATTTTATTTATTTTGAGTTTTACAATTTTCCCCCCAATCTTACTCCCCCCCCCCACAGAAAGCAATCTGTCAGTCTATACATTGTTCCATGTTGTACATTGATCCAAATTGAGTGTGATGAGAGAGAAATCATATCCTTAAGGAAGAAACATAAAGTATAAGAGATAGCAAGATCAGGCAATAAGATATAAGGTTTTTTCCCCCCCTAAATTAAAGGGAATAGTCCTTGAACTTTGTTCAAACTCCATAATTCTTTCTCTGGATACAGTTGGTATTCTCCATTGCAGACAGGCCAAAATTGTCCCTGATTGTTGCACTGATGGAATGAGCAAGTCCATCAAGGTCCATCATTGCCCCCATGTTGCTGTTAGGGTGTACAGTGTTTTTCTGGTTCTGCTCATCTCACTCAGCATCAGTTCATGTAAATCCCTCCAGGCTTCCCTGAATTCCCATCCCGCCTGGTTTCTAATAGAACAATAGTGTTCTATGACATACATATACCACAGTTTGCTAAGCCATTCCCCAATTGAAGGACATTTATTTGATTTCCAATTCTTTGCCACCATAAACAGGGCTGCTATGAATATTTTTGTACAAGTGATGTTTTTACCCTTTTTCATCATCTCTTCAGGGTACAGACCCAGTAGTGGTATTGCTGGGTCAAAGGGTATGCACATTTCTATTGCTCTTTGAGTGTAGTTCTAAATTTTTCTCCATATTGGTTGGATGAGTTCACAGCTCCATCAACAGTGTAATAGTGTCCCAGATTTCCCACATCCCTTCCAACAATGATCATTGTCCTTTCTGGTCATACTGGTCAGTCTGAGAGGTGTGAGGTGGTACCTCAGAGAAGCTTTAATTTGCATTTCTCTAATAAGTAATGATTTAGAACAATTTTTCATATGACTATGTATTGCTTTGATCTCCTCATCTGTAAACTGCCTTTGCATATTCTTTGACCATTTGTCAACTGGGGAATGGCTTGAAAACCTGTTTAAAGGGAAAGGTAAGAAAAGGAGGGTAAGATAGGAGAGAGTGGGGAGGGCTTAGGGGGGATACTTTCTGCACAAGTGTGGTTTGGGGAATCACATCAAAAGGATAGTTTGCTCATTATTTGGATAATATTACTATTTCAACATTGTGTGCCTCAGTGGGGGAGATGGTTCTAGTTCACATCTGGTGCCTGATAACTTTCATGTAAGGCATGGAGTTGTTTACTTTACAAAAAGGGTATAAGGGGGAAGATTTTTTGACCAGATACAAAGTATGTGAAATAGTAGATATTAATACAAGGATGGCACAGAAAAGCACAAAATGAGTTTTTTTCCAGGGATGTTAGAAAAACTTAATATTACATAAGATGGACATTGGAGGGAGAAAGTCAACATGAAAAAATACAAGTTTAACTGTTTGCTTGCTGCTCAGTATTTCTACTTCATCAGCTTCATATTAAGATCTATGCAGGGGTGGCTAGGTGGCACAGTGGATAGAGCACTGGCCTTGGAGTCAGGAGTACCTGAGTTCAAATCCGATCTCAGACACTTAATAATTACCTAGCCTGTGGCCTTGGGCAAGCCACTTAACCCCATTGCCTTGCAAAAACTAAACAAAACAAAACAACAACAACAAAAAAAAGATCTATGCAGAATAAGTATATAAAAAATCAGGTCTTGGGCATTAGTTGCTTGGGTCAGGAGAATGGCCATAAAAAGCTTCTTGCAGAAGATAGTATTTGAGCTGAGTCTTTAGGGATTTTAAGAGGCAGAGCTGAGGAGAGAAACCATTCCAGGATGGGGATTGGAATATGTGTGTGTGTGTAAGGAACTGAGATATGTTGGACCATCACAACCAGCAGAAAGGAAAGTAATGTGCTGGGAAATAGGGTGAGGTCAGGTTGAAATGGGCTTTAAAAGCTAAGCAATATTAAACTGCTAAAGCAGTATCTATTTGGTCCTAAATGAATCACTGGAAATGAGCAGAAAAGGGACCTATGCTTAAGAAAAATCATCTAAGCAGCTCTATGGAAGGGATTGAGAACTGGGAGGGGAGTGGAGAGAAATGTAGTGGGGAAGAGAGAGAGAGTCCAATCTGGAGCCCTTTTGCAATACTTCAGAGGAGAGATTAGGTGATCAAGGTGATTGTGTGAAGTGCGATATGCAGTCAGATTCAAGAGATGTTGTCAAGGTAGAAATAGCTAGTATGAAGTTACTTGGCAGCATAGGAATTGTTTAAAAATTAAAATGCATTTTTAGAATGTCTTTATTAAGAACCAACCACTGAAACTCTGGCTGACATAAGAAACTTCATTTTCGAGTTTAGGAAATTGAATCAACTTCATTTGGGAATGGAATGGGGAATGTCCTGTTGTTTCATTAGCTGGTAAATAATACTTGAAGTCACTTGCTTGAATGGCTATATAACCGAGTTAGCCTATGGGATCTAGCATTAGGAAGTCCTGGATTCAAATCCTACCTTAGATACTCATTAGGCAAGGGACAGTTATTCAGAATCTCGGTTTCTTGTCATTTGGGATAAAGATGGCGGCCAACTCATAGGATGATTGTGAGGGTCAAATGAGATATTGGATGTCAAATGCTTTATAAACCTTATATACAAATGTGAGCTATTTCTATTAATGACTTTGGGCAAGTCACTAGATATCCTATCCCTCTTTTCTTCTCTATAAGATGAGGGGTTGGATTAGTTCCTCCCAATTCTAATGATCCTGTGGTCTCAGGGTAGATGGCTATTTCAATGCAGTTACTCCTTGGGCCCATAATGGTTCTATGAGGATATTCATAGGTATTGTTCACAAAGAAGTGAATTGAATCCAGTTCCAGTGATTGAGATAAGCTTAGACTCAACTGTTTGAATGTTTGTATTTTAAAAACAGATGGTAACCAAGTAAGACTCTGGAAATTAGGTTCTGAGACCCCTCCCTCCTTCTTGCAAATGGTCAGATTTTGGCTGAAGCAGAATCGGTCACTTTTCCTTTCTAAGCATCTTTTCAAAATGAGATGTTCAATTACTGGATGTGAAGATTGCCAAGCTCCACCTATGCTGAAGAGATGTTTCCTTCATTTTCTTAGTGTGCACAGTGACCTTGACATGGCATGATTGTAGAGTGTAAAAATAGGAAGTTGTGTTGTTGTTGTGTGTGTTTTAATAAACCATTTGAATAGAAACATTAACTGGGACAAACACACACACACACACACACACACACACACACACACACACACGAGTCATATTTTTACTGTGTTGACATTTGTAGAGTCCAGGGATTGTCCCTTCTAGCCTCTATTCTTGGCACTTAAGATTCTTTTCACGTGTTCATTGATTTTGTATACAAAGGGCTCTGGTATCATAAATAAGAAAGAAAAAGAAAAAAAAACCCGACCAACTTCTTTCCAGGATGTAAACATCCAGGCAGCAGAAATACCAGGAACCAAATGACCAACCAATGTGAAAATACTTTTCCTGTCCCTTGGATTTTATTAGAATTTTTCCTTTCCTAGTTAAAAACCTCCCCTTCAACACTATCAACCAGCATTGGTTTATAAATGCTTATTATTATTAAATATCTTTACTCAAAAGACAATGCCATAGCACTCTTGAAATCTTTATTTTATGGAATTAAAGAATTTAGAGGTAGAAGGGTTCTGAGAGAGGAACTTGTCCAAATCCTTTATTTTATAGAAGGAAAAACCGAGACTCAGAGAGCTGAACTTATTTGCCCCAAATCAGATAGATAGATAAATGAATGGAGAGATGATGGAGAGATAGAGAGATAGATGATAGACAGATAGATGATAAATGGATAATGGATGGATGGTTAGCTAGCTAAGTAGATAAGATGGATAGATGGATGGATAGATGACAGATGGATAGATGGATGGTTGGATGAATGAAATTAGATGATAAATGGAGAGGTAGATGGATGGATAGACAGATAGGTAAATAGAAAAATGATAGAGCAATCATTCCTGAAATACTTATGTACCAGGAATGTGTTAAGCACTGAGGATATCATTATAAGCAATGAAATCTGACCCTGCCCTCAAGGAACTTATATTATTATGAGGAAAGACAACACATAAAAGTGAGTTGGAAGGGGGACTTGAGGCAGGTGGAGATAATGGCTAGAGAGTTGTGATGGCAATGGCATGGAAGTGAGGTATAAGCCTGGATCTGGTCAAAATTAGGTAAAAACAAATCTTTCAAAACATAGAGTGGGTGAAAGGGATGCAGTGAGTGCAAGGTTTCTGGAGGTGGAGATGATGACCACAGTTGCATGGTGCAGAGATAAAAAGGAAATGACATAGAAACTACTAACAGCTAGTAAGTGGTAGAGCCAGAATTAGTCCTCAAAGACCTTTCTAGAGCTCTTTCTTCCTTTACTCCTCAGTTCTGTCTGATCTGGGCCAGGTCACTTACTTTCTCTGTGCCTCAGTTTTCTTTTCTGTGAAATGAAGGAGTCATACAAGATGACCTTTAAAATCCCCAGCTCTAAACCTATGATTTTATTTTCCTTACTTAACTAGTTCTTAACTAATGATGTTTTATTACTATTTGACTGTGAACTCAAGCATTGTTGTTAATGATCTATTTTACTTGTGACAGAAGTACCACAGAACCAAGTGCTTTTGTAAACACAATGAAATCTTAAGCCACTTTTAATGGACCCACTATTAACTTTCCAAATAAGGAAAATGGAAACATGTTATTCTCAATGTCCAAATTCCAAGTTGTAAAAAACCAGTTTGACTGGAAGTCACAAGACTATGCTTAAGAACATATTCTATGGACATTCATAGAAGGGAACTTACAGGTAGATTAGCTAGCCTGACCCCAGTCATTTTATGGATGAGGAAAGGGGCCCCCAGAAATGAGCAGGCTGGTTGCTTGGTAGATAGAGAGAGGCCTATAGCTGCACAAGGCCCTAAGTCATACCTTTGGTTATGGACTACAGATCTCTGATAAGGGCAGTGGAATGAAGTGGAAAGTGGAAAGTGTTGACAATACTAAATACTGAAATTCCACCTCTTCTCCACTAACTACCTATGTGACCTTGGGTAAGTCACTTTTACCTCGGTTTCTTCTCTCCTCTCCTCTCCTTCCCTTCTCTCTTCCCTTCTTCTCCCCTATTTTCTTCCACTCCCTTCTCAACCCTCTCCTTTCTCCACTCCTCTCCTTTTTTAGCTCTTTCCTTGCCTCTTTTTCTCTCCCCTCCCTTCTCCTTTCCCCTCTTTTCCTTCCCTTCTCTCCCTTCCCCTCTTTTCCTTTCCTCTCCTCCTCTCACCTCTTTCTTCCTCCCTTTTTTTCCTTTGCTCTTCTCTCTTCACTCTCCTCTCTTTTTCCCTCCTATCCCCTTCCCATCTATGTAAAGTGAAGGCATTGGACTGTATGGTCTCTTCCAACACAGAAATCTGATATCCTTTTTAGAACTATGTTTCAGTGACCCATATTGCTTTCATGAGGAATTAATAGGCTTCATTCACCTTTGTTGCTTTGCTCCTGTGTTTATTGGGACTAAGAAGATCACTCACTGCAAAAATGTCAAAATAATTGACTATACCATTTTAACCCTTAAAAAGGGTAATAATTCCACCTAGGTAGGTGCTTTCCATGTGGCTGTGGCCAAGAAATCCACCTCCTGTTGGATATTTCTAGCTTGTCCTCTGATGTTCCTCCCTGAACCAATATTGAAAACCTTGCCATCCTGGTATGTCCTGTAGAAACTTCAACTGGGCTGGTGGAATATAGGAGAATTTTTTTTTCTCTTTCTCTTTAAAATCTTTGCATCTCTTAAGATCCTCCTTTTAGGGATCATTTCCCCCAATTCAACATCCTTTAATTCTTATGTCAACTTAATCTGCTGACACCAGGTAGGCTTTTTTTTTAGTTTTTGCAAGGCAATGGGGCTAAGTGACTTGCCCAAGGTCACACAGCTAGGTAATTATTAAGTGTTTGAGGTTGGATTTGAACTCAGAGACTCCTGACTCCAGGGCCGGTGCTTTATCCACTGTGCCACCTAGCCACCCCACCAGGCAGACTTAAAAAAAACCCCCAACACAATCTTTCCATCTTTTTTGCTCCCTTTGTGTGTTTTTCTTGTGACTATCTCTGTCTCTGTTTCTCTCTATCTCAGTCTCTGTCTCTTTATCTATCCATTTGGTTTACCCAGTCCTGAAGGTACATTCATCAGCAACCTAACTAAAGTCCCCTTTTATTCTTTCCTGAAGTCTGGGCAATGTGAAGTCCTACTATGCTTTGCCGCTGCAGTGGGGGAGGTTAGCTAGAGGAGTGAGAACAAATGCCAGTCTGGTCGCTTCGCTGGCATCTGTTCTTTCAATGGCCCGTCCTTGATGAAGTCACTGCTGGGGCAGCTCTCCCCCCCCCCCTCAGCAGTGCAGGTGGGTTGGGCATCAGACAGCTAGCTGCTAGGGAACTTTGGAGGTGGGGGGAGAAAGCCTTCTACTTTCCATTCCCAATACACAGAAGGATTTTGAAATAGTTCAGAACTGCTGTATCTGGCATAGCCCTCCCACTTACACTCCAGAAAGTAGGAGGTAAAGTCAGGTGGGTGTTTTGTTCCCAAGGAAGATGGAGGGGGGGGCCTGGCTTTCATTTGTTGTCAGTCCTCTATTATGGGTCTTGAAGTTCTCTCGACTATGGGTGAAATCCTATGAAAAGATTGAAATATTAAAACTGTAAGGCATCACTTGCTCATCCCTTATGTAACTATGCAATGCTTTTTATTTTTTATTTTTATTGATATTCTGTTATATTTACATCACTTTCTTTTCTGAATATATCCAGCCCCCTTACCCTTAGTCTAGAAGCCATTCTTTGTAACAGAAAAGAAGGGAAAAAAGAAGACAAGATAACCAACCAACATGTCTATAGGAAATATACAGTATCTCACACTCATAGGTCTTCTTCCCAACCTCTGCAAAGAGGAAAGGAGAGCATGTCATGCTTTTAAGATCAATCAGTGGCCATTGATGAACCCTCTGCTATCTAAAGGACCCAATATTAAGGACAGTAGCTGATAAAAAGCAGTGCATCATGGGCAATCTCTCCTCTCAGGGAGATTGTATAAGTAAATTGAAGAGGGAAGACAAAAATAAATGAAAGTTAACTATGAATATAAATAAGTATATGACTAGTGGCAACAGTCAAATCACTCACATCTTTATTAAGCTGTGAGCTTTGCAATCATCATCCCATTTCCATCGTCACATCAATACTGGTAGGTAGCTGTTATTATTATCTCAATTTTACAGTGGAGAAAACTGAGGCAGACAGAGATTGTGACCCACCCGGGGTCACACAGCTGATAAGTGACTGAAGTTGGACTTGAACTAAGGTCTTCTTGGCTCCAGGATTAGTTTTTTTATCCACTGAGTCAATCAGTTCCATATAATAGGGACTTAATTATTTCTTGACTCACCATACCAGTGGACATTAGCTATATACTTAATGTAATTGATAGTTTAAATTTAATTTGTTCATTTGTTTTATTCCCTGAAAGTAGAGCATGAGGGATAGGATTGTGATTCAGGTGTGAGGCCCTGGAGTCAGGAAGACTCAACTTCCCGAGTTCAAATCTGACCTCAGACACTGGAGAAGGAAATGGCAAACTACTCGAGCATCTTTGCCAAGATAATCCCATATGGGATCACAGGCAAACATGACTAGAAAAAAATGAATGACAAGAAAGGTGCTAAGTAGACGAGGAAAGGAGAAAACAAAAGGAACAGAAACAATGGGAGGCCATGGCTGATTAGTTGCCAGAGACTAAGGAAAAAGAAAAATTAAAGAAAACTACAAGATTCTATTATCTGGGGACTAGAAAATAATTCTATAATATTCATTTATCTATCTATCTATCTATCTATCTATCTATCTCTCTATCCACTGAAAAATTATCCAACCACCTGACAGATGATGTATTTAAGATACAAGATGAGACATATTTGGGGCATGGCCGGTGAAGGAATTGTTTTGCGTAATTATGAATATATGTCTTTCTTTCTTTTTTCTAAATAGGAGATGGTGCTAGAAGGGATAGAAAATGTAGATTTATTAATTTTTAAAAATGAAAAATTAAAAAGAATGCTTTTACAGAAATAGAGAAATCCTGAAAATGTCATCCAGGAGGCAGAATTTAAGCTAAATCATTTTACTTCTGAGTGAATATCTAGCAGGCAGTAAGAAGAGAAAAGTGACAGAATTTTGGAGCTGGAAGAAATCTTAGGGGTCATTGGTCAGCCTCCCACTTAGTGAATAATCCATTCTCCAACATCCCTGACAGATGGTCAACCAGACTAAGCCTAAATAACTCTAGTGGAGAGCTCATTTCTCCACCCTGCCAGGGCTGAATATTTTTCTATTGGAGAGCCCTGTTGGTTAGAAAGGTGGTTTTTTTTACCCCCTGATGTTGACCTGGACTCGGCCTTCTATCTTTCACTGATTGGTTCTTATCTGGCTTAAAGAACTCCACAAAACAAGTTGACTTCCTTTCCTAGTTGGCAGTCATTCAGATATTTGAAGATTTCAATCATGCTTCCTTTTGATCTTCTTTAAGCTAAACACACACTATTCTTTCAACTATCCCATCATAGAACAATTTTTCTGGAACATCATTCAGGTTATTGGATAATAGAATTTTTCAGATTTCTGGGTTAAAATTCATAAAAGATTTTATTTTTTTTTAGGTTGGGAGAGCTAAACCTCTTTCCCAAGCTATCTTTATCATCCATCTTTATTTTACTTGCTAGTGAGAGTAAGATAAACCTAGAAATTCCATTGGGTGATACCTCTACCTTTTTTTTGAGGCAATTAGGGTCATGTCTGAGACTGGAATTGAATTTAGCTCTTCCATCTAGCTGTTCCTACCTCTATTATATAATGGATGATATTACTATTAAGACAGTCTAGAAAGGCAGTGTATAGAGCATCAGTCCTGGAGTCAGGAGGACCTGAGTTCAAATCTGAACTCAAACACTTAATAAGTACCTAACTGTGAGATCTTGAACAAGTCACTTAACCTCATTGCCTTGCAAACTTCCCCCACTCCCAAAAAAAGACAATATATTAGCTCTTCTGCTTTGGGCTGAAAGTGTCAGCAAAAGTCCCATATCACTACTATATCATATTTTTGTGCCACACTTATGATCTGTTTCATGACTTCCTCACCCAATTCTTCTTTCTGTCCAGGTGATCAATAGCATAATATTCCAATGCCAACGTTGTTTTCTCTTTTCACTGATTTTCATCAAACAGCTATCTCCCATACTTCCTGGATTTCCTCACTGGAGTATTTCAAAAGTTTGAGGATGTATTTATGCTGCTCATGTAGGTTTTATATGCCTACACACACACACACACACACATATAGAATGGGGGAGAGATTTGAGGCAAGCAGACCCTCCTGCAGCTATTTTTTAATTGATTTTTTAATTTTATTTTTCCAAATACAAACTATGAAAGTTTTTCAACATTCATTCACATGCATATGCATATTTTCCAGTTACATAATTTCCTTCCACCCTCCCTTCCCACCACCTTCCCCTCAGCAGTGAAAAGTCTGGTGAACATTGTACATACACATTTGGTTTTACATCTATACAGATTAGTCATTTTCTATATGAGGAATTAGGATTGAGGGAAAAGAAAGAAAAACATAAGAAAATTTTTAAATAAGTGAATGCAGTGTTCATTTAGATTCTATAAGGTTTTTTTGTTTTATTTTTCTTCTTCCTCTAGATGTGAACAGTGTTGTCCATAGCAGGTCTCCCAGGGTTGTCCTAGCTCTCTGAATTACTGAGAGGAGTTGCATCCATCAAGTTTGTTCATCTCACAATGTTGTTAATACATATATTATTCTCTTGGTTCTGCTCCTTTCACTCAGCATCAGTTCTTATAATTTGGTCCATGCTTCTCTAGGGTCCAACCATTCATGGTTTCTTATAGAACAATAGTATTCCATAACAATTTCCCAATTGATGGGTATCCCCTCAATTTCCAATTTTTTGCTGCTACAAAAAGAGCTATGAATATTTTGGACCATGTAGGACTTTTCCTATTTTTTATGATTCTTCTGTTTATAGGCCTAATATTTGCATTGCTGGGTCAAAGGGTATGATCAGTTTTATTGATCTTTGGGTAGAGTTCCATATTGCTCTCCAAAACGGTCAGATCAGTTCACAACTCCACCAACAATGCATTAATGTCTCAATCCTCCCATGACTTCTCCAACACTGATTGTTTCCCCTTTAAATCATCTTAGCCAATCTGCTGAGTGTGAGGTGACCTTCATCATTGTTTTAATTTGCATTTCTCTAATCATTTTTGGAGCATTTTTATATGATTATATGTAGCTTTAATTTGTTTATTTGAAAACTATCTGTTCATATCCTTTGACTATTTATCAATTGGGGAATGACTTGTAACCTTAATTTGATGCAATTCTCTAAATATTTTAGAAATGACACCTTTATCAGAACCCCTAGCTGTGAAAATTGTTTCTCAGCTTTCTGTTTTCCTTCTAATTTTGGCAGCATTGGTTTTATTAGTGCAAAAACTTTTCAATTTAATTTAGTGAAAATCATCCATTTTGCAATTTATAAAAAAAATATTTCTTGCATGGCCATAAATTTCTTCCCTTTCTATTTCTTGATATGTTAATTAGTCTATGGTATTACACTTTATATCTAAATCCTATACCATTTTGACCTTATTTTGGAATAAGATGTGAGATGTGGGTCTATGCCTAGTTTTCTGATAACTGAGGCATGAGATGATGAAGGCCTGTACCAGGGGATGACAATGTCAAATGAGAGAAGGGAGTGAATCTGAAAGATGCTGCAGAGGTGAAAACAATAGATCTTGGTCATAGCTTGCATTTGGAGAAGAGATGATTCTTAGGTTTTGAGCCTGAGGGGCGGGGTCCTGTGAAGATAGGATTGCTCTCTTCAAGTAATAGGGAAAGCAGGAAGCAGGGAGGGTTTGGCAGGAAAGATAAAGAATTCTATTTTGAATATGTTCATTGGACATCCAGGAAGAGATATCTGAAAGGCAGTTGGAGATGGGAGATTAGAGATCAACAGAGAGGTGGAGGCAGGAAAAATAGATTTGAGAATCATCAGCATAGAGATGAAATTCATGGGAGCTAATGAGATTTCCCAGTGAGATAGCTTAGAGAGAAAAGAGATAAGGCTCTTGAGGGTCTCCCAAGGTTAATAGGGTATGATCTGAAGAAGGATACAGCCAAGCAGAGGAGTGGGCAGATAGGTAGGAGGAGAACAGGAGAGGTGGTGTCTGAAGACTTCCAGTGAAGAGAGGATCAAGGAGGAGAGAGGGATCAACACTATCAAAGGCTGCAGAGAGCTCTTTCAAAGTCTGCTATTCTCCTTCTTTTCTGATTTCAACCCAAAGAGGGTCTGGAACCCTGTGTATCCTCTTTGAAATCAGAAAAAAAATTATGTCTCTCTTTTCTGTGCCATGACATCACTTCCCTGACGTCATGGTCCTCTTTGAGAATGAAGAGCAAAGAGCTACAACAAAGCACTGAACAGCTGGTTATTGTTGTCACTACACGGAGAAAAGTCTTTTTTAATTCATTTTTTTCAATGAACAAAAAAATCTTTTTCCTCTCTCTCCTCATTCCTCCCCATTGCAAAAGAAAAAAATACCCAATCCATGTAACCAACATGCATAGTCTAGTGAAACAAAATCCTAAAATGGCCATATCCAAAAACTGTCTCCCAATCTGTGCTCTCTCTATAAGGAAGTGGAGAGTATGTTTCATCATGAGTCACAGCCTAGCCACCTCCTACCTTTCCTATCTTCTTAAATCTTCCCAAATACTGACACACGTTCCAATGTACAGCATAGAAATAGTCCATGTCATTCTCTTAATTTGCCACAATTTGTTTAGACAATCCTCAGTTAATTTGCATTTACTTTCTTTCCAAATAAACTTTCCAACAAAACATTGTTATAAATATTTTGG
Organism: Macrotis lagotis; assembly: GCF_037893015.1. Lineage (NCBI taxonomy): Eukaryota > Metazoa > Chordata > Mammalia > Peramelemorphia > Peramelidae > Macrotis > Macrotis lagotis. The sequence goes on along the minus strand of NC_133664.1, from coordinate 37,486,011 downwards.
TGTATGGGCATTTCTTGGGGGGGGTATTTCTTTTTACCAACAACTATCTTGGGTTATATGCCTCTTGGTGGAATCTCTGGATTAAAAGGTAGGATATTCTAATTATTTTATTTGCAGAATACCAATTGTATTCATTCAAAATTCTACTGAGATTGCCTGTGTCCCTATTTTCCCACAATCCCTCCATCTTCTTAATGTCTATTACTGCTCTTCTTTCTCTCCTTTTACTTATTCTGTTTCCTTTGAATAATGTTTAATAATGTTCCAGAAACATATTCTATTCATGGATTTTATCTCATCCAGTTTCAATCTCCTACTGTGTGAGGATAAATTTTATCTTAGAAACATAGCATTTTAGAAAGGAGGAGAATGAAAGACATAAGGGGACAAATTATGTCGATTCCTTTTCCCAGGAATAGCATTGATTAAATGTCTGAGCACAAAAAGCAACCTAACCTCATTGCAGTATTTAACACATATTTAAGGTGTAATTTAGTACTGTTGGGATTTAAATTCGGTATAGGAAGAAGATATATTAAAGGAAGCTACTAGAATTTATTTCTGCCTAAATAGCAAGGAGAAAAATTTATTTTCCCATTACCGAGTTACATCAGTTCTGCATAATAAATAGAGAATGATTTTTTTTTTTGGCTTGACAAATAAGATATTAATGGGAACACCATGCAGTCATGCAGTGTAGACAAGACATCAAATTATAGAACTTAAAGTCTCCTGAGAAAATCAGACTGCTTTCAACAAAAACCCACAACCTTCCCCCAAACTGTGAGAGGTGTTTTAGTCTCTTAAAATCTGGCATCTTATATACTACATTACCAATCTAGATGCATCTTTCATGTCTGGCTTTGTCTCCGACCCAGTTAAACATTAAGGAGTCCATTTTCCTAAATCTAAATTTTTCCTCTGTCAGCTGAAGTCATCAGAAGAGTCATAAGAGAGAGTTATTAGGGGGTCTATCAAAATCTTCAAAATTGTATAAAATTGAACAGGAGTTGTCTGCATACCACTAAAACAAAATTGGAGAAAAATATTCAGTAACCCATGAATTTTTTGTTTTAGAGAGAACAAATATACACATTTTTAATGGGACAATTGTTCCTCTACTGTCTGTTTTTTATGTACTCATAATCATGCTTATTGCTGACATTTTTAAGTGTTTGTAGCAAATTTTTAAGTGTATGTAGCAATTTTTAAAATATGAAAATAGACCTAATTTCCTCAGTCTTGCTTCTATTTTTCTCCTCAACCTTCCCATATTCCAGGGAATTCTGGATACCCCAGGGTATTTCCGAACTTCATCAGTGTGTTTCAACCCAAGTATGTGCTTCAGACAAATTCATTTGAGAAATGCTGTACAAATCCATTGTTTAACAACAACATTTACATATAAAATTGTTTACGAGTGCTTAAAAAGCATCCTTTTCAAAGTGAAATGGTTCCTATGTTTACCTTATTAATTGACTTGTAAATATTTTTTAGTATTTTTTTCAATTTCAATCTTGCCTGTTCTACCCAATTTGGGTGGTAAAAATTCAAAATTGGATATTGTGCTTGGCATAGTTAGAAAAAGCAAAGGATTTCGAATGCGAAACCTGACTTTGAATTTCTGTCACCTAACAGTTATGGGACTTTGGGCCAGTCACTCAAGTCCCTCAGTTTCAAGTTTCTTTATCTGTAAAAGAAGGAAGTTGGGTCAGATAAATTATGAATCTCAGTTTCTTGATTCTTAGAGACAATACTACCTGTAAATATGACAAGAGTCAGTGAACTTGAAATTCAATCAATATTTCAATGGTGTCATTAGGATAAATATTCCTTCTAATAATGCAGATTGAATACCATTCATGCCATGTATGACCCTGGCAGTGAGTTGGAAAGACTCCCCTTGAAGACATCCCCTCACAGAATGAGTGGATGAGAACAAAGTCCTTACATGACTGTGTTATTGAGTGCAAGTCAAGATAACAACCATTAAATAAGCACTTCTGGAGAAGATTGACACCTCTGGTGTGAGGGGTTGCCAAGCCCTTTGCTCATCCTCCTTTGATGTCCACCTTCACCCAGCTCTCACCTATGACACCAAGAAGCTGTAGCATCAACTTCACCCTGGAAAATTGTCTCAGTAGATGGATTGAACTATGTTAGTAGATGGGTAGACTAGTTGAAGGTCTCTGTCAGCTTCCAACCTGACAGTCAAAGTTGGTTTAGCTTAAGCATGTGAAGACTTTTCCCTGCAGAATGGTGAATGAAAACAATTTGCTCTAATGGTCATGAAGGTGGCTGGTCATTTATATCGATAATATGTGTTTCTAATACTTTATAACTGAATTTGTGTTTTTAACTTGAGGAAGGGGGAAAAACAACATGACAGGGAGGGAATAGAGAGAAAGTAATATTAGAAGCTTCTGGCCTAATGTAACTACTATCAGAGACAACTCTCTCATGAGTCATCATATGTGCTAAATAAATGTTTTTTAATTTATTCATTCTATCTATGAATATTTTAAAATTTGTTTCTTGAATTTTTCAGATCTCTAGGTTAAGAGTAATAGAAAATTTTTAGATAGAAGAGAATATCCACACCCACAAAACAACAGGTTCTCAAACTTTTTGGGTCTTAATATTCCTTTACATTCTTAAAAATTATTGAAGATCCAAAGAGTTTTTACTTATGTGGGTTATATCTCATCACTACATAATCATGTAAGAAATTAAAATGTTTAAGTAGTATCATGAAAATAATTTTGCCTATTGGACTGCCATGGGTCCTTATATTATACTTTGAGAACCACTGATCTAGTCCAGTGGTGTTAAACTTAGACAATGGCCACTAATCTTATATTAGGATCCCATTATTGATTTAATTTTAAAATATGTTAATGCTTTTTGATATTTTATTTATTTTGCCATTTTTTCCCAATTATATTTTAATTTCCCTTCAGAAGTGTTATGGGATGAATATGGGCAAGTGTTTGTCAACACTTTTATTTGATTTATAAGGAGAATGAGTTGCAGAAAGGGACTCAAAGTCCTGTAAACCATGTCAAAAATATGGAATCATGTAGGATTTTCTTACATTTCTCAAAGAGAATGGTAGAAATCAGACTTAAATGTACATCTCCTGACTAAAGTGGTTTGTGATATCTGGGATCAAATATACAAGAGAAAAAAACTGTAAATGTCAGACCTTGCCAAGTAGGAAAGACTGGAGCATGAGAGAATTTTTCTGGACTGGGCTAATGAAGACAGAGAAAGAGGATCTAAATAGTTTTCCAGTAAATATGATAATTAAAAATAGATGATCTGAAGAATTTGTTCAGTCTCTTTTTTTCTCAGAGTTTGTCTAAATTCTTGTATAACTGTTTCTGATTTCCACTCAGTTTACCTGTGTACATTAAAAAAAAATGAGCATATAAAAAATGGTCAACCAACTTGCAATACATTGGAAGAATCATGGACTGGGTACCTTGTGTTCTGAGGTTATTATTGGGATTGGATAAATACTCATGTCTCTAATAAAAGGAAGGGAGGGAATAAGCATTTATATGGCACTGACTGTATATCAGGTATTCTTAGAAATATTATCTCCTTACAACAACCCTAAAGTGGTGTTTCTATTATCCCGACTTTATAGTTGAAGAAATTGAAACAAACAGAGATTAAAAGACTTTCCCAGGTCATATACCTAGTAAGTCTCTGAGACAACATTCAAGCTCAAGTCTCCCTGACCAAGCCTAGACTATCTACCAGTGCCTCTAAATTATAAGTGGGCCAAGAGATAGTATATACTTATATATACCTATATACTTACTTAATTGAGGCTATAGATCTGGACTTAAAACAGACTTTACTCGATATTTTTAAAGAATGTTTTTCTTCCCCCCCCCAAATTACATGTAAAAATAATTTTAAATATTTTTAAAATAATTTTTGAGTTCCAAATTCCCTCCTACCTTCCCTTTCCCCCTCCTCTTGAGAAAGCAAGCATTTTAATATAGCTTATACTGGTGCATCATACAAAATATATTTCCATATTAGTCACATTGCAAAAGAGAACATAGACCAAAAAAAGAAAGAAAAAAGGAAAAGAGAAAGTTAAAAAATATGGTTTGATCTGCATTTAGATTCCATCAATTCTTTGTCTGGAAGTAGATGTCATTTTTCATCCTAAGTCTATAAGTTTATATCATTTGGTTGCATCTTTAAAGTTTTTCATATATTTCTTTTTAAATAACTTTTATTTATTTAAGGCAATGGGGTTAGGTGACTTGCCCAAAGTCACATAGCTAGGAAATTATTGTGTCTGAGGCTGTATTTGAACTCAGGTCCTCTTGACTCCAAGGGGCAGTAGTGCTGTATTCACTGTGCCACCTCACTGCCCTCATATATCCCTTTGGTTCCCATCTCTTCTTAAGTTTCCCCCTCTCCATATCATAATGGGCTTTTGTTCTTCTAAGGACCTATCAAATTCCCTTAGGTAAGCACTCAGGCTAACTCTGATGTAGAACTTGTTTAATTTCCCATGACCAAAAAAATGACAACAGGTTGTCACCTAGCCCTTTCATCTCTGAAAGGTCTTTGCCTTCCCCAAGGGCCTTTCCAGTCCTCTTGGAATAGTATTAACCTGGGTGGGGCTTCCCAGCAAGAGGCAGAAAAACCTATGTGCTAAAGTCAATCCTACCTTCCTTCTGGACCTACATCTCCAACTCACCATATCTCCTCCTGTTTTCTAGCCTCTCCCCTTCTGACCTCCAATTCCTAATCAATGTGCCTCTATTTGACACCTGTTCTTGCTCTCCATGAAGGTGTGTGTGTGTGTGTGTGTGTGTGTGTGTGTGTGTGTGTGTGTGTGTGTGTTACTATCTACTGCCTTGAAGGGTCTGTGTAAGCAGTGAAGTTTCTCTAAGTCCAGGTCTGTGTGTTGGTCCTCTCCGAAGACTACATCTCCAAGGGTGGAAACCTGACTCATTATCAAATCAAAGTTTTTACTGGAAAAGGAAGAATCAGAGAAAGGAGGGTTCACACCTCATTCAGGGAAGTCACATCTACCTTCCTTTTGGAACCTGATCCAGTACATATAAGGTACAATCTAATAAAGTTATCTGTAAATAGGGTTGTGAAAAAAGCCAACTCAGAAAGAAGGTTTGAGATCTAATTGTTAAATTTTTCAATGGGGGGGGGCATTTGCACCTCAGAAATCAGCTACAAAACAGAGTTTGATTTACTGTTTTGTATTTTGAGACTTGATAATTGATTGAAAAAGTATTAATAATGTAGACTTAACAACTTAAAAGTTGTTTAATGTCCCTTCCTGATTTTTTTTCTGGAGAGCTGGTGGTTAAACATAAAGTTAAAAGTCATGTTGCCTTACTTACTATATAAGTAAGTATGACATAATAAAAAAAAAAACATAGACTAGGATTACTGAGCCCCAGTTTCTAGAAATAGCTCTGACATTAACTAATAGGGCTACTTCCTTCAAACCACTTACCCCAATCTGGAAATGCATTTACTCATCTGACAAAATTTAAATTTCCAAATTTAAAAGATTATTTGTGAGATCCAAGTTTCCTTCCAACTTCAAAAAATAAATTCAAGAAGCATATGCAGATGAAAAGGTTTTGAAGAAGAGAATATAATCTTCAAATGAAACATTGCTGGCAGACAGCATAGGGCAAAAGTCACTCTGGCCAGGGGATCAGATGACCCTAGCGTCTCTCTCTGAGGCTTAGTTCTTAATCTGTAAAACTGGGATAATATTTGCACTCTCTCATAGGGATGCTGGGAAAGCCGATGAAATCATGTGAGTGTCCAATGCAAAGTATTATACAATAATACAATTACAGAATGTAATACAATAAAATTACAGAATGTAAACGAGATCTGCTTCCCCTTAAAGGGTCAGGAAGCCTAAAAGTTTATGTCCAAATGTGGAGAGAGAAAGGCCATTGGACTGACACTTAAAAATAAAATAAAAAGAAGTTTCTTTATGACTTGGTTGAATAAAGAGATATTAGTGTCTGGGCTCATATTTGCCCTTGGCAAAAGGAAGCTGGTTGTAGTCCTCTCAGGGGCCCTCCCATACCTCCCCACCTTTGTAGAGATCAGTGGGAGCCAGTTGTTGTATGCCTGGGATTGAAGGCAGTTCAAGGAGCATTGAATGTGGAGTTGAAGGAGATGAGTTCAGTCTAGTCAGTCACTTTCTGCCTCTGTGACCTTGGGCAAGAGACCTGCCTTTCTGGTTTGTTTTGTTTTGTTTAGGTTTTTGTAAGGCAAATGGGGTTAAGTGGCTTGCCCAAGGCCACACAGCTAGGTAATTATTAAGTGTTTGAGACTGGATTTGAACCCAGGTACTCCTGACCCCAGGGCCGGTGCTTTATACACTGCAGCCACCTAGCCACCCCCTGACTTTCTATTAAAGGAGGACCTTGGATCTGGCGTTCTTAACCTGCAGTCTGTAGCTTACTTTTATAAGATTTCTATAACTATTTAAATAGGCAGTACTAGATGATTCAGAAGACTGGAGAGCAAATCCTGCCTCAGATAATCACACACGTAATCACAGAACCTTTCCTAGCCTCAGTTTCCTGATATGTAAAAATGTGGATCATATTAGGGTCTAGTCTACCTCACTGAATGGTTGTGAGAATCAAAGGAGATAACATTGGTAAGGTGCTCTGTAAACTTTAGAACCCTATAGAAATGCTAGCTATTGGTTTTTTATTTATTTTTATTAAAGATATTATTTGAGTTTTACAATTTTCCCCCAATCTTACTCCCCCCCCCCCACGGAAAGCAATCTGTCAGTCTTTACTTTGTTTCCATGTGGTACCTTGATCCAAATTGAGTGTGATGAGAGAGAAATCATATCCTTAAGGAAGAGACAAGAAGTCTAAGAGGTAACAAGATCAGACAATAAGACATCTGGTTTTTTTTTTTCTAAATTAAAGGGAATGGTCCTTGCACTTTGTTCAAACTCCACAGCTCCTTATCTGGATACAGATGGCACTCTCCTTTGCAGACAGCCCAAAATTGTTCCCAATTGTTGCACTGATGGAATGAGCGAGTCCATCAAGGTTGAACATCACCCCCATGTTGCTTTTAGGGTGTACAGTGTTTTTCTGGTTCTGCTCATCTCACTCAGCATCAGTTCATGCAAATCCTTCCAGGCTTCCCTGACATCCCGTACCTCCTGGTTTCTAATAGAACAGTAGTGTTCCATGACATACATATACCACAGTTTGCTAAGCCATTCCTCAATTGAAGGACATTTACTTGATTTCCAATTCTTTGCCACCACAAACAGGGCTGCTATGAATATTTTTGTACAAGTGATGTCTTTACCCTTTTTCATCATCTCTTCATGGTATAGACCCAGTAGTGGTATTGCTGGGTCAAAGGGTATGCACATTTTTGTTGTCCTTTGGGCCTAGTTCCAAATAGCTGTCCAGAAAGGCTGGATGAGTTCACAGCTCCACCAACAGTATAATAGTGTTCCAGATTTCCCACATCCCTTCCAACAATGATCATTATCCTTTCTGGTCATACTGGCTAGTCTGAGAGGTGTGAGGTGGTACCTCAGAGAAGCTTTAATTTGCATTTCTCTAATAAGTAATGATTTAGAGCAATTTTTCATATGGCTATGGATTGCTTTGATCTCATCTGTAAATTGCCTTTGTATATCTTTCGACCATTTGTCAATTGGGGAATGGCTTTTTGTTTTAAAAATATGACTCAGTTCTCTGTATATTTTAGAAATGAGTCCTTTGTCAAAATCATTAGTTGTAAAGATTGTTTCCCAATTTACTACATTTCTTTTGATCTTGGTTACAGTGGTTTTATCTGTGCAAATCTTTTTAATTTAATGTAATTAAAATCATCTAATTGGTTTTGGTGGTGTTCTCCAGCTCTTCCTTAGTCATAAACTGCTCCCCTTTCCATAGATCTGACAGGTAGACTAGTCCTTGATCTTCTAATTTGCTTATAGTATTGTTTTTTTATGTCTAAGTCCTGTAACCATTTGGATCTTATCTTGGTAAAGGGTGTGAGGTGTTGGTCTAATCTAAGTTTCTTCCATACTAACTTCCAATTATCCCAGCAGTTTTTATCAAAGAGGGAGTTTTTATCCCAATAGCTGGACTCTTTGGGTTTATCAAACAGCAGATTACTATAATCATCTCCTGCTTTTATACCTAGTCTATTCCACTGGTCCACCACTCTATTTCTTAGCCAATACCAAGCAGTTTTGATGACTGATGCTTTATAATATAATTTTAGATCAGGTAGGGCTATGCCACCTTTTTTTGCACTTTTTTTTCATTAAGCTCCTGGAAATTCTTGACTTTTTATTTCTCCATATGAATTTACTTACAATTTTTTCTGACTCATTAAAGTAAGTTTTTGGAATTTTGATTGGTAGGGCACTAAACGGGTAGTTTAATTTTGGTAGAATTGTCATTTTTATTATATTAGCTCTACCTATCCATGAGCAGTTGATATTTGCCCAGTTATTTAAATCTGATTTAATTTGTGTGAGAAGTGTTTTATAATTGTTTTCAAAAAGTTTCTAAGTCTGTCTTGGCAAATAGACTCCCAAGTATTTTATATTGTCTGAGGTTACTTTGAATGGGATTTCTCTTTCTAGCTCTTCCTGCTGTATCTCGCTAAACATATATAGAAAAGTTGAGGATTTATGGGGGTTTATTTTATAACCTGCAACTTTGCTAAAATTGCTAATTGTTTCCAGTAGTTTTTTGGATGATTTCTTGGGATTCTCTAGGTAGACCATCACGTCATCTGCAAAGAGTGAGAGTTTTGTCTCTTCCTTCCCAATTCTAATTCCTTCAATTTCTTTTTCTTCTCTAATTGCTGAAGCTAACATTTCTAATACAATATTGAATAGTAGTAGTGATAATGGGCATCCTTGTTTCACCCCTGATCTTATTGGGAATGCCTTTAGCCTCTCCCCAATGCTAACTATTGTTATCATTATTATTATTACTATGGAATTCTTTGTATTTTATTTTGTTATTTAAAGGTATTATCCAGAGAAGGAGCCAAAGGTTTCATCAGGTTGACAAAGGAGTCCGTGATTATGACACAAAAAAGTTCAGAACTCTTGGACTGGATGTTCTCTAGAATATGTTCCAACCCCAAGTCTGTGATTCATTTATGAATGGATATCAAGTACCCAATGAATACCAATTGCTGTTGCAATCTCGGAATTACATTTGGAATTAACTTGACATCCAAACCTTTAGGGAAAGAAAGAGAGGGGGGTGAGGGAGGGAGGGATGGAGGGAGGAAGGGATCAAGAAGGGAGGAAGAAGAAAGGAAGGAAGGAAGGAAGAAAGAAGGAAGGAAGGAGGAAAGAAGGAAGGAAGGAAGGAAGGAGAGAGGGAGAAGAGAGAAGGAAAGAGAGAGAGAGAGAGAGAGAGAGAGAGAGAGAGAGAGAGAGAGAGAGAGAGACCACAAAGAGTAATTTATCTATCTGGGCAGAGCAAGAAAACATTGCCATTGCAGACTCACTACTGTAGCTTCTTGCCTTCACCTTGCTAAGGCAAAGCTTGCAAGTCCCAAAGGTTCCCTGGTGGTTGCCTTCTCCATCTGTGCAGAATGGGATTCAGTCATTTCTTCAAGACCTTTTAGCTCATGGGAATGAGCTGAGGAAGTAAAGGAAGACAACAAATGAGCATCTTCAGTGAGGATAGATGAGGGGGGAGAGATGCAAAGAGATAGCAACTTTGATTTAAGTAGATTTTTTTCCCCTCATAAATGTTGGCTATGGTTTCCATTGGGACTTTGGAAGCTAAGTGCTAATTGGTCATAAAAGGCAGATGATAAAGCACTCCTCAGTTTGGAGGAAGAGAAGGGAAGAGGGCTATTGGTGCCTAAACCTGGTTTGGGAGCTTCTGAGGAAAGAGAAAGGGTAGTTTAGAATAGGCACTGTGCAAAGAAAGTTGACACAAGATATAAAATAGCAAAATATCTTTGCTGAGGTGGGAGACTCTGAGAATGGAATATTACATATGTCAGATGTTTTGTTGAACTGTTGGGGTTTTTCCTATTGCTTATTCCATTATGAGGAATAGTTCTCTGGGAGTGGAAGGGGAGCCTATACATTAGAAAACAGAAATGATATAAAAATGAAAGATTGCAATACTTCCAACAAAATGATAGCAGTCCGAGCATCTTTTTTCCTGTGTGCATAAAAATGAGAAGAATTTGGCCATGGCTCCATGGAGTGTATAGTGTTTGTCTTTCTGCCATGGACTGAGTCTTAGAGATGACTTAGGAGCCAGAGAGAAATCAGCTACCCAGATGCTACTACCCAGGAGGAGGTTGGTCGCCGTAGCAACCTGCATCTAACCCATCCTACTTCCTCTCTGTATTCTTGTGGCATCAGAAGCAATGTCTTCAGTTGCAAAGGTACACCCTCAGCTGAAGTCAAGCCACTTGGAGTCTGGTCCCATCCCAATTCTCTGATCTTCATCCAATTTGGGTGTGTGTGTGGGGGGGGGGTGGGGATAGTTGGGAGAGTGCCTTCCTGAATCTATAGTTTCTTTGGTGCAAGGAACATTCCAGTATTGAATCTCCCTACATAATTACAGATAATCTCTCTAAAATTTATAGCCTTAATGAGTTATCCAGAACACTAAGACATTAAGGGACTTACCCTACTTCTAGAAGAAGGCAGTTAGGTGGCACAATGGATAGAGTTCGAGTCAGAAAAACCTGAGTTCATATCTGACCTGGATGATCCTGGACACCTTGTTTGCCTCAGTTTTCACCTCTGCAAAATGGTCTGTAGAAGAAAATGGAAAACGATGCCAAGAAAGCCCCAAATGGAATCATGAAGAGTCAGACAGGACTGAAAACAATTTCTAATCCTTCTGCCTAGGGGCATATAATACCCCTAAGTAAAGTTTACTATCTGCATCTCTAGCATTGTGCCCTCTAGTTTTATGTTCTGCTTATTACATTGTTTACTTTAGTCCAGAGCCTCAACAAACAACACAATACTGTATGTATTTTCAACTTAGAATTTTATAGATGACTAAGAATACAGGTTCTAATGGCCAAAAGGTGAAATATTCTCCCTCCCTACTCCAGCTAAATCACATTGTAAAGTGTATATTCACAGTCACTTTTTTTGGTGACACAAATCCTCTGGAAGTGAAGCCTACTTCCTCCCCATTCCCCAATGATGGTTTTTGTTTTGTTGTATAGAGCAGGGGAGTTAAAGGACTTGTCCAAGGTCATACTGTTAGTATCTCAGGTCAGATTTGGACTCACTCAGGTTCTTCTGACTCCAGGGCCAGTGTTCCATTCACCGCACCACCTAGCTGCCTTCAATGAGGTTTTAAGATGTATAAAATAAAATACACAGGATTACAAAGTCAACTATGTTGAAATATAATTATCAAAAAAATTTTTATAAATTCATAGACTCTTGGTTAAGAATCCTGTTTTAAAGCATTTTCCTGAGTGAGAATTTGAGAAGCACAGTTCTGTTATATTGCTAAGTTAATTGAAGTCACTGGATGTAAGCTCCCTGAGGGCAGGGACTTTTTCATTTTTTTCCTTGGTCTTTGTATCCTGGTATCTGGCACAATGAGTGACATGCAGTTGTTCAGCTATTTCAGCCAGGTCTGAGTCTCCGTGACACCATGTGGGGTCTTCTTGGCAGATAATGGGTAGTTTTTTGCCATTTCCTCCTCCAGCTCACTTTACAGATGAAGAAACTGAGGCAAGCAGGGTGAAGTGACTTGCCTAGGGTCACACAGCAGGTAAGTGCTTGAGGCCAGATTTGAACTGAAGACGAGTGTTACTGACTTCAGGCTTGGCAAACTATGCACTGTGGTACCACCTCATTGTCCTGGTACCCATCGGTGCTTAAAAAATGCTTGCTGATTGACTTTAATTGCTATTGGAAGCTACCCATTCCTTGCTTTCATGTATGTTGCAAAATACTAAAAGATAAGAATGAAAATCAAAGTATAAATATCCTTTCCTTTCTTCAGCCTCTAATATACTCTGATATTAGGTGCATGTAAGTCCTATAGAGCCAGGCTTGAGAATTCAGGTTTTTTTCCCCTACCTTCAAATCCACCTCTGATTCCTTCTTAATCAATCTACCAACCAATCCATAAGGTTATCTAGGCAACTAGGAAGTGCAATGACCAGAAAATCTGGAAACAGTTTGAATTAGTGACCCTGAGCAAGTCCCTTAACCCTTGTTTTGTCTCAGTTGAAGAAATGGGGATGATAACTGACTGTTACCCAGGAATGTTGAGATGATATTTGTGATGAGCTTGGCACAGTGTGGGCAAGGGCTTTCTATGCATTGGTCTCTGTGTCTTTAATTCTATTATTCAGGTAATCTGATTTCAGACTATTGATTGATTCTCAGAGTCATTGCAGTTGAGGTAAAGGGGACCTCAGATGCCATTTAGAACAATGCCTTCATTTTATAGATGAGGAAACAGAGCCCCAGAAAAGTTAGGATCATACAGCTAGTAAATATCTGAAGCAGAAATGCCAGCTTGTGGTGTTCCATCGCTAATTCCTCCTAACTCCAAGTCCAGTACTCTACCCACGATGCCACATTGTGGCTGTGTTGGTCCCAAAGTTGCATAGTTCTCTACTCACATGTTATTCTAATGCTTCAGAATGGTTTGGAGGTGACCCAGGAGAAAGTGGCCATACCAGAACACAGACTTAGCCTGGCCCCGCCAAATTGAAAGGAGTTTGAAAATGATCCTAATTTGATAAGGATACCAACTTAGCTAAATGCTAAGAAATTCTTAGTGAGAAGGTAGAACTCTAGGCCAATTGGTCATGTCAATTCTTTATTTTTTTTAAGGTTTTTTTCAAGGCAATGGGGTTATGTGACTTATCTAAGGCCACAGAGCTAATTATTAAGTGTGTGAGGCTGAATATGAACTCAGGTCCTCCTGACTCAAGGGCCAGTGCTCTATCCACTGAGCTACCTAGCCACCCTGGTCACATCAATTCTTAAAATAAGAAGCGGTTGAGATCAGCTGCATGGGAGAAGTGTCTCACAAGGAAATTATGAATCATTCTAGGAACAGGGAAATAATTATTCATATAGTACCTACTACATGGTGGTGCTTGTCTCATGGTATCACCTTCCTGATATCTTGGTTCTTTTCAAGAATGAAACAGCATCATCACCATCACCATGTGGTGCCACTATGTAAGTACTTTGCAAATATTGTCTCATTTGATCTTCTCAATGTCCCTATGAGCTAGATATTTTAGAGTTGAGGAAACTGAGGTAAACAGAAGTTTGTTGGGGGGGGTGTTTAAGAGACTTCCCCAAGGTCACATAGCTAGTCAGTTCAGGGGGCCAGATTTGAGCTTGGGTCTATCCTGACTCCAGGTGCAGTGAACCCCTCGACTGAGTGATTATATTCTGGTTGATTAACCCAGAATCATCTCCCCTAGGCATTCTAGAGCTATATTGTGAGGTGTGTTTTCAAACTCCCATTAACCAAGTTCCATTTAACCCCATAACACCAATTTTTACAAAGGAATGTTTACTTCAAAAATATTGCAAGAAAAAAAATTCTTTTGGAGGCATGGCAGCTTAATCTTTCCCATTCCCACCTTGGTATCTGAGTGACTAACTCACTCTTAGCTGGGTTCTTATTGGTCCATCCACCAAGTTCATGTCCTAATTCAGCATCACTGTTGGGTGAGTTCTTGTCTCAGTTATTGCTAGACTGGGTTCATTTTTCCACAGAACCAAATGTTGACCTTAATGGGGAAGGCTCAAGACCTTTGCCTTGCATATCAGTAAATGATTTTGGTGATTTTCCCATTGAACTTATCAGTCCATTAGCATCCAAAATCAAGATTCTAACACTACTACTCTGCTAGGCAACTAGGTGGCCTAGTGGACAGAGCACTGAGTTTGAAATCGGGAAGACTCTCTTCAAGAGATCAAATCTGACCTCAGATACTAGCTATGTGATCTTGAACAAGTCGTTTCATCCTGTTTGTCTCAGTTTCCTCATCTGTAAAATGAATTGGAGAAAGAAATGTCAAAACCCTCTTTGCCAAGAAAACCCAAAATGGGGTCATGAAGAACTGGCCACAACTCAAATGACTGAACAGCTAGAAGACTTGGTCTGAGAAGCATAGCATTTAGCATGAGTTGAATAAAATGTCTTAGGTAGAAAGGGTATATTGATATACAAAGTTGAATAACTGCTTGGTGGGTGTGTTATAGTAAGAATTTCTTTGTGTATGAGTTGGATTAGATGGCCATAGAGGTCTCTTCTGATTCTTAAAGTCTTTGAGTCCTCTAGGGTTCTACTCATCATCCAGGCAACTTTATAAACCAAAATGCCCCTCCCTGGGCACCAACTCCCCAACAGACTAGGTCTCTCCTAAAATCCCCGAGGGCAGGGAGTGTTTTCACTTTCGCATCTGGGCACTTTGTAAATACTTAGGAAATTATATTTACTTGTTCATTCACATGGTAATAACAATAAATGATTAAATAAGTCACTGCCAGACCTTACCAAATCCTCCAACTGTCTCCCCATAAAGGATTTTTTTTTTCATCTCTTTTCATAGATCCGTGACAAAAGAAAAGAGTCCTTTGGTTCTATTTTTCCCCCAATGTAATTATGTTGATTAATGTTCCATATGGAGTGGAAGCCATTGTTTTGGAGTACTTCGGTGTCCAGTAACCTACTGAGCTGTAAGTGTTTATGTTTCTCATTTCCTGGACATTTTTTGACATTGCTAGATAAAGATCAAGCCTCAATGTCTGTTGAAGTTACAGCCTATGATAAGCTTAAAGGCTGAAATACAGTAAACACCTAAAGTCATGACAGGAAAAATGACCTTTGAGAGTTTTGCTAGGTCAGAATAAACACCAGGAGATGACAATGATAATAATAATTTGTGAATTAATTGAGTTTGCATTTTTACTCCTAAAGCTAATATTAAAAAGCCGGAATCTGAGTCTTTTATCCAATCCACTCCAATTACTAAGCAACTATGGTTTAAGAAAATGAATTGGCACAGGGTGTAGAATTCTGGCTTGGAATGGGGAAGATCTGAGTTCTAATTCTGCCTCAGAAACTTATTATTTGTGTGAGACTTGGCAAGTCAATTACCTTCTGTTAAGCTTAGTTTTTCTCTTTTGAGAAATGGAAATAATAATCAAAAAAAGATAGGACATATTAAGAGCTTTGCAGACCTTCAGGTATCCTGTACTGAGGAAGACAAACAGCTCCTGGCATTTAGGAGCTTATATTCTACTGGTTGAATCCAAAATGGAAACAGATAAGTATAAACAGACTAATTTACAGAGAGAACTATTTGTAAACAAAAGTGTTTTAATTTTACTCAACTTGCCTCTTACAACTGGGATCTAAGCTTAGCAAATACATCCAAGTAAAAGAATCTGCTTTAAAATATTACTCTTAAAAACACAAGTATAAACTGACAATAATAGTTATTCCTAAGACTATGCAATTTTTACCCTTGGTGCAAATAAGATTATGGCTAAATGAATTATTGAATTTTTAAAGAAAGTAATGTGAGGAACATAAGCATACAGTTGCTGAGGTTTAGGCAATTATAATTAGGATGGGTTCCATTTACTTTAATGGGCTAAACATAATTCAGCCTTCTTTGGCTTGGCTGGAGGTACAGCCCTCTGGTTTTCCCTTAGGTTGCCAAACACCTGAAATAACCTATTCCAATCCAATAAACATTTATTAAGCACCTACTCCTTGCCAGGCATTCTGCAGGGTGCTGGGGCTCCAAAGAGCTTAAAGTTGATGGGGGAAGGAGGTAGGATGGGCAGAAATATCCTATGATGAGATGAATAGAAAAGTAGGCAGCAGGACTTAGGCAACACAGGAGTAGGAGAAATCTCATCTTTTCTTTGAAGACAGCTAGCAGAGATGAGGAAGTTGGGAGACACATTTTTAGTGCTGGGGACTTGTTTCCATAGTCCTTTGGAATCAATAGCCATTTGTTTTTGCATAGATGGCATTTTTCCTTCCTAGAATTGTTGAGGTACAGGAAAAATGTTGAGGTTCAGAATGTAGGTTGCCTCTCTAAAGAAGTCAAACTCAGTCTTTTTCCAAGTCAAGTAAAGGCATCTGGGGGAACCACATCTACCCCGAAGCAAGCTGCCTCCCAAAGGGAGATAGTAAGTCAAACTAGGAGAGGAGTAAGCTTTTAAGAGGTTGAGATGAGGTCATCAGGGCTATGTAGATTGGGGGGGAGGTCAGTAGCTCAAAGACTTAATCCTTTCAGGTTAGGGCAGGATTTATTGTTTTGTTGATAGGGGCTTAATTTGTGCCTGCAGGGAGGGATTTACTGAGTCAGGTTTATTGACCTCATCAGAATCAAGGAATGGTAGAGCTTGAAGACCCCAGAGAACATCTAGTCTCTTTATTTTACAGATCAGGAAACAGACTCAGTGAGGCTGAAGTGACTTGTCCTAGGTGTGATAGGAAATAAATGTCAGAGTCAGGATTCAAATCCACACCATCTATACAGTGCTCTTTCCATGGTATCCCAATCTCTCTCATCTGGCCCAAATTCCATTTCCCCCAAGTTAAAAGAGGAAGCTGAGATCCCAAGAAAGAAGGGACTTGTCCTGAGATTAGGAAGAGAGCCAAAATAGGATGTAGGTCACCGGACTCCCATGCTCTTTCTAGAACATTAGACTGCTCTTCACTTGTGGGCTCCATGTCAGTGTTATTAGATAGCCTTGGTTCTGCTTTTGAGTAAGGAAAACCTAACCTCAAACTTTAATGGAATGGAAAAATTGTTGAACCGGCAGGTAAGAAATCTAAGTCTGAATCTTGGCTCGGCCAATAACGTGCTTGGTCACTTTAGATACTTCATCTCTCTCAATCTCGAGTTCTTCATCTGTTAAATGAGGGGACATGTTAGGCAATTGCCAGAGCCCTCTAAACTCTAAAATTCTATAATCTTATGGACTTGTTTTCTTTAGGGTGTAGTTTCTTCCTAATTACTACTGATAGGAAGCAAGGCAATTGATCTGGATATCAGCCTCTTCCCCCTCCACAATGGCTTAGAGCCAGACTATCAAAGCAGAACTAATGACCTGTATTAAGGTTTCCAAACATCCTCCTTTGGCAAAACCAACCTATGACTGTTTGCAGGTGGATTAAGAGCCAGGTGAGACCTTTGTAGCTTATGTGTTCCCAGAAACCAGAGTGATTTGCCTTGTTTTTATATTTCACTGTACTAGATTTATCCTCTTGAGGAGAGTTTGGTATAGTGAACTATTTTGTAAACAATTGAAGATCTTAAGACAGAAGCCACACTAAAGAAAAGAACCCTGTCACCAGATAAGTGATGGTCTTGTCCTTAACAACATCTCCTGAGCCCTTCCCTATTTTTCTAAGGTATACCTGAACCATAGGTTAATGGATCCTGGGAAATGGAAGTTAATAGAACTCTAACCCTCTATATCATTTAGTAAAGGATGGGCATAGTTCATGGTCCTATTTTTAGTCACCTGCTGAGACCCTCAGCTATTTATAACAATAAGAACTCATATTTATATAATTCTTAAAGTTTTCAAAATGCTTTCTTTTTATCCACCCTGTGAGACAGGTAGAGCATCTGTGAACAGTGATGCTGTAGGTATCAACAGTAGCAAAAAGGTATGTAATAAGACTGTGAAGATAAGTTGGGTCCATAATGGGACTTTAAGAAAAAAACTCTTAAACTTTCAAAAAAAAACATGCTTTATTGATTGAGATTGGTTTTTATGACATAGGCAATGGGGTATTATTAGAGATTTTTGGCAAGGTGTGTCCTAATAAATGATGTTTGAGGAAGATTGATTTAATAGTAGTGTGCAGGATGAAGTGGAAGACAAAGGCTAGGAGGATGGAAACCAGGTAGGAAGTTGACAAGATATATCCTAATAAATGATGTTTGGGGAGGATTAATTTAAAAACAGTATGCAGGATGAAGTGGAAGATAAAGGCTAGGAAGATGGAAACTAGGGAACAACAGATTAGGCATGAACACTTGAATTGCAACATCGACAATAGGAATTCAAGTGTGAAAAATACATTAAAGGAAGAACCAACAAGATTTGGTAGGAACTCACAAGAAATGAGAAACCAGAGAGAAAGAAGAGTCTAAGAAGATTGAGATTTTGAGTGAGAGGAAGATTAGGTCATTGGGGAAAAAAGTAGGGAATTTAGAAGAAAATCTATTCAGGTGCAAGATGATAAATATATTTCTTGAAATGTTAACCAGATGAAAAATGGAAGCTATAAGACTGGGTCCTAGCAAAGGAGTTGGAGATATGGATTTATGAGTATAGATTCTGGGCCCTCTACTACTTTTCACACAAATTCTCCTAAATCCATTAAGATCTGAGGAGTTATTTTAATGAATAACTGAGACCATGATCTATCATACCTAACCACAAGAGGTATCTGAGCTTTTCACTATCTTTCTTTTGTATTTATATGAGTTTCATTGTCCCAATCAACTATATCATCAAGAAAACTAGGGGTGGCTAGGTGGCATAGTGGATAAAGCACCGGCCTTGGAGTCAGGAGTACCTGGGTTCAAATCTGGTCTCAGACACTTAATAATTGTCTAGCCCTGTGGCCTTGGGCAAGCCACTTAACCCCATTTGCCTTGCAAAAAAAAACAAAACAAAAAAAAGAAGTAAACTAAATTGGTTATATTAAAAAATTAAATTATTTTTGCATCCTTGATTATGAGCCTTTATTCCTCAACCAAGATTGGCCTTTGATAGTCTGCAAATGAAACTGGAAGAAGGAAAAATTCAGGTGAATTCACTGGGCTATAGTTCTTTCCTTTATATATACCAGCAACTGAATGGCTGACTTTTGTCTTTCATTTCTAACTGTATTTCTTGCTAGTTTTTTTTTTGTTGTTGTTCAGTCAAATATGATTCTTTGTGGGTTTTCTTGGCAATGATATCAGAGTGGTTTGCCAATTTCTTCTCTAACTCATTTGACATATGAGGAAACTGAGATAAACAGTGTTAAATGACTTGCCCAGGGTGACACAGCCAGTTAATGTCTGAGGTCAAATTTGAATTCAGGTTTCTGACTCTATCCACAGTGCCTCCTAGCAGCAGTATAAGTCTCAAAGAAGAGGTGATGATTAAAATGACTGATAAGGGAGGGATAAGACAAGGGAAAAATTTTAAAGAGGAAAAAACAGAGGCCTGATCATTCATATGAGGTAGCTTTACATTGTTATAATCATCAATATGTCATATATATGAATTAATTATATATATGTATATATATATATATATATATATATATATATATGAATAAAGAGTAATTGGGAAAGGGGGTTAAAAAGTAAAAATATTTTTTTAATTTTGAATACATTCTTCCTGAAAGAGGTAGATATGGAATAAGATGGAATTATGAGAATATAACTAACTTTGAAACTGGTAATAATTTGCTTCTTTTTTTTTCAAGGAAACAGTTTCTTCAAAAGACTGGCTCCATGTTTGTTTGCTAGGTAAGGAACCAAATGCCTTTTCCTTTCTTTACCTTCTATAGAAATATGGAGAACACAAATTCACCTCCTTAGGTAGAAAATTGAGAAGCACTGGAATCCAATGGATTTGGAGGAAGATTTGAACTTCCAATCTTGAGGTTTTTGAATTTAGGGCACAACAGAGAAAGAAAATAATAGCTATACCTACTGCCCTAGAAGCCGCTTTGAGATCGCTGATTTGACATAAGAAGAATCTTGAGTTTAGATTGATTAGGGCTTGCCAAAACAGCAGCTGCAATGGCCAGATGCCAGTCAGCTCATCCACAGGGCAAGAAGGAACAATTGCGTTTGATTGAACTTAATTTAATAAATCTTTATTTCAGTACCTACTATGTACAAAACCTGGGGTAAAAGAATGAAATGTCCTGTCAGGAAAAAACAAAGTGAAATTTAGCTTGTATCTAGGAGAGAGATATTAAAGCCAAGAAGCTTTTATATCTTCTATTAAGCAATAATGCCTCTTTTTCTGGAAGAAATACAGACCCCGTGCCTCCCATAGCATTTTCTCTTTAAACTTTGGGGACAATATAGCCCCACCCTTGATAGATGCCTTAATGACTGCTAATGTAATCACCTTCTTTTTAATAAATGAGATTCCACATGAAGATGGCCAAATAGGAACCGCCAAGAGTCCCAAGTGTCTTATCTTAGTCTTTAATGGGAATATTAAGGGAACTGAGAAGAAAAATGGGATGTTACTGCCATGAAGAGGCCTATTTTTTCTTTAATGTAATAGAAGTTCACTGCTGGGAAGATAATTTATTGATCTAGCTCACTAATTGTAAGGAGATGGTGATTTCTCAAGCTAAGTGATGCATTTCCTCTCCAAAGCAAAGAAAATTATGATTTCCTATACCACAATTGTATGGAGGTAGGAATGGGGATGAGGGGTGGTGTGCCTCTGAATATGGACGTTTTGCATGAACAGGTCCATAGCTTGCCATCCCCAGGCAGGCTCCTCGGGAACTCTGACCCTTAGAATTCTTAGTTGTTCAAAATATCTGGTTACGAGTTAAGACCCTGCTAGCTATAAATGGTTTCTGAAGATTCTGAAGAAGCAGGAAGTTAAAAAAAATTAACTGGGAGTCTAGTGTGTGCTGCCCTTTCCCTACAATTTCCAACTAAGGAAGTCCAATAACAGTGGGAGGGAGTGGGTAGTTTTAGGCCTCTTAGAGAGAATAAAGTGAAAGGAAGGAAAACAATCTCTTTAAAGGGATCCTGGGCAGAAGGTTCATTTGTCATCTTTTCCATCAGAGGAAAAGATGCTTTGGGGAAAGGAAGACAATAAAAACAGAGTCCTTCTAGTCACTGACCTGTTCTTTCCCTGGTAGTCAATGGAAAATGGAGCTTAGCCATCGGTTATATACATTGGTTTATACATTTAGTGCTCAAAGAAAACTTAGGTCATAGAATCCAATCTCCTCATTTTAGAAATGGGGAAACTGAGGTAAAAGGCAATTCAATAAACATTTATTAGGCACCTACTAAGAGCTTGGATATATATCAAATATGAATATCACGGTCATCCACTGCATCCTGGGTCATTACTACTCAATTTAACTTTTGTCTCACCACTGGACTTTGATGACTCTGGAAGAGAGAGTGAAGCTGATGACTCTGGACAAGCAACTCTGCAGGAATCCCTGATATCATTGGTCCTCATCAAGAACAAAGGACCAACAACAAAAAATATGTGCTTAGCTTGTTAATTCCCAGGGATACACAGGAAAAAAAGAAAGACAGTCCTTGCCTTCAAGGAGCTTACGATCTAATGAGAAAAGAAAGCACAGGGGCAGCTAGGTGGCACAGTGGATAGAGCCCTGGAATCAGGAGGACTTGAGTTCAAATCCTGTCTCAGACACTTGAATTGCCTAACTGTGTGACCTTGAGCAAGTCATTCAACCCCATTCCCTTAATAAAATAAACAAAAAAATAAATAGATAGATAAATAGATAAATAAATAAAAAAAAGAAACCACAAAAAAGAAGTTGAGAGTTGGGGAGACAGAGACAAGCTGCCTATGGAAAGCAGAGAGTAAGAAAGTTCAGACCCTGCCCTCTCTAAAGGACAGCTTTGGGAGGAGTTGAGTGAGGGAGATGAGAAGGTATTAAGAGACCAGAGGAGTTAAACACCATACTTCCTTAGGATCTTATAGTGAATAATCCTGCAATATGGGATTTGAAACCAAGGATTTTCTTACTTCAAATAAATAATTATTTACTTATTTCAATTCTAGGCTCCTTACTCTTCCTCAGACTGATCTTGTTTCTTTTACACATCTATCAGGGCAGTTAGGTGGTTTCATGGATAATATGTTTGACTCGGAGTCATGAAGACCTGAGTTCAAATTCAGTCTCAGAAACTTACTAGCTATGTGATCCTAGGCAAGTCACTTCACTCTGCCTCAGTTTCCTCATCTGCATAAGGAACTGGAGAAAGAAATAGCGAGCACTTTGCCAAGGAAAAACTCAAATAGGATCATGAAGATTTGAACAACTAAGCAATAATAACTCACACCTCAGACAGTATAAGAAATATATATATATATGTGGTGATTGTCCTGCCTGGGCCCGGACTCACTTCTGGGTTTCTATTTGCTAAACTGCCTAATTTTAATGCATTTCTGACCCCTACTTTATTTGACTGCTGGCAACTTCAAAGTCCCTTCAATTCTAAAATTCTCTATGGCTCATTTACACTCTTGACTGATTCCTGGTTTTTGGCTTGCTCCTGACCACTGGCAATCCCTACTTCCTTAGTGAAATGGGACTTCTTGGTCACCAGACCAAGTGACTTCTTGATGCCTCCTGATCTCATGTCTCAGAATCTAGTTACCCCCCCCCCCCCCCAACTCCTCAGCTCTCACCTTGGTAAGTTGAAGAGAATCCAGAACAGGTCACCTTGGGCGGTGAACGTCTTAAGTTCAGGCCATGTAAGGGTTGACTGAAGGAACTAGGGAAGTGGAGAAGAGTAGGCTTGGGATTGAGGGGCATAAGTAAGTGAAGAACTATTATGTCAAAGAGATAACATTTGTTCCATTGGTACCATTGCCAAGAAAATCTTCCAACCAATTAGAGGTGTCCTAGAAAGGAATGGTCTGTTGGAGAGGAGGTAAGTTGCCTTCACTGGAGAATTTGAGCCGTGTGTGGATGACTTATTTGTTGGCTTTCTTGTAGTAGAGATGCCTTTGTACTATGGATTAGACTGTACGACTATTCTGGTCCCTTGCTATTCTCGAATTCTATGACTCTTTTTTTTTGTTGTTGTTGGGGTTTTTTTTTGCAAGGCAATAGGGTTAAGTGAGTTGCCCAAGGCCACTCAGCTAGGTAATTATTAAGTGTCTGAGATTGGATTAGAACTCAGGTACTCCTGACTCCAGGGCCGGTGATCTATCCACTGTGCCACCTAGCCACCCCTAATTCTATGACTCTGTGATGGAGGATATCAATTCCCAAATCTGACAAAAGGAGGAAGGAAAGTTTTGCTACTGGGCTAGCAAGCTATTCTGGAGCAGGCAGAAGTTAACCAGGTGAGAGGAGCTCTTTGAAGATGGAAGATTAAGATAAAGGAGGAAGATAACTAGTAATACTGGTTTAATAATAGTGAAGAAGGAAACTTCATTGGATCTTGGGGGTTTTGCTTCAAAAGCTTCCTTTATTGTTTGTATTGATTATTGTTTTGTTGCTTACATTAACTGTTTTAAAAAGAAAGATCAGTTTTGATATTACTCAAATGTAGAAATTTCATAGTTTAAATTTTAAATAGTCATCTTTGGGTTTCATCACTTTTTTTTGAGAGAAAACAAGCCCCAAGACCAGCTGCTAATACTTTCTGGGATACCAAGAGAATATTTGAGAGTGAATCCCTAGCCCCTGTAAAGAGAGGAAGGGAGAAGGAAGGAGATAAGACCCAGAATAGGGCTAAGAGGGTCATGAACAACAAACTCAATATTCTCACAACCTGGGACCTTTGGAGCAATGTGTTGAGAGTAAATTGGGCTACAGTAGAAGATAAAGCAGATTGAATCCAACCACTGGTCTCAGTTTTCTGGTATATCACTTTGCTCCTCTAAGACTCAACTTTCCCATCTGGAACATGGAAGAGTTGTATTAAAAGATGACTAAAGCCTTTTCTGACTTTTAAGGTCAGGGGGAAGAAGACTAGAAGAACCCAAGCACCCTACTGTCCCTTCTTACAATGATTTAAACAACTTTTCCTTCAGAGCCAGTTGTAAACTAATGTGATTTCAGAGTCAAGGAAAAAGGACCTTCCTTCCTAAGTCTCTCCTTGCATTCCTCTATTTTGACTACTGATCTTAGAATCAGAGCAGAAAGGAATCTTGGAGGCTGCCAAGACCAACTCCCTCAAATTATTGGTAAAGAAACTGAGGCAAAGTGGATGGAAAATGATTTGCCCCAAGTCATATGGGCCTAAAGTCATAGGTACCCCTAAGTGTTAAGGTCTTGCCCACCATGACTTAGCTGAGGTCACATTAGCAGTAAGAGGTAGAGCTAGGACTCCCAAGCCAAGGCCCCTCCCATCCTGCCAAGATACTTCTCTTTCCCAAACCTCTTTTATTATTGTTGTTATCATCATTATGATTGTTTTTACAGAGCACCTTTATTGCCCCCCTCCAGGTGATGCTGAAGAGGATCCAGTCTTTAATTATAGCATTAGAAAATATTGTGCCATTGCTTGTGTTATTGCAGAGTCAGCATTCTGGGATAAGTGAGTTCTAGTCCAAGAGTTTCTCTGGGGGACCATGCTTCCCGGTCTGGAGGAATAAGAAGGTATGAGATCTTGAAAGTGGGGGATCCAGGCTGCTCGTGGGGTATAGAAAGCCTTAGAAAAGAGAATCCATAACAGAAACTTCTCACACTTATAGTATTGCCTTGGGCTCTAACTTGTTTTCATCTGTGAGGGACAGATATGAAGCTCTATGTGTGTGTCCTTCCTGGCAATGGAGATGCCTACCTTGGCGGGACCAACTGTACCCAATCAGTTCTGTTCAGGGTCTTCACCAGCCCACCACTCTATTCTTGTTCCTCCTGCCCTTTGACTTCTGGGCAAGCCTTACCTGGGAGAACCAAAGAGTTTCAGTTGGCATTAGTAGCTTCTCTTGGAATCACCCCCTCCTCCCCAAGGCTCCAAGTACTCAGAGGCACCTTGGTTGTGTTCCAGCTTGGGACTAGAGCCTCTCATCACTGATACTTTCCAGTCTGCTTTTCACTTTGCTTAGGAAAGGGCAGCTAGGTGGTACAGAGGATAGAGTATCAGTCCTGAAGTCAGGAGGACCTGAGTTCAAATCCAGCCTCAGACACTTAATAGCTGTATGATCATGGGCAAATCTCTTACCCCCAATTACCTCCAAAAAAAAGAGGAAGAAAAAGATGCTTCAGGAGCTCCCTGTTGCTTCTGGAATAAAGAATAATAAACTCTCTCATTTAGCATTTAAAGTCTTCACAATGTGACCCCATGATCATACAACATTTGCAATCTATAGTTTAGCCAAATTGACCTGTTTGCTATTTCCTCACTTGTACCCATGTACCTTCTTGGTATTCCATTCCCCCTCCTTATCTTTGCCCATAACAGGAAAGCTGTCCCTCTTTGCCACTCTATCTCTTGAAATCCCTAGCTCCCTTCAAGGCTTGGCTCCAGCGCCACTCTTCCTTGAAAAGGCCTTTCCTGATCCCCTCCATGGTTACTACTCTCACTTCTCCCTCAACCTAATGACTTTCTCCAATTCGGTGACCATCTAGTTCATCATACAGATAAGGAAAGAGAGACCCTGTGACAAATGATTTACCTAAAGTCACAGAGATAATAATAAGAGGCGAAATTTGAATCCAGAACCTTTGACTTTAAAGTCAGTGGCCTTTTTAGGTAGCCACACTAATCCCCTTCTTGGGGGCAGCTAGGTGCTGGGAGACATTTGGTGACATCACAGAACGCAGAGTCAGGAAGACTGAACTCAGATCTGATCTCACACACTTGCTAGCTGTGTGACCCCAAACAAGTCACTTCACCCTGCTTGCCTCAGTCTCTTCATCTGTAAAATGAGAAGGAGAAAAATTCTAGTGTTACTGCCAAGAAAACCCCAAATGGGGTCATGGAGAGTTGTGGATATAACTGAAAAATGACAGAAAAACATCAGTATGCAGGATATACCCCCCAGTTCTTTGAAGACAGTCCTGCCTTTTATCTCTGTATGGCATGCCCCTATCCAAACTAGATGCCTTGGATTGAATTCAGTTGAATTTTCCCCAGATCTCTGCCCTTGTGGTATACAAGTGTGAAATCAGTGTAAGGGTGAAAACTGGTGACTTTCTGAAATTAAAAGGGACTGTTTTGCATGTTGTTTTAGTGAAGAAAGTCCAATTATTGGGGGGGGGAATCACTCACTGTGCAAAACAATATGTTAATACCCTTTATTTTGTTGTTGCTTGAACAGCATACACACTGAAACTCTTTCCTCTTTGCAGAATTTGTTCCATAGCTGGAAGTCACATTCTTCCCTCAGAAAGGTCTCTTGCTGATTTCACAGCATTAGTGGGATCATATTTTAGTGGCCAGATCCTCCCTCCCCTCCTGTCAGGGCAGCTGCAAACACAAGAAGGGGGGGCATTTCCTAACTTAGATCCAGGGAACCTTATACTGAGTTTTGTTTTTTTTCAACTAGAAAAGTATTGCCTTCCTTGTGAAATATTAGCCTTTCCCCTCCCTCCATTCTCCTTATCAATTCTCTAATATCTGAAAGTGTGAGAACAAGGTTTGCTTTCTGAAAGGTTTATTCTCACACATTTTCCAACAATGGAAATTTCCCTCGCTGCCAGCTTTTCTGTGGATATAATCATCACTGGTATTTATATAACATAGCATTTTAATGTTTTCAAAATGGTTTACAGATATTCTCTCATTTGATTGTCCCAGCAATCCTGTCGGGGGTAGGTACCACAGGTGTTATCCCCATTTTATCAAAGGGGAAACTGGGCTTCAGAGTCGTTTAATGATCAAGATATCACAGTTCCCAGATGCTAGAAGTGAAATTTGAACTCAGGTCCTCTTGATTCTAAGCACAGTTCATTCTCCCCTCCACCACATTGTTTCCCTGGGAGATGATGGAGAACCACCCATGTACCCCCAGGCAAATCCATCCACTGCCTATTGGTAATGCCTGCAATGCAGGCAAAAGATCCCTCCTGAAATACACTCTGCCACTAAAGATGTATTTTCTGTTTTCCTGACTTTATCCTCACCCTAACGACAAGCTTCCTTATTTTTGAGTTATTAATTCCAGGACATCACATATGATCAGAACAACTATTATTTACACTGAGCAAAGTCTGGGGTGGCTGGTTTCCAACTGTACAAACTGTTTTGAATTTTCTTCTTCAATGTCAGATACCCAAATGGCATTGCCCACCTTATCAGAAAGAATTCTTCCAAATATTTGTACATGTGTATTATATCTGAGAGCTGTGAATATCATTATAGGAATAGGGGCTATTGTGTTTCATAACTACTGGGAATTCGCCATAAGGAACCTCACAACAAGCCTGGGAGATAACTTCTAGAGCTATGATTGTCCCCATTTTAGAAATGAGATGCTTTGAGAGGTTGTGACATACTCAGCACCACATAGCTAAGAAGTCATAGAGCCTGAAGGGCTCTTAAAGGTCATCTAATTCAATTTCCTAATTTTATAAATGAAGAAAATAAAGCTCAGAGACTTGTCCAAGGTCACAGCTAGCAAATGATTGACTTAAGATTCAAACCAAGGTCTTCCTAACCCTAAGTCCAGTTCTCTATTCACCAGCCTTCTCTGGCTTCTACCTATTTTAATTAGGTAATTTAATTTATTTCCCTCCCTAATTTTTCTACCATGGTGGCCTCTTTACATGAACTCTTTTTTTTTAGGTTTTTTTTTTTTTTGCAAGGCAAACGGGGTTAAGTGGCTTGCCCAAGGCCACACAGCTAGGTAATTATTAAGTGTCTGAGACCAGATTTGAACCCAGGTACTCCTGACTCCAGGGCCGGTGCTTTATCCACTGTGCCACCTAGCCACCCCTACATGAACTCTTTTATGAATTATGGCTTATTTCTAGTGGCAAGTTGGCCATTTAAAAAAGTGGCGAATGGCAATCATATTTCCAAAAATTGAGCTTCTCTACTTAGCTAAGTACATACCTAAAATATTCATGAAAGGCACACAGATGTCAAGATTCTTTGTACTTCATTCATTTTTTGACTTAGGCTTCTGAGAAGAGATCAGAATTTTTTATAAAGCAACTTAAAGATGGAATTCAGAGACAATGATTTAAGTATTTATTATGTATAGACTAGGAGTACAGTACCAGACCTTAGCTATTCTATTTGATGACTAAGAGCAAACTCATATAGTCTATGATATCTAGCTGTCCCATGAGCTACCATGTGTCATATTCCATTTATATACCCTGATGATCTTCCTGTCATCCTCCCTGAACAATGGTCAAATCAGTAATACCACTGTTTCAGGAAAAGATAAATCGAACATGTTAATATATGAGTACTGGTGATAGTATTATTTCATTTGCCTTTTAAAGTAAATGGTGATATTTAAGATCTAAAAGAGACATTATTGTTAGAGACAAGTTGTATAAATAGAAATACATCTGTTGGGGCTTTGAGACTGGTGAGTTAGAGAAGTATATGCCCTCACAATGAAGTTTCCCCAAGGATCCATCACATTGTGATGGTCTTTCTCTGAGAACCTAGACCTGCCATGTGATAGCAGGTTGGATTGATTGGGTGGGATCAGAGAATGTATTTACATATACATATGCATGCATGTCCTCTGAGACAGCTAAATC
The DNA here is from genome assembly GCF_037893015.1 of Macrotis lagotis. NCBI lineage: Eukaryota > Metazoa > Chordata > Mammalia > Peramelemorphia > Peramelidae > Macrotis > Macrotis lagotis. Next base: position 37,457,542 of record NC_133664.1, on the reverse strand, counting down.
CTAGAGCCATATATTCTTCTCTGGCTATCCCTGTTATATGTATTCTCTCCTCTATTAGATAAACATCTTGAGCACAATTGCTTTTATTTTATTTATTTAAGGCAATGGTGTTAAGTGACTTGCCCATGGTCACACAGCTAAGCAATTACGTGTCTGAGATCCAATCTGAACCTGGTCCACCTGACTCCAGAGCCAATGCTCCATCCGCTGCACCACCTAGCTGCCCCTTATTTTATTTTTTTTAAATTTAAGGCAATGGGGTCAAGAGTGACTTGCCCAAGGTTACACAGATGGGCAATTATTAAGGAACGCAATTGCTTTTATTTTTATTTATTTTTAGGGTTTTTTTTTAACAAGGCAATGGGGTTAGGTGGCTTGCCCAAGGCCACACAGCTAGGTAATTATTAAGTGTCTGAGGCCGGATTTGAACTCAGGTCCTCCTGACTCCAGGGCTGGTGCTCTATCCACTGCCACCTAGCTGCCCCAGCAATTGCTTTTAAAAGTATTTGCATCTCCAGATCTTATCACAGTGCTTGTGTATGTTGTAAGCCCTTAAGAAATTCTTTTCTCATTCATTTAGTATTTTAGGCATTCATTGTGGGAGATAAAGACATATAAAGTATGGTTCTTACTTTCAAGTTTTATAAAATCTGTGAGCAGATATAGGCTCCACATCACCATTATGAAAACTTAGATGTAGAGGGATATGATTTGCCTAAGGTCTCCTAGTGAACCAGACTTTTCTGATTTTTTAAATTAGAATCTTAGAGCTCTGTTTTTTTTTTAATTTTGATACATTTTTGATTAAATGCCTCCATATCATTGGATGAACCATTTAATTTGTCTGGATATTATTTTCCCATCTGTATGTAATGGATATGTGGGGTATCTATACCCACCGTATAGGACCTCATACCTCTCACATCAGAGGATACACATGTATGTGCCCACTCCCTGGTCTGGCTCATTGCTCCAACCTTTTCTCTCATGGCAGGTTTCAGTTCCTAGAGAAGGGCCATCACAATGAGGTGGAATTCAAATTCTTTTAGGATCATTAGGGAAACCCTGTTGTATGACCATATATTTCTCAAGACTCTAGATCTCAAGCCTCAACAGATGTGTTTCTATTTAACTTGTCTTTAACAATGTCACCTTAAGATCTTAAACAGCACCATTTACTTTGAGACAAAAGAAATAATAATACTATCACAGGCACTCATATATTAAAGCAAATTCATAAAAAAATCATCATAATTCACATATAGGTCACATCATCTCACTAAGGGATATCTTTGGAAGAGAGTGGGAACACACAGGAGCCTGCCAGGGTAACCCATGAGAGAGGAGAACTCCAGTGTTCAAGGTCATTCACTACTCTGGAACTGAAAATTTTGACATTCTCAAGGATTGTCAATAAATATTCCTTGGTGAATGTAAATTCTCTGTTAAATACATGTTTTCTCTGCTAAGTGAGTTGATCCCACTGGACTACGCTGACATTTCACTGGACATGATCTCTCAGCTAAACTCTAGTTAATCCAATGAATTAATTACTCCCAACTACCAATTACTCCCATACTACCTTTGATCAGCTAGTTCTCAACAGCAGATATAATGTCCATCACTTTCAGTTTCAAGCTTAGCTAATACATTTCCAAAATCTTTCATTTATCATTTCTTTTTTCTGGGTTCAGCTTTTGGATCATCTTTAAGAATGACCCAATTTTTAAGTTTATGAGTAGTAATAAAATTCTTATTTTCTATATTTAGAAGATACAGTTGATTTGTTTCATAATTATTTGATAGTTCTAGTGTTCTTATCTCTCCAGTTTGCTATAACTTGTCACATTCAGAACTCAACAGTAATTCACTTCTCTTCTCAGACTTGATTCTGAGAGTAACTGTTTAAGAAACTGTTTCTCAGAGTTAATTTTTCCTCTAAGGATTCTGAAAATACTTAACTTAGCAATAAGTCTTAAGGCGACAGTATATTACATGTAAAATGATAGGTTTAGACTAAATGAGGTCAAAGGCTCCTTTTGTCTCCATATTCTGTGATCCTAAGATCAATGAGCACAATGCTGCTATTTTACAGATAAGGAAACCTGATCGAGGAGGTTAAGTATCTTGGAACACATAGCTAGTACCTAATGTATTTCACTGCTCACCATGCTTCTTGCATATGATCCAATTGGGGAAATAACCTTCCCACATGAAACAATTGAAGGACAGTATAAAACAATATACATTAAGTATTAAATGGTTTGACCCAGGATAGGAGATCAGAAAAGATCAATGGAGAGTAATGGAGGAAGGTTTTATGGAAAAGTTAGAACATGGAGGAAGAGTAGAATTTAAAATAGGCAAAGATGAGATTTTATCATTCAGTGTCTTTCAAGACATTGTCCTGAAAATCCAGAGATATTACATGTAGTGAAAACCAACATGAGGGCTGTTTCAACTGAATTGTAAACTTGCTTCCAACTTCCTCTCTCTAGAGAAGTCACTCAGTAAATCAATAAATATTTATTCATCAATCATTATGCCCAGGATATGAGTGCTAAGTGTTGGGAATGCAAATATGAAAAAGAAAGTCTCTTCCCTCAGGGAGCTTATAATCTAATGAGAGAAGCTAATATACAAAAGGAAGCTAAACAGGGGGGTAGGGAGGAATATCTGGGGTATGATGAATCCAGTCAGGAGAGCTGCTGGGTGGGAAATGAGGAGTTGGCTAGCCTGGGGCCCCTTTTTAAATGCAGGTTTTGAGAGGAGTTTTTTACTCCACCCTTTACCCTTCCAATCACAAGGCCAAAGAGTATTGATGAGGTATAGGTACCAAGATCTTACTACCTGTGTGACCCTAAACAAGTCATTTCACTCTATTTGCCTCAGTTCCTCATCTTTAAATGAACTAGAAAAGAAAATGACCAACCATTGCAGCTTTTGCCCAAAAAAACAAATCAAAACCAAAAGCAACCCTCCCCCTGCCCAGTGGTATCACAAAGAGTCAGACATGACTGTAAAACCGCAGAAATGTTCAAATAAAGGTCCCTAGGGATATAGACCAATCCAGTACAAAGGAGAGCAACCAAGGTTCCTTTTTCCCCCCAAGGTAATAGGTTTAAGTGACTTGCCCCAGACCACACAGCTAAGTAAGTATTAAGTGTCTGAGGCAGGATTTGGGCTCAGGTCCTCCAGGGCCAGTGCTCTATCCACCAAGGTTCCTTTTAGCCTCACTTTTAACTTCCTTGCATGTATTGTCTTTTCCATAGATCATAAGCTCTATGAGGGCAGAGACTTTATTTTTCATATTTATATCTCTAACACTAGTACAGGACCTTAGACACAATAAATATTTTTTGAGTTACTGACTGATCAGACCTATCCCTTCTCTAGAGAGAATAAACTGGAAGCAAATTCATCGAGTATAATTCAGGTGAAACAGCTCCCCGATTTTGTTTTGACTACATGTAATATCTTTGGGTTTTCAGGACAATGTCTTGAACCTTTGAAAGACACTGAATGATAAGATTTGATCTTTGCCTATTTTAAATTCTACTCTTCTTCCATGTTCTAACTTTTCCATAGGACCTTCCTCCATTACTCTATTTTTCAATGATCTTTTCTGATCTCCTATCCTGGGTCATACCATTTAATACTTAATGTATATTGTTTTATACTGTTGTTCAATTGTTTCATGTGGGCTCTGATCATAACCCCCTTCTTTACTTAACTGGTCCAGAGAATACATTAAATGGGAATGAGAGCATCTCAAGCTATGACTCAAGACCAACATGGAATATCATTGTGCAACCCTCCTTGCACCACTATCCCTACTACAATGACAATTCAAGTGTGGGGGGGAAGCTGGAATGTGGCATTGCCACATTACTGTGCCTTTCAGTTTCCAGTGATCTCTTCTTGGTCCAGGGTCCACTGACCTTGACCATAATATCCACTGCCTGACCAAATGGTCTCAATTTAACCACTGAGTCCTCCTACATCTGAAAGTAGAAACCAGTTTCCTCAGATGCGTAAACCACCATAAATACCAACCACCTTCCTAGTCTCTGACATCCTTAAGTACTAATGTCAGATCCATGTAGGCAGCGTTCCCCTGTTGATTATAAAGGATCTTCTCCAAGAAAGTATCTCCCATTCATGTGTTAAGATCATAAGATTTTTTGATAGTTGCGACAACAGATATCATTGCTCCATTGGCAATATCAATAGAAACCCAGAATGGGAAGACATTCCCATACTAGCCACAGGGATTTGCCACTGTCCTGGAGGAGGAAGGCAGGAAGAATTCTCTAGGAACCAAATTCTTAGGTTCCCAGATAGGTAAACTCATCCTTTACCACATACACTCATAGGTAGAATTTGAGCAGGCTCCCCGGTGTCTACCTCCCAGCCCTATAATACCCGAATCCACCCCCCCCCCCAATTTGTACTGTGAAAAGCTCAGGGAGCAGCAAGCAGTGGGACCAGGGAATGGCGTATCCTCGCCACCCCCTCTCAAGAAGACATGTTGATTTATTTTCAGCAACTGCAGAAGTCTGAGAAGGAGCATTGGATCCAATTCATTCCTGCCATTCAGTTACACAATCGTTTCTTGGTTTTAATTAAGAAATTAAGAATATACTGCTTGGGAAAAACCATATGCCAAACCTCATGTGTGAAAAATCAGATATTCACGAACATATCTTACGGTTGTAAGAACCATAATATGAAACATCTTCTCTGACCCAAGAGCTTAGAAAAATTCAGTCATTTCTCTGCAATTCCAGCTCCCACCTCCACCCCCCCAATCTTTTGTCTCAAATCCATAACTAGTTTTTCTTCTCCATCTCACATCTAAAGAGTTAAGTCTGGGGTTGCTTTGCCTATACAAAAATAGAAGAATTCATACCCAAACAAGAGCAAGTTCATTTATTTTTTTTAAAAAAGAGACATCCTGGGTTGTGATGGATGAGAGCTAAGGGAAGGGAGAGGGAAGGGGAGAAAGGAGCAAAGATCAAATGCTACAGCATGGTCATCTGGGAAGCTGAACCCAGGGAGGTGAAGAAGGCTGTTAGTCTGGCTGGTCTATTCTTGGGAGGCTAGTTAGCAGCGTTCAAGCCAGAAAGACAGCTTCCAAAGACACTTCCAAAAACAGCTGCTAATTTTAAACAGCTGATGGGCCATTAAGTGTGAAATATGTAGACAGATAGCTAGATAGATGGATATAATTTTCACTGACAATCTCCCATTTATATATATATATATATGTTCATATATGCTTACATGTATATCTACATATATGTGAATTTTTTTGTCCCATATGTTGATGTGATTGTAGAATTTGGGAGTAGATGTGTTAACACTGGGAATTCTGAGCTACCGTCCTTATCAGAATCCATTGTAGATTCATAAATTCATGACTCACTCTAAAAGTAAGGATTTATATTTTTATCAGCCAATCAGCAAAATTTTATCAAATGTCTACTGTGTCTCAGGGATTATGTTAGTAATGGAGATACAAATACAGAAATGCAACAATGCCTGTCCTCAAGGAATTTATATTCTATTTAGGTCTGGACAATATGTATGTAAGTAAATGTAAATTGCCTTTAGCCAAGTGACATGGGGGATCCAGGGATCTCCTAGTCCTACAGTAGGTCAGTCCAGGCACATGGAGATCACTCAAATTCCTATGATCCTTTCCATGCTAAACTCTCTTGTCTTCCTTGGGCATAGCCAAAAGTGGCCAAAATATGCCAAAATATGAAATAAACCCACAACTTCTGGGAAGAAGGCACTAGCAGTTGGAGAAATCAGGAAAAGTTTCCAAATAAAAGAGTGATTGAGGTGGGTTTTGAAGTAAAGTTGGGATTCTAAGGATGGGGTACATTCCAAGTGTGGAGGCAAGGGCAGTTTGACTGGACTGAGAGTGGGTGGGGAAGGGGAGGAGTAATGTAAGATGTTGGTACCAGGGGGTGAAGGGCTTTAAAAGTCAGCCAGGGGTTTCTAGGTCTTGGAGTCAGGAGGACCTGAGTTCAAATTCAGTCTCCAACATTCACTTTCTGTGAGACCCTGGGCAAGTCATTTAACCTTGTTTCCTCAAAAAAAAAGCTAGTTAGTCAATTAGAATTTATTAAACATCTTCTATATGGTAGTCACTGGCTAACCACTGGGGATACAAAGAAAGGCAAAAGACAGGCCCTACTTTCTAGTCTAATGAAGTCTAACAGAAGTTTGTGTTTGATCCTAGAAGAAATAAAGAACAATGGAGTTGATTGAAAAGTTTGACACAGTGACCTGTGCATTTTTCAGTCATAGCTGACTCTTCATGACCCATTTGGAATTTTCTTCTAGTTCTTTTTTTTTTTAAATTTTGTAAGGCTGACTTGTCCAAGGTCATTCAACTAGGTAATTATTAAGTGACTGAGACTAGATTTGAACTCAGGTCCTCATGATTCCAGGACTCTATCCACTGCACCACAGTGAGGGCTTTTCAAGCATGAGGTGGATATGAGGATGTTTACAGGCAGCAGGTAAGGGAGACATAGAAGAAGGAGAGAAGGGCACAGAGAGAGACATAGGGATGAAGAGAAGAGAGGGATAGTCCACTTAGCTGCCCCTATTTGGGATTTTCTTGGCAAAGATGCAGGAGTGGCTTGCCCTTTCCTTCTCCAACTCATCTTACAGATGAGGAGAGATGAGGAAATTGAGGCAAACAGGGTGTAGTGATTTTTTTTTTTTAGTTTTTGCAAGGCAATGGGGTTAAGTGGCTTGCCCAAGGCCACACAATTAGGTCATTATTAAGTGTCTGAGGCTGGATTTGAACTCAGGTACTCCTGACTCCAGGGCCAGTGTTCTATCCACTGTGCCACCTAGCCGCCCCGGGTGTAGTGATTTGCCCAGGATCACAATGCTGGTAAGTGCCTGAGGCCAGATTTGAACTGAGGAGGAAACGTGTTCCTGACCTCAGCCCCAATGCTCTATGCTTCAAGATGCGGGTAGCTGTGCAATACAAGGTAATTGGTTGGGAGGCATCAACAGCTGGAGAACAGGGAAAGGCTTTATGTGGGAAGAGACAGTGAGTTCTAAGGAAGCTAGTTAAGCAAATAAGGACACACACAAGGTAAATACAGAGTGATGTATGTTGGGAGCAGGCGCGAGGATGCTGCAAGGTTTACAATTTATTTCCTTTAACAACATTCTTGTGAGGTAGGTGATGTGAGTCTTGAAACCACATTTTACAAACAAGGACCACTGGAAGCAGATGTCTCCAGAGGAGAAAGTTTTGTTGGTGGCTTTGCACAGCCCCCTCTCTCCAATTCCCTTGCATTTCATGGCATCAGCTTCCTGACGTCATGGTCCTCTTTAACAAAGACCAAACAACAAGGAATGAGGAATCTGAAACTCAAATACTGATTGGGCAATTTTCTACTGTGTGACTTCCAGGCCCACCCATATCACTTCTTGATCCACCTGCCTCCCCTTGGGAAGAAGGAAGTTCATCTACATTACTTCAGAAGACTTTCCATCTCATTAATCCTAAGAAAAGACGTTCAATGATTTGTTCCTGGTCACACACTAAATAGGACTTTAGGGATCCTCTGCTTCAACTCCTCATTTATTCCTGGGAACTCTGTCACCGAGAATATCAGAGACTTCCCCAAGGTCAGCTACAGACTTATGGTGGAGCTGGCCCTGGTTCCCTGTACTATTTATTTTACCTGCCTTTTATTCTCTTTCTCATTGAGAATTTATTATTTCTCTCCTTTCAAAAATCATTAGGGGAAATATGTGGATAGGGAGGAAATGTTCCAAATATTGAATTTTTTTTAAATTCAATATTCTTTCAATTAACAAAATGTATTCTATCTCTCTCTCCCATCTCTCACTACTCAGTTGAAAAATAAAAAGGAAAACAAACCCTTCATAACAAATACGCATATGACTATACTAGCCAAGTCCAAAATAAATATGCTTCTTTCTTCACTTGGAATACTTCACTTTTCTGTAAGGAGGTGGATAAAATGCTTCCCCTTTACCCTCTGGAATCTCATTGCATCATTCAGAGTTCTTGTGTCCTGTTAGTCTTTAAAACCTGTTTCTGATCCATAAATTGTTCTCCTGGTTCTACTCCCTTCACCCTGCATCAATTCATAGAAGTCTTCTCAGGGTTCTCTGAAATAGTGTCTGTCATCATTTCTTATGGAATAATAGTATGCCACCTCATTCATATACCATGATTGATTCAGTCCTATGATTGATTCAGTCATACCCCAGTGAACAATCCCTTAGTTTCCAGTTCTTTCCTGTTACAAAAACAGTCAAGTAGACAATGGTTCCATTTGGTCTTTGAGGAGAGTCCTGAAAAGTAATGGTGGAAATATAATAGACAAACCAAAGGAATTCCATGTCCTAAGTTATCTGAAGAAAAAAAAGATTAAAAGATTAAGTCTTGAGATCTGACAAATCAGTGTAGATAAAGAATCAGCCTCTGAGTTTCTCCTTTGCCAGCTCCCTCTTGGGCAATTCTTTGTGCATGTATGATAAGTTGTCTAGGCTAGCTATAGTCCCTCCATCATATCAGTCATGAGAAAGAATGAATTTGCATATGATTACTTAATTTTAAAAATGGCATAAAGTAATGGAACAAGGGCAAAGGGAGGGGTCTTGTAACAATAGAGTTTCTCCCAAATAGTTTTAAGGTTTATAAATCTGTAAGTAACTAGGGAGGGCAGAAAAGAGGAACATGATGACTTCCATTCCTGGGCTCTTTCAGTGGCAGGGCAAGGGTCATGAACTGAAGGAATACAGGGATGCAAGGAGAGGAGAAAAATCAACCTATCCCTAAAAGATTAGCATGTAAAGAGATGCTCTCCTTAGCTTTTTCAAACCCTTTGTTGAGTTTCTTTTCATAGATATCTAGCATTAATTTGAATCAGTAGAATTCTTTTTTTGGGGGGGGAAGGCAGTAGAGTTAAGTGACTTGCCCAAGGTCATACAGCTAGGTAATTATTAAGTGTCTGAGGCTGGATATGAATTCAGGTCCTCCTGACTCTAGGGTCCATGCTCTATCCACTGCGCCACCTAGCTGCCCCAAATCAGTAGAGTTCTTGTTATAGTAATGATAATTTTATAACACAAAATGATAGAAAAATCTGCATTTGATTTAGTTAAAAAATATTTTATTCAAATCACTCCTGATCCAAATATAGGGAGAGGAGCACTAAATTTGGAATTCAGATATCTCTATTTATTCTTTTATTTTGTTTTGGTTTTTTCCTCAAGGCAATGGGGTTAAGTGACTTGTCCATGGTCACACAACTAGGTGATTAATAAGTGTAAGTGTCTGAGGCCAAATTGGAACTCAGGTTCTCTTGACTCCAGAACAGGTGCTCTATCCATCTAGGCTGCCCTTTATTCAGAGGTGCCAACCTTCCTCCTCTCACTCCTTTCTGATCCAGTGGAGGCTGCTTTAGAGCTGGTATCTAACCCTTGGCCCTCGGGTTGCATGTGACCCTCAAATTCTATTCGTGTGGCATCATCGCATTTTATTATTATACTCATTGGTAATATGGGTTACATTGTAATCACAAATAAAAATTAAGTTCTATATGTGGCTCTTGACAAGTTTTTGTTGGGTGCTGTGGTACAAAAGAGCTAAATGGTTGGATACCCATGCTTAGAGTGTACAATCTGTTGTGGTGGAAATCCTGAATCCAAATGATTCCCATAATGCAACATCAAGCATGTATTCATGGTTGGTTCATCAGACTTGTTAAAGATGACTTGGAGCAAGGGTCTCTGGATGGCTCTAAGCAGTAGCCACTCTTCCGAATATTCCCTTTGACAGGTATGTCACAAAGACTGGGGATGCAGCGGCCAGGACAGTCTTCTCCACAAAGACAGAGGCTGAGCTCTCACTGGATTAGAAAGGAGTGTGGGGAGGAAGGAGGTCGGCACCCAATGGTGTCTAGACAAAGAATCATCTGGAGACATTGCTTGCCTCCAATTCAGCCTGGTCCATTTGAGTGGTTTTCTACGTAGGGATGTGAATAGGGAGTATCTTCTCAGGTCTAGGTGAAATATTGAAGGAGAATGTCAGGGTTCCTGGTCTGGAACAATTTCCACAGCCCTACCTGTGCCACCTTGGGTAGATGTCTCTTCCCTTCCTTATGTCCTGTGGTCCTTCTCCATAAAATGAGGGGAAAAGTCTAGGCAACCCCGAAGGCCCCTCTGCTTCTAGGCCTACACTCCTCTTTTCATTCCTATTTAGAAAGATCCAAACTACAAGAGAGAATGATATCATACATTTCAGACCCTTCCAAACTCTGAACTCATGGGATTCAGATCAGAAAATCCATGGCCTGCAATATTCCTGAGGTCAAAAAGATGATTGGGAATATTTAACAAAAGAAATAAATAAAATTACAATAAAACATAGGAGACATTACATTGTAAAATTATGTCAATATGCGACCTCAGGAATCCTTATGAATATCCATTTGTAGAAGACCTTGCTTCTATTTGAGTTTGACACCATGATCTAGTCCAACTATCTCATCCCTACAAATGTGTATTTATGTGTGCATGCTTATTTTTGTATATTGTACAATCTACATATTATATATCATGTATCTATCTAGTATGTAGATTTATATGTATGCCCGTTTCTCTTTGGGGGTATATGGGGCTTTCAAAGAGGATGAGCATCTTTGGTATGAGAGCTGGTTGAACCCTTTTCAGGGCTTCTCATCTACCTTTGGTGTCGACTCTCACCTGGGGTTCCAAGAAACTATAGCATGCACAGCAGTCCCATTCTGATAAACTGTCTTGGCAGACCAAGCTGAAGGTAGCAGACCAGCCTCAAACTGGTTGGTGAATTAAGGGGGCATCTACCCCAAGAATGTGAAGACTTCCATTAGCAGAATAAATGGATGAGAATAATTGGTTTAAATGGCCACGAAGTCTGAAGCAAGTACTGAGGAGTGATTGGAATTTGGTTATACATGGAAGATGCCAAGGTCATCCTAGATCGTCGGCAGACATTTTGACTTGTCTTTCCATTGGACTTCAATGACCCTAGAAGAGACAGTGAGGCTGATGACCATGCAACTCTGTTTCATTTAAACCAATTCATGTCTAAGTCAAGATATCACCCTGTGATGTGATCGATCCTCTTTGAAAATGAAAGGCAAACAACATATATCTTTGTAGTAGTGAAGAATTCCCTATTAATACCAATGGAAAAAACCACATATTTGGACCATAGTATACAGTAGAGGATGATGCCTTGCCCTGCTACAGGAAATTTCTTCATCTGGAAGTTTTCAATATGAGTGAAATCAGATGTCTAGACTTCATGCGATCACTTGGGGAGAGCTGTCCTACAATACTTTCCATACCTTTTCCAGGGGGAAATGATAAAGACCAATTATTACTGGACCCCTCCCCCCCAAGGATCTCAAAACTGGGGACCATGGCTGGGTCTGCTTCTGTAGGTGGTCCAACCTTGCTGTTTGCTAAACGGCACTTTAAGGTTTCCAAAGCTCTGACCATATTTTAGATGCCTATAATAACCCTGGGAGCTAGGTAATATAATCATCTCCATTTTACAGATAGGAAAACTGAGGATCTCTGAATCCTTCATGCTGCTACTCATGTTTTGTTTCAAGGATTCTTTTTCTACCACAGAATATATATTTTTTGTTTGTGTTTTTTTTTACTGATTTTAATTTTCAAAGTTCTGAATTTAACAAATGTTAAAAAAATACCCTGAATATTCCTATTAATCAAACAAAGACTGTATATGAAACTGTGAAACTCTTCCATACTCCTTGCTTTTTAAAAAAAGTATATAATAAATTCATTCTGTCACCATCCTTCTTGCCCTTCTGAACTCCTAAATGTTATTCTAGTCTCCTCAATAGCCCTTCTTTTATTTTTATTTTTCCTTTTCTTCTTTTTTTGGCATACCCATTGCTACTCTTCTAGTCCCAGTTAGAAAGAGGGAAAAAAAAATCTAACAACTAATCACAGTCAAGCAAAACAAACCCATCAAGTGGCCATTTCCTAATATGATTGACTCTCTCCATACCTTGAGGTTCTCAACTCTCTAAAGGAGGAGACTAACATCCTTCATCATTGGTACTTTGGAACGCTGTCACTGAATTGATCAAAGTTCGTCAGTCTTCCAAAGCTGTTCTTACAGTTCATACTAATCCATTCTCCGAATCAATTCTTTCATCATTTCTTACAGCTCATTTAACTTGCTGGCCCAGAGCTCTTTACATTTATTATCTTATTTGATGCCCACAATGACCCGGGAGCTAGCTGCTATCTTCATCTCCATTTTATAGATAAAGAAACTGAGGATCTCTGAATCAATTTATTTGCTGTACCAACATTTGCTCAGCCATGATCCAATTTATGGGCATCCCTTTCATTTTCAAATATTTTCTTTTCTTCTTTTTTCCTTTCAATCTCTTGGGAAGTTTGTTTTGCTTATGAATCTTCCCTCACTGTCATTATTTTTTGTTTTAACCACTTCCCATTTTCCAGTTGAGTTTGGTGTTTTTCTACATGCAACTATGTCTTTGTAAGTATTCTGTGTTTGTTCAGTCCTCTTTTGTCTTTTTGACATTCACCAGATGCTTGCCCCTTCCACCCTTCGCTCCATGTTTATAGCCCTTCTTATGAATCCTAATTATGAAAAATAGGAAGTTCTCTCTTTCTCCTTTCCACAATGGGTCCCTTTATCCTTCTTTCATTTCCCCCTCTCAAAATCCTTAGAACAGAACCAATCTGTTCAGAAGTCCTCTTATTTAAAAAAAAAGTTAACTTCCTCACCTTTTTTTAGGGTTTTTTTTTTTATTTTTGCAAGGCAATGGGGTTAAGTGGCTTGCCCAGGGCCACACAGCTAGGTCATTATAAGTGTCTGAGATCGGATTTGAACTCAGGTACTCTTGACTCCAGAGCCGGTGCTCTATCCACTGCACCACCTAGTTGCCCTGCCCTTGTTACCTTTTGAAGATATTAAACTTCTGCAACTATTATCTACCTCACAGAGTGGTTAGGATAAAATGAAGTAATTTTTTTTGTATTGTTATGGTAAAGCAGTTTGTAATCCTTAAAATCTATAAATTGTGTGTTAGTGATGGTGGTGGTGGTGGTGATGATGATGATAATGTCAGTATGACCCTGTCAGTATGACCCCATCATATAGTTCCTTCCAATTGCTCAAATAAATTTTGTTTTTTCTTGCCTCCTATGTTTACATTTCAAAATTCCCATTTGATTCTGTTATTTTCACTTAGAAAGCTAGCTAAAGGTCTTCTTCCTCCCTTCACTGCCCAGGAATATACTTTGTTCTGGGTCATGAACTTCCTCTTGGGGTTAGACCCCTCTGAATCCTTGAGATTCAGAGTCCCCGATCTTCAGGGCCCTCTGTAGCATCATAGGATAGAGCACTAAGAGTCTCAAAGTCCAAAGGACTGGGCTATCTCTTTCTGAGATGGCAAATAAACACAGTCCACCTCACTGGTTGCTCCCACCCTCGTTTGCTTCCAAGGTTCACACTGGGTTTCTGATCAACCTGGGCCTTTGGGGAATTCTCTTCTCTTGTTGCCTCTGGTTCCAGAGCATTGAAAGCTGTACCTATCTCTCCTGAGTTTTTGGTTTCTTGGCTTTTCTCCTGGCTCCCCTTTTCTCATGCCTATGGGTTTTTGCAAGACTTTTTGTGAATTTCCATGACGAAAGAAGTCACTTCCTGTAGTTGCATCTCGGGTTTCTTGATTGTTTTTCCATCTGGTCCTATCTTGAGTTTTTTGTTGGAGTGAGAGTGTGGGAGCTGGATGGTCTGTCTCTACTCAAAGTAGCTATCTTGGCCGGAAGTCCCACAGAAAGTGTTGCTATAAATATTTTATAGGCAGGGGTCCTTTCTATCTATCTTTGATTTCCTTGGGCTCTGTGCCCAAGGTCAGAGATTGCGGCTTTTCTTTTATAATTCCAAGTCATCTTCCAGAACAATTAGACGAATCCACAGCTTCACCAAGAATATACGAGAGTCCTCGCTTTCCTTCCTGAAGAAAGCCCTCCTTTTGTGGTTGATGATAATGAAGAATCATTGTTAATAATAACCAGTTGGCCAGACTGCTATTACCTCCATCATTGGACCCAAAAAGTAATTATTATTCTTACCTTTTTAAGGTGCTATGGAGGATATTGACATGGAAGTCCTGCTTTTGGCCATAAAAGACTTTCCAATTTAGGGGAGGCAGTAAGCTCACATATGACCTAATCAGAGAAGAAGATAATAAAAAATTAATAATATTAAGCACAATTTCTTATCCATTCAGAAACAGAATGGGCTGCTGCTTTTGAGAATAGACAATAAATTCTATTTGATTTGAATGATTCATGAACTCCTGTGGATCTCTATCACTTCCAGGATCACTTGGCAGTTGAAGGTCTTCACCATCTGGTTTCTTCCTGCCTTTCCAGTCTTGATATATTAATATTACTCTCCTCCACATACTCTATGGTCCAATCCTACACAACAATTTTCTTTTCCATTAGCTTTATTTTCCTAAACAGCCATCATACTGTCTTATATTGAACTTGTGGTCAATTAAACCCTTAGTTGCTTTGCTGGTGTTTTTGTTTTTGAATATGAACGGCAACAAGCCAAGCCTCTCCCATCCCAGCTGGTATTTAAAAATCTTAAATTTTAGAGATGAAAGATGGGAAGAACATCAGAGTTGGAATCAGTCATGTCTGACTTTTTGTGACTACATTTGGAGTTTTCTTGGCAAAGATATTGGAGGGGTTTGCCATTTTCCCATTTCATTTTACAGATGAGGAAACTGAAGCAAACAGGGTAAAGAGACTTCTTAGGGTCAGTGACTGAGGCTAGATTTGAACTTAGGTTCTCTTGATTCTAGGACTGGCACTCTATTCACTAAATCACCTAGCTGCCCCAAACAATGTGAGGTAGGTGATAATATCTTCATTTTACAGATGAGAAAACTGAGGCAGATGGAGGATAAATGATGGGTCTGGGTCACATGGCTAATAAGTGACTGTGAAAATTTGAACTGAGGTCTTCACTACTATTCAAAGTAATACCTAGATGCCTTAAAGCAGAAGTGTCAAAGAATTTTGTACCAAGGAATACTCCCAAGTGCTGCTCATACTAAAATAAAAGGTAATTGGGAAATATTTAACAAGATGAGTAGGCAACAAAACATAGATAATGTTAATATGTGATATTCTTAGTCAATATGTGGCCTTAGGGATCCTTATGTATAGCTTAGGGACCCATATTTTTATTTGGGGGCAATTAGGAGGCACAGAGCTTTGAGTCAGCAAGATTCTGAGTCCAAATGTGGCCTCAGACACTTAACTAATGGTGTGACTCTGGGTAAGTCACTAAATCCTGTTTGCCTCAGTTTCCTCTTCTGTAAAGTGATTTGGAGAAGGAAAAGGCAAACCATTGTTGCTGTTGATGATTTGGAGAGGACCAATGAGATCAGTAGGGTTGTAAGTGAATTGTATTAAATGAGGTAGCCTATGCAAGGTCATCAACCTCACTCTCCACCCAGGTCATCTGAGTCCAGTGGCCAGGCAGGTCAACTAGACTCTGACAAGAAAATACAAAATGGTGTCCTGAAGAGTCAGACACAACTGAAATGACTGAACAACAGGAGCATGGGTCTCATCCCTGCCTCTCCCCAGACACGGAGGTGGTGATGGTAGGGGAGGAGGAGGAGGGTTTTGCCGTCCATTTGTGGGGGGGGAGCAAGTTTATAAATTTGTGAAATAGAGCACCGACCTTGGAGTCAGGAGGACCTGAGTTCACATTCAGCCTCATATACTTAATACATACTTAGCTGTGTGACCTCGGGCAAGTCACTTAACCCAATTGCCTTGCAAAAATATAACAACAAAAAATAAAAACGTTAATCTGACTTTTGATGGCCCAGTGGAATGGGAATTCAGGGGACCACACCCTACAATGGGGGAAAACTATCAGTGGAGTCCTGAACCATTTGCAGAAAGCCTAGATACCCCCTAATTTCCTTAGAGGCACTAGAGAATCCTGTAGGAAGAGTAAGATGTAAGTACACCTGGTTGGTTTCACGCATGTAATTAGCATATTTTTAACCACTCAGGTATAATGGAAAGCTCTAACTTTGTTCATAAGAGAATAAAGGAACTGGTCCTGGAGTCGGTTTAGCATCTTTTACTTCAGAATTATCACCAGCTATATGCTGAAATTCCTAGACTCATTCACGTAATGAATGTGTCTTCAAGGTATCACTACTCCTGCTATTAGAAAATTAATTTTTTCTGGGAGGTTTGATTTAATTCCATAGGAACAACATAGTGGTGCCTGGGCCATTTGGGTGTCAACCTCAGTTTTAATTAAGAGTTCATAATTCTATACTCACTTGGATGCTTCAAGGATCTGTGATTTCCATACAGATTACAATACCTTCAGAGCTTAATAGAAGATCTCCAAGAGTGTATTTGGTAAGAGAATCCGTCTCTGTGCAGCTAACCTGGTTAGAGGTCTTTCTGCAGGTAGCCAGCTGGTCCTCAAACAAAGCCCAATTTTTTTCAACCAAACCCAATTTTAACTTTTCCAGCTTCATAGGCTGCACATAATGGGCTTCTGGACCACCTTTCTTCAGCCTTGAAGGAGGACCTTAGGGCTAGGTGAAGAAGCTAGTGTAAATAATAATCACTCTCATTTTAAAGATGTGAAAATTGAGGCTTAGAGAGATTAAATGAGTGACTTATTCAAAGTCACACAAGCTAGTAAGTGTAGGAACTTGGTCTCAAATCTGGGACTTCTGAGGATCTTTAAAATTTAACAATTTTTTTTATTGGCATTTTTTGCTTTTACATCCTCTTAAATCCCTTCCCCCTCCACTCCGCAGGGAGCTACTTCTCATAACTGTGGAATCTGATCCATCAAGGCCTCAGGAGTGTTGTAGAAATGGAGAAATTATATTATGAATATCATGACAGTTTCCTATTCTGAATCCCTTGGTCTCCCTTGAATTAAAGACCTAATCTGTCTTCCTTGAATTGAAGACAGTCCATTTCAGGGAGGAATCTTGATTCCCTGCATCTAAGGATTCTTTCTAGCAGCCAGAGACTGTCAATGTCTTCTTGTTTAATCCAATTAAGAGCACCGTGTCTCCTTCGCCCTTGAGCAGACTGAAAGGGTAAAAGAGTTAATGGTTTCAGAAAGAGATTTCACCGAGGCTATGCTAATAGTTAGCTTTATTATAGTTCTGTTTAAACAAAGCAAAAACCTTAAACCTAAATGGATTTTTCTTTTACCTTGTTGGGAAATTTTGTCATTTGTTTCATGAAGGCTATAAAGTATGCTTCCCTAATGAGTTTGGGGGGCAGCTTCTTGTTTGGATCCCTCTCCAGGCAAAAAGGATGGACTTTGGCTAAAAGAGTGAAGAGACTTTTTTTTTTCACTTAACAAAGAATTTTGTTAAAAAGGGAGTAGAATTACCAAGTCATCAAGTAAGTTATCAGCCCCTAAATATAGATCCTTTCCCTTAAAATCTTGCTCCTGTCCCATCTAGTCACATGACCTTAGAACAAGACATTGTCCATCTTTGAACCTGATTTTTCTTACCCTTAAAATAAAAGGACTAGATTTGATGATTTCTCAGTTTATGCTCCAGTTTTATGATTTGCTACCTATGACCAGAAAGTCAGCAGCTAGGTTGCTCACTGGATAGAGTCCTGAGCCTGGAGTCAAGAAGCCCTGAGTTCAAATGTGGCCTCAGATACTCATTAGTAATGTGACCCTTGCCTTAATCCACTGGAGAAGAAAATGGTAAACCTTTCTAGTGTCTTTCCCAAGAAAATCTAAAATGGGATCACAAAGAGTCAGATACTACTGAACAACAACCAGAAAGTCATTTAAACTTTCTGAGACTCTGATTTCCCATTTGTAAAATGTTAAGATCAGATTCCCACTTGCTTCCATGTCATGATCCCTATAGAAATAGAAAAGACCTAGTTCCAAGGATGACCGATTGGTTGATGTCCTTTGTTCTTGAAAGGACTGAGATGAGATCACTGTGTTGAAGTCAGTGTGCGGTGTAACCACTGTGGCTGATCAGACCAGTACAAGCTTGGAAGGTACTACCACAGGTCAGGCACAAATAGTCCACGTGGATATTTGGAGCAGAGATGTCTCTAAATTTGTACATCTCATATTTGTTTTTGAGCCACGGTAGTTCTACTTTCCTCAGTGGGCATAGCACCTTCTTTAAGGTGGGCATACCATGTTGGATGGTCCTTTGCCTATGTCTCCTGTGATTGTGAGATGAAGATATGGGACTCAGAAACCAGAGGAGGTGGGATCTGCACCCCATCTGTGAAATTAAAAAGTTGACTCTCTAGGGTGACTTTCATTTCTGTCATTGTATGAGTATACCAATGACAGAAATCAAAGAAGAATGGGTAATTCCTTTGTCTTTTTCCCCACACACCATCCTAGCCCCAGGGTACATCCCCCATGAACCAGGAGCTCAAAGTCCATTGAAGTTTCATATGCTTGCTGAACCATGAAGCTAGGGCTGTAACACTTATGTGCCCCCCACCTCCAGCCTTCACGGTTGGAAAACCTTTGTACAATTTATAATCAGAGAATGCTCTGCTTTAAGGGGTTCAAATGCTCCACAGATCACTGTTTTTTATTTTTAAATCATCCTTACATTTCAGCTGCTGGAAGCCCCCATTCACTGGAAGACCCTGGAGCTCTTCAAGTAATAGGGTTACAGAACAGAGAGCTAAATGGGACCTCACAGGTCTTCTGGGCCAAGCTCTCATTTTACAGATGAGGAAATTGAGGTCCAGGATTACCAGTAAATGGTAATGAATCCAGGTCCCCAGATTCCAAGCCCAGAATTTAGGTAACTTTCTCTCTACTATGAGATAAATCATTACCAGAATCTGGAAGGGAAGTAAGTTTCTTGGAGTTCCAAATGTCTTTCCACAAACGTGATGTTTAATACAAATTGGTTATTTTTCTGTCTCGCTCTTGTGATATAATAATAACTAATATTTATATTGGCATGGACCTAGAGTCAGGATGATTTATCTTCCCAAGCTCAAATTTAATCTCAGATGCTCATTAGCTGTGTGTGACCCTGGTCAAGTCACTTCACCCTGTTTTGCCTTAGTTCCTCATCTGTTAGATTAGTTGGAGAAGAAATGGCAAAAACCCCTCTAGTATCTCTGCCAAGAAAACCCCAAATGGGGTCACAGAACAACAACAAGGAATGTGTTTCCACTATGGAGGTCAGCCGGTGCAAAGGCATGGAACTGGGAGATGGAAGTTCATATGTGAGGTTGGGGCCATATTATGAAGAGCTTTGGAGTCAAATCCAAGCAATAAACATTTATTGAGATGTTATTAGTATGTGCTAAGCATAATGCTAAGCTCTGAGAATATGAAGGAAAAAACAAAGGCAGTCCCTGTCCTCAAGAAGCTTACAGTCTAAAGGTAGGGAGGGGTGGTGGTGGTGGTGGTGACATCATTCCAACAATAATGAGCAAAGATGTACTGGATAAATTGGAACTAACCTCAGAAGGAAGGCACTAACATTAGGGAGACCCAGGAAAGGCTTCTTGTGGAAACTGAGATTTTAGCTGTTACTTAAGGAAACAGGGAAGCCAGGAGGTGATGAAGAGGTGGGAGAACATTCTAGACTTAGGGGAGAGTCAAGAAAAATGCATCGAGTCAGAACATAGAGTGTCATATGAGAAGAACAGAGCTCAGAAGCATTTGATGGAAGAGTTTGGCTGGGAAAAACCAAACAGATGAATTTATAGTTTATTCCAGAGCAGAGGTTCCGAAATTGTTCTTGAATTAAATTTTAAGAAAATAGCATTTTATTTTTTCCAATTACTTATAATGGCAATTTCTAACATTTATTTAAAGAAATTGAGTTCTAAATTTTCTCCCTCTCTCCCCTCTTCCCTGGCTAAGATGGATGTAATCTGATCTAGGTTATATATGTGCCATCACATCTAACATATTTGAAAAGATTTAAAAGGTTTTATTAGGTGTGATTTAGTATTAGTTGGTTTCTTTTCTAGTCTTGTGTATTTTATTTCATACATATGAGCAAGGAAGTCTAAAAGGTTTCACCATATCATCAAGAGTAAAACATAAAACAAAAAAATCTTAATAAGAACCCTTAAAACTAATGGCAATAGGGAGCCACCAGGATTTACTTGACCGGATAAGAGCCACCAGATCAGATTTGCAATTAAGGGAAATCAGTGACATTTGCAGCTGTAGAGAAGAGACACATGACTGTCAGAGACATCTGGAAGAAATAATGAGAAGACCAATAAAGTTGCATTGTACAATGAATGGAGGGGAATAAAGGTAGGAAAAGGGCCAGGTCCTATAGGGATTTAAATGTCAAAGATTTGTTCATCTTTGATCATCAAAGTAATAGGAGGCCAGTGAGAGTTAAGTGTGTGTATGTGTGTGTGTGTGTGTGTGTGTGTGTGTGTGTGTGTGTGTGTGTGTGTGTGTGTGTATGTGTGTATGACAACATCTACAGAACACTTTAATATCATTTGGGGTCACCATCTTGGCTCTGACTTTAAGATTATTTTGACAGTCCAGTGGAAGGTGGATCACTGTGGGAAGAGCCTGAAAAAAGGGGACTGTCCAGAAGTGTCCTGCAGTAGGCAGGGAAAAGGTGAGAGGATGTTCGTCGTGTTCATGGAGAGCCAGAGAAGATCTATTAGAAATGGCTGTGCAAGTAAAAACAAGAAGTTCTGATGTCAGATTGGATATATGGAAAGAATAAGAGGATGGAGCTGAGGAAGTGGGTATAGGCAGAGACCAGTATGGACATATGAGTCCACAAGATAATATCAGAGCTGAGCTTGGATGAGAGTTGAGGATTCTAAGACATGGAGGTGAGGTGCCAGTCAAGGTGGAGGGGAGAGTCTGTGGGAGATGGAAAGCTGAGTTTGGCAAATATGCCAAAGTGCCTTGGGTGGAGTGTCTTTGTGAAGGGGGTTTGGGAAGTAAGTAGCCTGGAGCCAAAATGTGAAAGGTTTTAATCTATCCTCAGTCAATTTTATTTAGTGCCTACTATGTGCAGCTAAGCTGGTGTCAGGAAGACGTGAGTTCAAATACTAGCTTTGTGACCCTGGGTAAGTCCCTTAACCTCTTTTGCCTCAGTGTCTTCATCTGGAAAATAAACTGGAGAAGGAAATGGTGGGTCTTTGCCAAGAAAATTCCACATAGGAATCATGAAGAGATGGACATGACTGGACAACAACTATTTATCTGTCAGTATGCTAAGCCCCAGGGATATATAAAAAAAAGAAGTAAAAGACAACCCCTGTCCTGAAGGGGCTTACAATCTAGCACGCCAACAAATATATGCAAAGCAAGCTTCATACAGGATATAATGGAATTTTTAACAAAAATTAAGAAAGGTCAGGAAAAATTTAAATGCCAAATAGGGAAATTTGTATTTTACCCCAAGAACAATGGAGGAGTGGGTGGGTGTCATGATCAGACCTTTGCTTTATGATAATTTTATTTTTTGTTTTTTTGGCAGCTGACTGGAGAGATTGGAGAATGGAAGTTGGAAGCCCAATTTGGAGTTTCTTCTATGGTCCTTGGCACTGATGCAAGATCAAAGTTGCCTGCTTTCCCTCAGGCATCGGGCTCAAAGAATGACTACATTCTTAGGGGACAGACATTGATAGAGGGAACAGGGACACCTAGAACTCGTTGGAGTGGAGGGATCAGGTAGCACTACCTGTTTAGTCATTAACTGACTTTCTAGGTAATCTCACTCTCACCCCCAAGATGCCTTTGCTGCTTCTTTGCTTTCTGTTCTAATTGCCCAGGAGCTAGGTAAAATTAAAAACAAAAAAACTGGGGAGGTCAAAGTTCTTCTCTAAGCAAGCAAGATTTTTTTAAAAGAAGGAAAAAAACTCTCAAGGAATTTTAAGTGAAAGCCTTTATTTATATTTTTAAGCCTCCTAATATTTAGGGATTTGTTCAAACATTTTGCTTATCCAGTAGTGCCAAAGGGTACTTGCTGCTAATAAAATTCCCCCAAGCCCTGGTGGGGGTGGCTCCCCAAACAAAATGCCGCAGCATTTCCCTGGGGGTTACAAAATACATTTCAGAAGACATTCTCCCATCTGACAACATATGGAATTTATTTTCATATTATCAGAATCCTCCTCCATGGGTTTCATTGCATGAATTTCAAAATCAGGACTTATTGTTTTCTTAATGCATGCTTGGAAACATTCCTTCATATGGTTCAGGGTCTGTCTGATTTTTTCAGAGCTCATTAGTAATTGCAGCGGCTGGTCCCTGTCATTAGATAGGAGCTCATCAGTCACTGAGCTCCATTGTGTGGAAACTGGGGGCACTCTGGCTTTATTGTCTTCCATCAGACCCACAGCATTATGCCAGACATTTACAGTCCCCATCAATCCTAGGAACCACAGAGACAGGAGACTGACACATGTAGGTCAGCCTTCAGGGACCTCCCTCTTCACAAGACAAAATGGATCAGATGTTTTCAAGGATAAAAACTACCCAGACCAAGAGGATCTGAAAAGATGGTTCCTGAAACCTGGAAAGTCTTTGCTTACTCCTATCAATCAACTCTGTCATTCTTTTCTAAGCCTATTCGATTTTAAATTTCTTCTTTCTTTAGCAAGATATGTTAATTTTTTTAAAATCCAAAGAAACAATTTCTTACCTCTCCTCTCTCCATTAAAATATGAAGATACCTATCTCTCATTTCTACAGAACATTAAGATTAATAAAAAAAACTTTCCTTGTAAATACCCTAAAAATAGTTTAAGGAAATGGGGCAGGAATTGGTCCCTCTCCTCCCTACATTGCTATAGTCACAGAAGCAAAGAGTAGTTAATAGAGGTAATGAAGTATTAATGGGCTAACAAGATGTTAACACCTGGTGATCTTTTCATGGTCCTTCCATCAGTTTTCTCTGGATGAATGATGGTAGAGGTAGCCATGCTTTTAGGTGATGTAAAGGAGAATTGGAGAATAAGGGATTTCACAAGAGGTCCTCACTGGAGGGGAGAAATAGCTTTTTGTTTTGTTTTTGCAAGGTAATGGGGTTAAGTTGCTTGCCTAAAGTCACACAGCTAGGTAATTATTAAATGTATGAGGTTGGATTTGAACTCAGGTCCTCCTGAATCCGATGTTGATGCTCTGTCCACTGTGCTACCTAGCCACCCCGGGAAAAAAATAGCTTTGAGAGGAAACAGTCCTAGTGGAGAGAGATAGTTTTGTTGGGCTACAGAGAAGACCTTCATAGAGAAAGGACTTTGGGGTTCTACCATTCCAAAGTTTTGAGTTCCCTTGGTGAACTTTAGGTTCCCTTTAGGTGAACTCTTCCCAGAGATGCTGGGGGTATTTGTGGAAGAGTACATCCCAGATTTGTAGGTATTTGTCTGAGCCATTTTAGGAAATGCCTTTGGCTAAGAGTTCAATGTGCCAATGACTGTGAGGACCCCAGCTATAGGTAACATGCTTGACCTCAAAGTAATAGCTATCCTTTGGGAGTCCAACCTATGAGTTCTAATACTAGTTGGGAGGAATATCCCAGGTGGGGTGCTACACCCATGAGGAAACTGAGGCTCAGCCAAAATATATTTGACTATCAGTATGCCTTGTGAGACAGGTATTACAGGTGGCATAATCTCCATTTTACAGGGAGGGAAACTAGGGTTCAGAGAGGTGAAGCCACTTTCCCAATGGACACACAGCTAGTGACTGTGGAGTTCAAACTCAGGCTTTCTCAACTTCAGATCCAGTATGGTATCTTCTACACCAAGTTGCCTTTCAACACACTGCTACTTCTTATTTGGAATATTAGCCTTAAAAATTCAATGCTGAAATTCCATTTCTAACTCTTTCCCACATTGACTGTTACAGTGGAAATTCACAGAGATGATTCAGCATGAGATCCTTTCCTCTGAGACTATTTCTATATGAAAAACTCGAGCACATGACTCCCACCACATGGAGGGGAGGGTGCCTTTTCCCCCATCACTGACATTTTTATTTTCATAATTATCTCGGAGGTCCTATTAATACAATATTCCTCTGCGTGGATCCACAGGAATACCTTTGGCTCAATGGTTATACAACATCCCAACTGTTAGTACAGCAAGGAAAGCAGGGTGGCTTGGAGACCAGACCCCCAGAGAGCTCTGCTGGGGTCCTCAGGCTGGGTCTCCCTGAAGTTGGCAGAGGGCTATGGAGCTCTCACTGCAGGAGCTACAGACTAGTTCTTGGGATATTGCTCAAGCAAAGGTTTGTCAATCTGGAAGAAGGAGAGAGGAGACAGATGGGATATTGTCACAATAATGTTCGTGAAAGATTTAGCTGCTCATTGGGGGTTTGATGTCTGCAATTCTGGGGGTGTGATCCCCTTGGGTGATGCCCCTCCTGGGATTGTCTTTTTTTGCCAGGATATGCTGTGGGCCATGCCCAAACCCAGAGAACACCAGACAGACTTGGGGGTGATGAAGGATCCAAGTCAGCACTAGCTGTCAAATCTTTTGAGCCCTTCCCTTTTCTTTATTTTTTTTTTAAATTTATTTATTTAGTGTTCCAACTATATGCAACATTCATTTTTTGGGTAAGATTTTGAGTTCCAGACTATCAGATTGTCTTCTGATGGGGAGGAAGGGGGAGGGAAGGGAGGGTTGGAGAAAAATTATAAAATTTAAAACCTTGCCAAAAAGATGATTGATAGTAACTACTATTGTATATAAATGGAAAACAAATAAAATATTTATATTAAAAAAAGAAATCATAAAAAAGATTTTGAATTCCACATTTGTTTCCCTCCTCCTTCCCCTTGACAGCAAGTAATCTGATATAGGTTATACATGTAAAACTGTGTTAAATATATTTCCATATCAGTCATGCTGTGAAAGATAATCAGAAAAAAAAAAGAAAACAA
This sequence comes from Macrotis lagotis, assembly GCF_037893015.1. Taxonomy (NCBI): domain Eukaryota; kingdom Metazoa; phylum Chordata; class Mammalia; order Peramelemorphia; family Peramelidae; genus Macrotis; species Macrotis lagotis. Next base: position 37,432,502 of record NC_133664.1, on the reverse strand, counting down.
AAAACCTTGAGAGGAGTCCTTCCCTTTTCCTAGTGCATTGGGCATGTCAGTATAAAGTCAGAGGAGGAGAGACAGGTTAATACAGCAAACATTGGCTTTAGAGTCAGAAGCCTAGGTTAGAATGCAGTTTTATTTTTTACTGCCTATGGGTGCTATTTTGCAAATGAAGAAACAGAGGCAGAGTTTAAATGGCTTGCCCAGGATGTCTGATTTTAAATTTGAACACAGGACTACTTCTCCTCCTCCTCCTCCTCCTCCTCCTCCTCCTTCTCCTTTTTTTCTTCTCCTTTTCCACCACCACCACCACCCCCTCCTCCTCTTCCTCCTTTCTTCTTTTTCTTCGACTTTTGCAAGGCAATGGGGTTCAGTGGCTTGCCCAAGGTCACACACTTAGGTAATTATTAAGTGTCTGAGGCTGGATTTGAACTCAGGTACTCCTGACTCCAGGGCTGGTGCTCTATCCAGTGTGTCACCTAGCTATTCCAACTCAGGATTTCTTATCTCTAGACTTAACCTCTGAGTTTCATTCTCCTATTTGTAAAGTGAAGAAATTGGACCAGATGATCTCAAAAGTCCTTTCCACTTCAAAAGTCCTAAATATGAGAAAATATAGCTTTGGTACAAATTTACTGCATCAGGGTAGGTCCTTTGGCATAACAGCCTTTTTAGTTAAATCTTTATAGTTCAAAGTAACTTGCTGGAGGATTTGCTCTCAAAACCCTCTCTGTGAAATGTCTGCATTTATTGAATATGAACCTAGAGATGAACGTTATGGGTAAATTTCAAAGCCAAAAATGTCATTAATAAAATGTGACTTGTAAAGAGTCTTCCTTTTGGTTGGATATTTCTTTTTTCCTTCAGGACATGTAAAATTCACTTTCAAATGTGCATATTTAATGTGGCTTTTCTCCTTAAGAGATTAACAAGATTTAGTCAAAATAATAAAGACAACCATGGAGCTCTAAGCAGGAAGTAGCTTGCTTCTAGGTATTTTCTTGTCTTTAGCAAAGTGACAGAGAGCAGAACATCAGGGGATTGAAAAACAGGATAGGTGAGTTTTGATAGGTTCTGGAGCTCTAACTCTCAGCAGGTTATCTCCTTTAGGATATAAAGGAAAACAGGAGTGGTGAGCCTCAATACCTCGTTAGAGGGAAGCTTATAATTTAGGAGCTCTCCTGCTTATCAAGCATCTGTGCTTCAAAGTAACATGGCCAACATGGAACAAGGGGTGGAGAGAAACTCTCTTCACATACACTTATTCTCCTCTGGTATAGGCATAGGGTTCACAAGTCACAATTGCTCAAAGTCTGAACAGCTTCCCAATTCTCAAAAGCACCCAGGTGGATTTGTGGAGAGCAACAAGTATTTAACATGTTCAGGAATTTTCCTACAAACCCTAACAAAAGTTAGGTCTGAAGTGGGTCTTCGATAATCAGCCAAGAGTGTGACTGACAATTAAAAGTAATAAATTCTGTTATCATTATAAACTGAGTTATACTATGTATGGTTGCATACTATTACATGGATACAAGTCATTTTCTCAGGAGAGTACAGGCTCCTTGAAGGTAGCTACTCTATCTAGCACAGTATCTGGCAAACAGTAGGTGCTTAATCAATGCATGCTGTTCTTTGGATTGATTAAATTAGTTCAGTTCTATGTCTCAAGTAACAGAAAAAAACAGGAATGTACTCCTTAAGGTCAACTCTACTGGATTTATGGATAATAGGAATACACTACTTGGGGGTGCCCATGGGAAGGAGGGAAGGAGAGAGGGAGGAAAGCAGGGAAGAAGGAAGGAAGGGAGGGAGGGAGGAAGGAATGAAGGGAGGAAGGAAGGAGGGAGGGACGAAAGAAGGGAGGAAGGAAGTTGTGTTGACCAAGTGGCCAGTTGGGTCCCCAGTGGGGCCACTCCTACTACTCAAAGAGGTTGCTGTTTGTCCTTCATTCTTGAAAGAGGGTAATTCTTTAACACAATAATCCTTCTGGAGACCATGCAGCTCCAGAAATGGTCACAGTGGAACTAAGAGCCAAGAGGAGTTCTGGGTCAAGATGGAAATTTCATGAATGTAGTTTAAGTTTGTACTAGTGTCAGTGGTGGAATAACAGAACAATTCCTTTGCTAGCACAAGGACCTGGTTCAAGTCTGGAGATGTGGGAACTGGAACCATGAAATAATAAGACACAGAACTCCAAAGAGAAGCAAACCCCAATCCTTATCCTTCAATAATATAGTACAGTGAATCATGGGGACTGTGCACATTAAAGAGAGGGAGGGTCAGCTCTCTAGCAACCTTGAGTTCTTTCCCTGCTTGGGAATGGACCTCAATCTAGGGGGTCATTATCAATCTGAAGTAACTAAATAGACCCCTGGGAAGGTGGGGAATCACAGAGGTGGGGTGAGCCTATAGCGGAGGTTCTCATTGGTTTTTGGCATTGTGGACCTTTTTTTTGGCAGTCTGGTAAAACCTTTGGGTAACGCATAAAATAAAAGATACGGCATTACACAGAAAACCAGCTATGTTGAAAGTAGAGCTATCAAAATTATTTTTTTAAAAAATCGAACCAGATTAAGGAACTCTGCTATCTGGTAACCCTGAGTTCTCTCCCCTTGAGGAGATGGTAAGATCTGAGGTAGTGAAGGGATGGTGGAAGCTCACTGGAAGGAGTCAAGGAATTGGTTGACTTGGCTCATCATGGGCTTAGGTATGAATCGTTTTGATTTTCTTTTGAAAAAGAAATCAACTTTGTTCTCTATTCTGTTTTGTTAGCATGGGAGCTGAGAAGTCTTTTTGTGTTCTGATGTGTAGATGAGCCAAATTTCTCGTTTCCCTAGAACAATGCTGGGTCAGGCATCAGTCCAAGGAAGCTGTTATCCTTGGGATGAGTTAGGTGTACACATGGTGGAGTGGCCTTAACAAGGGCTGCTACCCTCGGCAGGCGCATTGCTGCGCAGTCTGTGGCCTATTGGCTTAACCAAGCCACACAGAGGGTGTAGTAGATGATCTGGCCATCAGGTGGTGCTATGCTCAGCTGCCTGGCCAAATAACCGTCAGAGGTTATTCATGAACATACAGGCTTTGCCCAGCTCTCCCTCACTTCAGTCTAATTCACTTGCATGTCATGGCATCGCCTTGCTGATGGTGATGGAGGACATCCATGGTCAAGGAGCAACAAGCTTTGCCTAAAGTCCAAGTAGTCTGCTCTTCCCCAGAAGACTTTAGCCAGCCAACAAGCTATTGAACTATTCCCCGTCCATCAGGTTGGGTCCTTTGGGTTCTTAGAGTTGGGCACTGACTCCAGATTCAATAGAGATGCAGGGGCACGGCGTAGAATATACTACAAAATGACTAAAATGGGAAAGATCATCATCTCTTGAGTCCGCACTGAATTTGGGAAATTTGCTCTTTCATCCACCAGCCTTATTTGTAAGTCTCAGAAAATTGACTTTTTAAAGGCAGTGTTTAATGACACAGTAAATAAGTGATATTGCTGCTTAGAAAAACTATAAGGAAGCTGCTTAAGGTGCTTTGTCACCTATTCTGCCATTCTTTGTCACCATTCTTCCTATCTTCCTAGCTCACAGATGGGGGGGAAGATGAAGGAAAAGGATTGTATATTGGAAACTCACCCAGATAGGCTGAGCAAGCAAATAGAAAACAAAGGAACACCACATTATCATTATTGTTAATAAACATTAAATGTTTATTGTTTAGGGATACAAAGAAAGGGGGTGGGGGAAGCATTCTTGTTTGGATTGGCCTCCCTCCCAGAATCACCAAAGCTGAGGTTTCATGGTGGCTCTTACTACTAATTGAATCCCCTTATGGAAACCCACAAAGGTTCTTTAGATTCCCCCTTAGAGGTACCTCTGTCCCTTTATATTCTCTCTCTCTAAGCAGAAATGGGTACTATTACTTAATTAATAAATTTGTCTCCGGTAGATTTGAAGCACAGTAGATTGTGCTTGAATACACAGTAAAAAAAATTTCCAAATTGGGTGGGTCTCAGGGTACTGGTCTGACACATGTGCCCTTGAAATTCACTTTACAAATTTCAGCATGCTATATAAAGCATCCAGTTATTAGTAATGCATTGAAAAAACACTTAGGAGGAGTTTCCCTGAAGGCACTTGAAGCATCTAGAGAGGAATTGATGAGGAGAAAGAGTGTATTCTAAGTCCGGACCTGGACGTGTCTTTTGGTTCCTCCATCCTTCTGCTGTGACCACACAGGTCTCCAGGATTTGTCCTAACTTCTCTTTCAAAGAACCCAGCTTAGGCTGTAGCTGAAGTGGCTTCATGGCCCTGATGGGATATAGAACCAGTAAGTGGTCTAAGAATTGGAAAAGGGGCCCAAAAGCCTGTGTAGTGTGAGGCCCACTAAATTGTCCAGGGAAAGGCCAAACTATTTGACTACACCCAAATCTCACCCTGTCTCCCAACTTCCAACACATTTTCATCCTGTTCTTGAATCCCTCACTCCTATGAAGCCCTCAAATTCCCATCAAGATAAAACACATTACAAACCCCATTGCACAGTTATTAAGTATGAAGTCCCCAAGATTTAACTGATCTGTGTGAACCCCAAACCCCAAATACTGACCCTAACGAATCATAACTTTTTGTATGTCATGGAGCCCTTGGGCAGTCTGGTGAAGACTATAAACCCTTTCATTCCAAATGGAATGTTGTTGCCTTCATGCTAAATGGAAAGAAATGCTAAGTTTAAGTCAGAAGTCAGTGAAAATTAGGATGGAATTTTTTCCCCTCTTGAAATCTATGCAGGGACCCCGGATTAGGAATCCTTGAATTACAGAATGAGAATGTGGGCTAGAAACAGCTCCTCTTTTGTCATATCTTCGTCCTCTTGCACCGACTGAGGCATTTCTTTACAGCTCTTGAAAAATATGGAAGTCAGCCACTCCTATTTACGGTGCATTTTCAATCTTTTAAAAGCAGACATTATTGACCCTCAGCATATAGTTCCTCTTCCAAGAATGTGTAGCCATCCATTTACAGACTCCAATTAGATGAAGATCTGATTTCCAAGGGCAGTCGGTGACTTCTGGGGACATGGGCTCGTGCCAAATAGGTGGGCACTACCAAAAAAACAAGCAAGCCTTCTCTTAGCGGTGATTAGTCAACATCTGGGCACCAGCCAGAGGTCAAGCAGGACACATCTGGATGTACCAGCTCAGCTTCCTGTCCTAACCCAGTGTACTATAAGTATAGCTAGTGGGAAAAGGTACTGAGTGATCAGCTTTGGTCCAGGAGAATAGAAGAGATGATTAGACACCCTTCCTTCCTCCTTGTAAAGAAACAGGGGATGATGGGTGTGGGATTTTACAGATGTGACCCCACATGATTCCTATGGCATTTGGCTTGAATTGATTTCTTTGTTACAGTAGCTTTGTATTTATTTAACACCCACTGTACTGGGTACCACAAAGGAGAGGACCATGGGGAAGGGTGTAAATGTTGGAAATAACTAGAATATAACAGCACAGAGGATCAGCTAGGCTTAGTGGAGTCAGGAAGAACTGAGTTCAAATCTATCTTCTGATGCATATTAGTTGTGTGAGCATGGATAAATGTCATGGTTTCTTAGGGTCCCACGTAACTCTTCTAAGACCAGAAGATGGAGTAAAGAAACAGATCTGCATCAGTAGAAGGGGTTTCCTCACTGGAAGTTCCCATTTCAGTCTTATCAGACTCTTCATGATCCCATTTGGAGTTTTCTTGGCAAAACCATTGGAGGGGTTTGCCATTTCCTTCTCTAACTCATTTTGCCCATGAGGAAACTGAGGCAGACAGGGTTATGTGACTTGCCCAGTATCGCACAGCTAACAAATGTCTGAGGCTGGGTTTGAACTCAGGAAGATGAGTCTCAGGGACTCTATACACTGCATCACCTAACTGATATGTCCTGAAATCTCAGTCCTGCTCCAAAAAATATAAAAACAAAACACCTATAAAACTTTTTTTTAGGTTTTTTTTGCAAGGCAATGGGGTTAAGTGGCTTGCCCAAGGCCACACAGCTAGGTAATCATTAAGTGTCTGAGGCCACATTTGAATTCGGGTACTGCTGACTCCAGGGCCGGTGCTCTGTCCACTGTGCCACCTAGCTGCCCCTAAAACTTTTTTTTTAAATAAATATAGCATTGGGGGGGGGGAGAAGGAGAGGGTTTGATTCTTTTCAAAGTGCTTTCTTGTGACCTCACTTGAAGCTTATAGTCTTATAAGGACAGATATTTATCATCCTCATTTTAAACATAGAAAATGTAGTCAGAGAAAGTAAACAGTACACACAGAGGGGATAGCAGAGTTGGGAAGGGAACCTTGCTTTCCATACTCCAGGGCCATGATGCTTTGTTCTATGTGATGACATTTCCATGGCATAATGGACAAAGAATTAACCTTAGCATGAGGGAGATCTGGATTCACATCCTGTCTCTGATCCTGTGCCTTGTGTCCCTTGGTAGGCCACTTACTTCACCAAATCTGTTTCTTCGTCCAGAAAGGATAATGATGATGATGATGATGATGATACACCTGCAATACCTTCCTAATAGTGGTGTTCTGAGCCGCCAATAGTGGAGAGCTCTTTATAAATGTCAGCTGATGTCAACGCTGTGGTTATTATTGCTATTGTGGATATTCTCCCTCTCCTTTCCTGCCAACTCATCTTTGCAAGCACATTCCCCCTATGCCAAGTCCTCAGGGTCAGAAAGGGAGTGTCTATTGATTTAGAAGTATTTTCTTGTTGATCCAGCTTTGACAAGCCCCTCCCACTTTAAAATGTGGTTTCTGGGCAAAATCCATTTTCTTGAAAATGCCCTTTCAACCCAATGCTGTGTGGATTTTGAATAGACCCAGCATGAGCTTTCTTGAGAAGGGGAAGAGAAAAAGGGGAAGCAAGGAAGATCACGTGTGATCACTCCAATAATAAGAGAAAATGAGCTCTGGGAAATGCCATAGAAAATTACTTCTATTCAGAGTGACAGGCTCTTTGAGTCATGCTTTCTGAATCCTCCCCACCCCCCCACCCCCATCTCCATTCTCAGATTCTTGCTTCTCATTTTATCTGTTTGGAGTATAACCATCATCATATATGGAAATATATATTTCCACAAATATCCCTTATTCTAAAGTCCTCTAACCCTGTCCACAGACCCTACTTTTTCCTACTGCACTAGTGCTCTCTGTCCATTCCACACTGGTTGGTAAATCAACTTCCCCTTCCCCACAAAGACTACACCTGCTCATGGGACAGTATCTACCTGAATCTGAATTCAAAACTAGAAGGGTATGTCCAGATTAGCTTTCCCCTTGTGGTTTTCCTGATTCAAGATGTCTCCAGGAGTATCTGGCATCAGAAGGGGCAGGAGAAGAAGGGCTCTCATTTAGATAAGGGCTATCTTCCATGAGCCCTCCCATCATTCCATTCCTGAATTCTCATAACCACAACAGAGGGGGTGGAGATGAGGAATGATGGGCTTACATGGCATTCAGCTCTGAGAATCAATTCCACAGCTGTCACGGATTTTTAAGTTTAGGAAGGTTGCAATCAAGGGTTCTCAGTAGTAGGTACACAGCACCCTCTTCACCAATACTAAACTGCAGCTATTCTCTGGGAGGGGGGAAGAGAGACTGAGTAATCTTGCTAAAAATCACCATGCCCTGCTGAGCTGTTTTCCTGTGCCTACAAATGAATAATAATTACAAATGACATTGCAACCTGGTGAGGTAGAGAGATGGCAGAATCAATCAACAAGCATTTTTAAAAAATTAAAAATTCATTTTGAACTTAAAGACAAAAAAAGATAATAAAGGATATTCCCATGGACTCAGAACATATAAAGAGGATTCAATATAAAAACATGAGTTTCCATTTCACTATTTACTTTTTTTGGAAAAGCTATGTAATCAATACTAAACATAGTTTTCAAAGTTACCCAGCTTTTCTGTGCTTCCTTCTAGGTTTTCTTTCATTCTCTGAAGAGAATGAATCTGATTTTCTACATATATATATATATATATATATATATATATATATAAAATTTTTAAATAAAATAAATATATAAATATAAAATATAAAAAACACAAAGTTTATAAAATATTTTATAAAAATAAAAATATATATTAAAAAATCTCTGATTTTTTTTTACTTATTTTTCTCCCTCATCATCCTAGAGAAGGTGATCATTAGACACAAATATATATATATATATATATATATATATATATATATATATATACATATACATATACATATACACAAAACACAAGTACATAAAACCATACCATACCTGTTTCTATTAACACATTCTTTTTCTGGATATGGGTAGCCTCTTCCTTCACAAGTCCTTTGTAGCTGATTTGAATATTTGTAATACTCAAAATTCAAGTTGCCCTTAGAACAATCTTGCTATTCCTTCAGACAGCATTCTCCTGGTTCTGCTCATTCCCCTCTTTATTATTTCATGCAAGTCTCACCTTATTTTTCCAAAATCAACTAGCTCATCATTTCTTATAGCGGAATAGCATTGCATCACAATCATACCGCAACTTGTTCAGCCATCCCCCAACTGAGTGGCATTCCCTCAAGTTCCATTCTTTATCACTACAAAGAAAGCTGCTATCCATATTTTAGACCATAAAAGTTGCTTTCCTTTTCCCTAATCACTTTGGGAAACAGACCTAATAGTGGTATTACTGGATCAAAGAGAAATATAGCTCTTTGGGTCTAATCCGCAAATATTTTAAAAGCATCTACTGTGTGTGTATAAATAAATATAAATATAAATATAAATATAAATATAAATATAAATATAAATATAAATATAAATATAAATATAAATATAAATATAAATATAAATATAAATATAAATATAAATATAAATATAAATATATAAATATATATTTATTCATCTATACATCCAGATATGTGTATGCATACGTGTGTGTGTGTGTGTGTGTGTGTGTGTGTGTGTATTCAAGAAGGGACCTTCACTACAGTTTTCCTTATGTTGACTGAAGACAAAGGAACCTGGGATCTTAAATTATGAGTAATATCACACTTCATGTTTGTACTCTGGATTCCCTAGGGGAACAACTGATTTTGGGAAAAAATGTTCTCAACTGTCCATTCCACCAATGGAAATCTTCACTTACTTGAAGTGCACATCCCCCAACTCACGGGCAGTTTTGAAGCTATCCTCAAGCTGGTTCAGCGAGTCTATAGGGTGTTCAGGAGGACTAGCACTTCTGGTGTGAGGGCATGCCAAACTTCTTTCAGGGCTGCTCACCCACCTTTGGTTGTTCACCTTTATCCAGCTCTTGCCTGAGGCTCCAAGAAGCTGTAGCATGGGCAGTGATGACATCCTGGGAAGTATTGCCAAGAGTTATGATTTTTATATTGATTAATATGATCTGAGTAATGAATTTGATTATAATATTTTAGTTTCTAGAGATCCTTTTCACAGGCAGGCTCTGAGTCTGGGAAAGAGTAAAAGCAAAGTAGTCATTTGTTCTAATCATGACAGGGCTTACCCTGAACTGTGCTTCCTTGTGTTAAGTGAAGTGAATCCACTGAAACTATACTGTACAATAATAATGTAGCCCCCACACTAGCCAATCAGTTGGTCATTTCCACAGGGCTCCTCCTTTGATGGTCACAAGTGATGTAATCCTTGTGTTGTCCCGAATGATGAGCTTGTCCTGGGAAGCTCACTCAAGCCGCCACAATGCATGTATATATTCTCTGCCCTATCTACAGAAAGCAATTTAGCAATAAGCTGAAAAGAGGCTAATTAGAACTCTGTTACAATAGCCCAAGTGAGAGGCAATGAGCCAGAGATGACTATAAGTGGGAAGAAGAGGATAGATGCAAAAGACGATGATGGAAAAAACTTGGCCAGTGAGCTTCTAATAGAGGAGGGAGGTGGGAGGAAGAGAATGCTTAGAGATGAAGATGGCTCTGAATGATTAAGAAAATAGGCAATCCCTTAACCAAAATAGGGACGTTTGGAAGAGAGGCAGAGGATGAGTTCCATTTTGAACATGAGGATAATTTTCAATCAGTTGATGATATGTGACTAAGTTTCAGGAGAGAATTGAGCTAGAACATGTAGATTTGGTTATCTTCTACATAACTCAGATAAAAGAGCCATTGGGAGCTGGTTGATGAGTTCTAGATGAAATTAGGCCTGGACTAGGGAGGAGGCCCAGGACACTTCCATGCTGCCAAGAGAGCAGGAGGTGGATGGTGACAGAGTAAAAAAAACTGGGAAGAGGTCAGGCACCGATGAGGATGATCAAGAGAGACCAATGTCAGGAAAGGCAAGAAACAAGAGCATGGAAAAAAGGTCACTGGGTTTAACAGGGATGAACTAATTTAATTGAGCACTGGGGTTGGAAAACAAATGGCCAGGGACTGAGAAGGCAATGAGCATAAAACATTTTCTTCTCATTTTTTTCTTCAGGGCAAAAAGATATGAAACACGAGTTCAAGAAGAGGGAAAAAAGTTCTCAACTGTCCATTCCATCAATGGAAATCTTCACTTACTTGAAGTATACATGCTTTTTCCTTGCAAGGAATGGGGTGAAATGATTTTCCCAAGGTCACATAACTAGGTAATTATTAAGTCTCTAAGGTCACATTTGAACTTGGGCCCTACTGACTTCAGGGCCTGAGCTCTATCCACTGCAACACCTAGCTACCCCAAGGTGAGGGTTTTAAAAGCATGGGGTGGATATGAGGATATTTACAGGCAGTAGGTGGGGAGATATGGAAGATGATGGAGAAGGAAAGAGGGGCACAGAAAGAGTCATAGGGAAAGAGGAGAGAGATAAAGATAAGAACAGAGAGAGGAAGAAGGAGATGAAAGGAGAAAGAGAGGAGAAAGGAGACAGGGAGACAGGTTGGTGGGGGAGGGAGGGAGAGAGAGAGAGAGAGAGAGAGAGAGAGAGAGAGAGAGAGAGAGAGAGAGAGAGTAATAGAACTGGTTCTTATTAAAGATGGGAAAGTAAAAAGATAATTTTTTTTTTTTAGATTTTTGCAAGGCAATGGGGTTAAGTGGCTTGCCCAAGGCCACACAGCTAGGTAATTACTAAGTGTCTGAGGCCGGATTTGAACTCAGGTACTCCTGACTCCAGGGCCTATCCACTGTACCACCTAGCTGCCCCTTTTTCTTTTTCTTTTTAGATTTTTAAGTAAAAAGATAATTAATGGCCACTCTCTTCTTTCTCCTTTATGACTCTGTCTTCCTTCTTTCCTCTTCCTCTCCTCTCTCCTTCTCGATTCTTTGGAAATACAAGTATAAAGAATGAAACAAGCCTGACTTGTAAGAAGCTTACATTTTAATAGGGAGAGTCAAGTACATACAAGAATATATATACAGAATAAAAATAAATGCACACATATAAATAAATATTTATACACACACACACACACACACACACACACACATATATATATATATATATGGATAAAGAAATTGAATACAAGGAAACTTGGGAGGGAGGGAGGGAGGGCACTTACAGGCGGGGGGGAGGGAGAATCCCAAATGGCTTCATGTAGGAAATGATGTCTGAGCATCCTAGGACCTCAGCTTTTTAATCTGTAAAATGAGGACCCCGAGTAGGGACCTCTGAGGTCCATTTCATCTTATAATTATGAAGAGAGGAAGATAAGGCCACATAGGATTTCCATGATAGGAATTTCCCATTGCTGTGAAATCCTCAGTCGGTTGCTCTGCATCCCCAGGCCAGCCCAGTCCCATCAAAAAAAAAGTTGGCCAATCTCAAGTTCTTCGATTTGGAGCTGAAAAGATTTTAGAGGTGACTGAGTAGACAGGCAGGTCAGGAAGACCTGAATGGCCTCAGACACTTACTAGTTGTGTGACCCTAGGCAAGTCACTTAACTTCTATAAAGTGAAGATAATAAATAATACCAACTCCCAAATAAGTCATGAAGATCAAATGAGATATTTGTAAAGGGTTTAGCTCAGTGTCTGGCCCAGGGTAGACCTTTACTGAATGCTTATTTCCCTCTTTTAAGTCCAACAACTCAGACCTAGAGGAAAGGTTAAATGATTTCCCCAGATTTCAACACCAGGCCCTTGGACTCCCAATCCAGGGGTGCTTTTTCAAACACTGCGCTAGTTCGCAGAACCACCCAAGAGCTCTTGAGGGAAGGCCAGTAGTAATTTAAATGTCAAGCTGTCCATTTCTCACTTGCGGCCGGACAGACTAAACAAAACAAATCCATTAGAAGGTCTTTGTGAGACAGGCAGACTCTGAGTCCTTTGCAATGTGCTTGGCAGCTCCCATCTGGCCCTGAATGAGCCATAATGTTCTCCTGCATAAAGAGGATGCTAATGACCTCCCTGGTTAAGTAAGACACACGCTTAGAGAGCTGCTAGCCTTCCAATAGATTGATCGCACTTGTGATAATTCTGCACCTGATTCCTTGTGGACCAGCCCACTGCTGGGAGATGCAGAATTCCCTAAGCTTTACCTTAAGCACATTCCTACTATTTTAAGGAATCTGTTCTCATTAAGCTCGGACACAGAGGAGGACCATGTATTTTACAGGGGCAGATTTGGGGGGGTGTGGTGGAGGGTCCCACTATATGCAAGTCTGATCAGATTCCACGCTTCTGATATCATGGGGCAGAGAGGCGCCATATTAGCTAGGAAACCAGAAGTTTCTAGACTAGAATGTCCCAAACATAGATTTCAGTTTGAGGATGAGATCGGGGAGTTTCCAGAAAAGGAAACAGAAGGGGAGGGAATAGGAGGCTTAGCCTGTGATTGGAGAACTTCAGCTTAGGATCCTAGATCTAGAGCCAGAAGGAATCTTAGAGAAGATTCATTTTTACAGAGCAGGAAACTTGTCCAAGGTCATGCAGATGGCGAGTGGAACTGGAACCCTGACCCAGTTGACTTTGCATTATAGACCATACTGTCTCCTTGACTACAGCAAGCTCTAAACAAATATAAAGCATTGTAATGATTTTCTAAGGAAAAGAAGCGTAGACAGGCCCTGAATGCAGGGAACTTGGCTTCACCTGAGAGATTTTGAGGGTTTAAATAAAATATTGACCAAACTTCTAGGAAAACCAGCCCTTTCATAAAGTCGCGAAGCCTTCTGGAAGGATATACAACTAATCCGCACAGGCAATTCCGACGAGTGCATGCCATTTTCTCCTCAATCAAGTCAGTCTCATATGTGTCTTTGAAGAGGATGAAGAACAAGTCTCCTGGTTGAAATGGAGCCCCATCTTTAAGTTGCTATTGTACCTGATGACCACCAGAGGGTGTTAGATGAACAAGGTCTCTCCAGTTGGGCTCAGTTAGACTTGGAGTCAGGGGCCAAGAATCCAGAAACTTCTAGGGCTGGACATACGATGCCTGGTCATCCAAACCATTCTTCTGCCTCCGGACAATTCCCAAAGTGAGAGTTTTTGTAACACTTTCATTCCTTAATTCTTGAAAGTCTTGGGATCAGCTCAAACTTGAATTTCAAGTGCTCTCCTTAGACTCAGCCTTCTAAGACTAGAGTTGAATCCCCCTGGGAGGTCGTCCCGCACAGGGAGCCCAGAGAACCAACTGTACATAAAGAATGAGTGTGGGGCCTTGCTTTATTACAGAAAAACTTTTACCAAGAATAGTCTTCCAGATGCTGTACAGATGGCAGTGAGAATTAGCGGGGTCCTGACTAAACTGTCATTGCACTCGAAATAGGATACTTTGGTAATTTGAATACCCACGCACAAATAATTTGGTGTTTGTTCACCAATCTTTGTCACGCTTTCCTGATCTTCAACCACAATGGTTGTTTGACCAAGATCAAAAGACTATTCCAAAGACTATTCCATTTCAATTATAACCTATAGACTAGTAAGGAGTATGTGACACATAAATAACTATGAAGAGGGTTAATTAACAGTTTCATGATTAGGAAACTAATTGAAGGGAGGGAGTATGCCAATCCTGGGGGCTGCCACCAAGATGAATTAATTGATTCCCATTTTCATGGGACCATCTTTGAGGGAAAAGCCTATTTGGTAGGTAATAAATTGGTTGACTTGTATTCTTTGGTATTGTTGTTGGAGTCAACAGACCATTTGGGATGCTTAGGCTCTTTTATCTTTTGGTAGATCTAGTATTGGAACAGGGTCAAGGCCATTAAGGGATGCCTTGGGTCATAAGATCATCAGATCTCAACCACATGGCAGAGAGGAGAGTGGAACAATGTGGCCCAAAGATCCAGAAACAGCATCTTTGTGGAACAATGGAAGGCAGAAACCTTGGTGGTGCTAAAATTTCGAGAGTTCTTGGAGAGATAAAGGCAGAGGTGCATTCAATCAATGGGTCAGCTACTAAGAGAGAAATTATATATCTTGAGTAATATGGGATTTAGAACCCCCCCTTTTTTTTAGGTTTTTGCAAGGCAAATGGGGTTAAGTGGCTTGCCCAAGGCCCTACAGCTAGGTAATTAGAGTCCCTTACTTTTTAGAGAAGTTTGGGAATTCCAGAACCTAGTCTTCTGGAAGAGAAAGGAAAGTTCCTGAGAGTTTAAAGACACTGCCAGATCCTAGAATCTAGCCTTCAAGCATTTCCTTTTTAGAAATTTTTTTATTTGAAATTTATGGAATAAACTAGGCATTTTTATTATAAAATAAAAAGGACAATTACATGAAATTACTGTTATGTATAGCTTGTTATTCTTTTTTGAATATATAATGAAGTTATCATGTAAAGTTCTTTTCTTCTTCCCTCTCCCCCACCTTAGAGATGGCTAACATTAGACAAAAAATATGTGTATAAACATTAGAATCTCAATTTATGAATTTAATTCATCTTGATATTCTGTTCATCATGTTATTTGTTCCTATTGCAAATTGAATTTTCCCATCGGAAATAATGTAAAGTCAGATGATCAGTTATCACATCCCCCAAAATATTCATATAAAAATAGTTATTTATAATTTTAAGTAAGTTTTTTTGTCCCAAATGCACTTGAAATACAGTAGCAATGATTAGAACATATTTCAATTAGAAAATAAAACAAATTAACCTGCACTTTACCTTTGAGAAGAGTTGTGGCTGGTATGAGGGAGTGTTCTCTATTATGCTACTTTCACTACTACCTTCACTTATTTTTTGTTTTTTTTTAGAATCACTTTCATTTTTTGACTCAGCGATTTTCTTTTATTTACATTTGCTTCTGAGTGAATTGGAGAGGGGAGGTATTGAAACAGGGGGACCAATTAGGAGGCTCTACAGGCCAGGTAAGAGGTAACAAGGCATGGGTAAAGGGGATGATTGTGAATAGGGAAAAGGGGCTATCCATGGAGATGGTATTGAAGTAGAAATGGACAATGTGTCGAGTGAAGTTCCTTTGAGTGAGTTTTGACAAATGAAAGCAAAAAAAAACAAACCTATATCCACACACTCGTATGCGTGTATGAGTGTTTACATAATTATTCTTTTTTTTTTTTTTTTTAGTTTTTTGCAAGGCAAATGGGGTTAAGTGGCTTGCCCAAGGCCACACAGCTAGGTAATTATTAAGTGTCTGAGACTGGATTTGAACCCAGGTACTCCTGACTCCAGGGCCGGTGCTTTATCCACTATGCCACCTAGCTACCCCTATATAATTATTCTATACACACTTCTATTTATCAATTATTTCTCTAGATTCAGATAGTGGTCTTTCTACATATGTCCTTGATAGTTAATTTGGATATTTATAATAGTCAAAATGACTTATTCACACGAGGTTATTCTTAAAACAATGTTATTGTCACTATATATAGAGTTCCCTGGTTTTGCTCATTTAACTTCATTATTCATGCTAGTCTATCCATGTCTTTCTAAATCATTGAGTTCATCATTTCTTATAGCATGGTATTCCATTACAAATATATATCACAACTTGTTTTGCCATTTCCCATTTGATGAGAAATTCCCAGTTCTTTGCTACCACAAAGAGAACTGCTATAAGTAATTTAGGATATGTAGCTCCCCTCCCCCCTTTCCCCTAGTCATCTTTAGAAATAGGTCTAGTAATGATATTGTTGAATGGTTGAAGGATATGGGCAGGGCAGTTTAACAATTCTCTGGGCATAATTCCATATAGTTTTCCACCTTCTAGTATTCCCTAGGCAGAGCCCACCTCAACAATCCCAAACCAGGGGTCCAGAAGTCCTTAGAGAGCAAAGGGACAGAATCTGAAGATGGTAGTGAGTCAGTCTTCTTACCAAACAGTAGACTGCTGTTGTTGGGTACGTGTTCATGGTTATTGAGCCGTGTGTGGGTATGAGAAAGATTGATTGCTCAGTCTCCCACTCAACTAAAGAAAGCACCCTTCTCCAACACCGATACTGCCTGAAGAAAATCATCCTCCACTTGGCAGTCTCTTGCTGATTCCCAAGCCTTAGCTTTCTCCAGAAGCTTTGCAAAGCTCAGTTTGGATCTAGACCAACCACAAAGATTCTCTAATCCTGAAGGCAGTATGTGGGAAGGTTGAGGAAAAATGGGATTAATTGGTGAATTGAGGGCTTAACAGTGGTTTTGAAGGAATTGCTGGATAGCCAATGGTGGCCAGTTTTCTCAGTATTCAGAAGAATACCTTGAATGGAGGTTGGTTTAATCCTAGACTGGTTCATGCCCTAGCACCAAGTACCTTCCTTCCCTTTTCCTCTCTTTGTTTCTTTCTTTTATATGTTGTCTTCTCCCATTAGATGGCAAACTTCTCAAGAGCAGAGACTTCCATTTTTTTTTTTGTATTTTTACCCCCACCTTGGTAACTGTTTTCATTGTTTCCTAGTAAATAAAGGGAGAAGAAATGGAAGTAGTGTCAGATTTCATATTTTTGGACTCAAAGATCACAGTAACTGAAGTCATGAAATTAAAAGATGCTTGATCCTTGGAAGCTAAGGTTTGACAAATCTGGACAGCATATTAAAATACAGAGATACTTCACTCATTTACACAATCCCGGACCACTCTTGGAGTTGTGTAAACAAAATACAACAACCTGAGACTGCTGATGAAAAATTCAGATGTTAGGGAATTCAATTCAATTCAATTCATCATGGAAGTCCTTAGACACAGAAATATAAAAATGAAATAGTCCTGTCCTCCAGGAACTTCCAGGTTCAGATTCTGTTTGATTCTCAAAAGCTTTATCTGCTACAAGATGATGCTGGTTCCCCCATATTCCAGTGTATGGGGGGCGGGGCTCTTTCTCCTTAAACTGTCTCTTTTTTTCAGATACTTTTAATACTTTTTTTTTTTAGGTTTTTGCAAGGCAAATGGGGTTAAGTGGCTTGCCCAAGGCCACACAGCTAGGTAATTATTATGTGTCTGAGGCTAGATTTGAACCCAGGTACTCCTGACTCCAGGGCCGGTGCTTTATTTACTGTGCCACCTAGCCGCCCTTTTAATACTTTCTTGTAAGAGTTATGTAGTTGACCTGAATTGGGAACTCTGAGATTATAAGAATGGAAAGGAAGGAAAAAGGCAAAGCTAAATTCAATAACTATGTTCTCGTGGGACTCTGGAAATAGTGATGGAATGGAGGAAGAGTCTACTTGGGGCCTCAGTATATGGCTATTTTTCAAAGCATTTTTAGAAAAAAGAGTGCCTTTGAGGCACCTAATGAAAGTTAGGACAAAGAAAAAGACAAGAAAGGAAAATTTGAAATATATTCCTACTTCAACAGGGTCAGTCCTGTCTTTTTTTTAACCTTTTAAAAAATTGGTTTTTTTCTCCAATTACATGTAAAAACAATTTTTAACATTCACTTAAAAAAAATTCAAGTTTCAAATTCTCTCCCTATCTCTCTCCTTTCTTCCTTCACTGGGAAGACAAGCATTTTGATATAGATTATACATGTGCAGTCATGCAAAACATATTTCCAGATTAGTTGTGTTGTAAAAGAAAACACAGACCAAAACAAACAAGAAAAATAAAGTTTTTAAAAGTATGCTTTGTTCTACATTTAGACTCTGTCAGTTTTTTTCTCTGGAAAGGGATAATATTTTTCATCATAAGTTCTTTGGAATTGTCTGGGATCATTTGTGTTGCTGGGAATAGCAAAGTCATTCATAACTGATCATTGAGCAATATTGCTATTATTGTGTAGAAGGACTTTCTGGTTCTGCCCACTTCACTATTCATCTTTTGGTTTTTCAGGGGGTGTCCTGCCCCTCTTTCCTTATAGCATAACAGTATTCTATCCCAATCATATATCACAACAGGTTCAATTATTTCTCAATGAATAGACATTACCTTAATTTCTGTCTTTTCTACCACTGTTATAAATATTTGTGTACAAATGCATTTTTTATATATTTCTTTAGGATTTTAGGCATAATTGAATCAGAATAGCTGAATCAGTTTACAAATCCAACAGCACATCATGTTTCAATTTTCCCAGATCCCATTAAACATTTGTCATTTCTCTTTTCTGCCATATTAACTAATCAGATAGATATGGAGTGGTACCTCAAACTTGTTTTAATTTGCATTTCTTTAATCAGTAATGATTTAGAGCATTTTTTCATCTAACTATAAATAGCTTTTATTGCTTTATCTCAAAACCGTGTTTGATCATTTATCAATTAGGGAATGACTTGTATTATTATAAATTTGAGATATAAATACTTTATAGAGAAACTTGCTGTAAAATGTTTTTAATAGTTATGATTACTGACTAGGTTCTCTTATCATATTTTCCTTCTCTCTCTCTCCCCTCTCCTCCCTCTCCCCCTCCCCCATCCCTCTCCCTCTCCCCTCCTCTCCTCCTCCTTCTCTTCCTCTCCTCCTATACCCCACCTCCTCAAAAGGTATTTTATTGCTAACTACCCCCCCCATTTGCCCCTCCTTCTATTAACCCCCATCTTCTTATTCCTTTCCCCTTCTACTTTCTTGTAGGGTAAGCTAAATTTCTATATGGGACTGAGTGTTTAATGTTATTCCCTCTTTGAGTCAATTCTGAGGACAGTCAAGAACACTCACTCTTCCCCTATCTCCCCCAATCCCCCTCCAGAGTTAAAGCTCTTTCATGCCTTTTATGTGAGATATTACCCCTTTCTACTTCTCCTTTCCTCCTTCTCCCAATGTCTCCCTTTTTTTCACCTTTAAATTTTATTTATTTAGGTATCATCCCTTCATATTCAACTCACACCCCTACCTTCTGTCCAGGTATATACTCCTTCTAATTGCTCTAATAATGAGAAAGTTTTTAGGAGTTACAAGAATTATTTTCCCATGTAGGAATGTAAAAAGTTCAACCTTATTGAATTTCTTATGATTTCTTTTTCTTATTTATCTTTTTATACTTTCCTTGAGTCTTGTGTCAAATTTTCAATTTATCTCTGTCTTTTTCATGAGGAATACTTGAAAGTCTTCCATTTCATTGAATATCCCCCTTTTTTTTTAACCATAAAGGGTCAGTTATCCAACCTTTACCATCTGTAGACTGAGAGCTCTGGAAGCTGCAGCTGTTGAATGCACCCGGCTTGCCCGGGTGCATTCTCACTCTGGTATAACAGACTCTTTCCTGCCAACCTTCTAAGTTGCCTTGGGATGGAAATTTGTTTTTACCCCATCCTTTTGTTGGTTCTGCCATTCCAGAATTCATTCTGAAGCATTATTTTAAAGTTGGTTAGAGGAATTTGGGAGAACTTAGGTGAGTCCCTGCCTTTTTTCTACCCTGACCTTTTTTTTTTTTTTTTTTTTTTGGCAAGGCAATGGGGTTAAGTGGCTTGCGCAAGGCCACAGAGCTAGGTAACTATTAAGTGTCTGAGGCCGGATTTGAACTCAGGTCCTCCTGACTCCAAGGCAGGTGCTCTATCCACTGCACCACCCTTACCCTGACTTTTTCAAGAAAATATTATTCTAACAAACAACAACAACAAAAACTATCCCAGTAACAGAAAGGTCGCCAGCGACTTGGTCCCCTTATCTCAGACATTATTTACTACAAGTAAACTCTAGGGCGGCGGTTCTCTAAGTGCGGTCTGAGGCCTCTGAGGCCGAAACGATTCTCATAATAAGGCCAAGGTCTTATTTTCCTGCATTCTCCTTAAAATGCTCCTCCCTTTCCCAACTACATATCTGTGTTAGGTGGCGTTTTCTTCTTAAACTTCAATCAAAACAACAGATTGGATACAGAAGCAGAGATGGAAATCCAGCTGACTTCTATTAAGCTAGACATTAAAGAGCTTTGCAAAAACATGGAAAACAAATGCCACTCTGCTCACTGCATCTTTTTTGTTTTGGAAAATAGAGTTATTTTTCATTAAAAACATGTTATTTATGTTAACGTGTTGAGGATTTATTGTTATTTTTAATGAATTAATAGATACACATTTAAAAATCTGATGTCTTAATTTTTGATATAGTAAATATTGATATAAACCACATAAACAAAAATAAAATTTTGGGGGGGTCCCCAAATATTTTTAAGAGAATAATGAAGTCCTGGGGCCAAAAGTTTGAGAACTGCTTCCGTAGAGGAATTTGAACCTGCCACCGAGAGTTCCTCATCATGGAATCTGACCACAAGCTATGGTTAAGACACCGGGGACAAAGATGTATTGGTTGGGGACTACTGCGATGAAAGGAAGATAAGACCAAAATATAAAGACTCCAAAGAAATGCTTGTAATTCTACCTCAGAGAGAAAAACCTCATGAAAAAATGAACTGTGCCCAATCTTCATAACACCATGGGAATGAATCAAATGTTAAAGAACAAAACATTTCAAATAAATTCTTAAGCACAGGATGTAAACACTTAGAAATGTCAGGAAATTCACCCTAGGATACTCAGAACACATTGGCTTACTTTCAAGGTGTTCCATTCTCTACCCCAAGGTTTAGCAAGTTGGGCTTCAGTCCAGACTTGGGAGAAGTCATATCCTTTGTCTATGGGAGTGGTTTTCTTAGGATTTAGGAAGGGATAAAGGGTTTGAAAAGGATCTGGGATCATGTCTTTCTCCTTTCTATCTCTCTTATTCAATGCCTAGAATCCTAGGATCACAGATTTAAGCCTGAAAGGAGCTTCAGGGGCCATTGTATTCAACCTATTCATTTTGATTTTGGGGAAACTGAGGCATGGAGAGATTAAGTAATTTGTCCATTGACTCACAGCTAGTGAGCATCTGATGTGGGATTTAAACTCAGAGATCCCAACACAAATTGACCTTTTTAAGTGAGTGTCATAGAAGATGGAGTTGGTGCTACCCAATCTGATGTCACCTTCACATCAATATATCCCTTCCAGATTAAGTTTATTACCCCTAAACCCACCATCAAGCTGCTAATTCAATTTTGGATGGATCCTACCTTCCTCTTCCTCCTCTCCCCACTAATTGGAGGGCTGGATGGCACAGTACCCAACACCCTCCTTTATGGAGGGCAGACACTGGACTTGGCTCACTTCACTTTGCATTAACTGCTCTCTACCTGGTTTGAAGTTCACAGAACAAAATGTCCCCAGAAGGAGTGACCCTTCCTGTCTTGTTTCTTCCTCCCTCCTCCCCTTTCCTGACTCATTTTGTGTGTTGCTTCTTCCACCTTTAAATTGAGGGCAGATACTGTCTTTTTTGTTAGTTGTATTACCAGAGTGTAACACATAGTGTATGCTTAATAAATGTGGGTAGAGTCCCCAGGAAGATCTGAGTTCAGATCCAGTCTCGGACACTTACTGGCTGTGTGACTCTAGTTAAATCACTTCACCCTGTTTGCCCTAGTTTCTTCATCTGTAAAATGAGCTGGAAAAGGAAATGGCAGACCATTCCAGAATCTTCACCAAGGAACTCCCATGGAAAGCATTGGTGTGATGGGCCATGAAGAGTCCGATATGACTGAACAACAGCAGTCAAAGGAAACGGTGTTTCTTAAATGTACACTGGTCTTAGGGGAAGTAAACAACGCCAAGCATGATGGTTGGTAGAATTACGTGACAATCAGAGATTGTGCTCATGGCTATTTTTCGGTCACTACAGTCATCATCTATGACCTCTGGCCATTCCTATAATTGTTCCGGGCAGCCTTCAGCATCACTTGCAACGCTAGATGTATGATCTTCCTCCTTCTCTGGGTGATATGACCTAATCCAATCAAGCTACATTAAGGATAAGGAGGAACCTATGGGGTTCTTATGATTCTGGAATTATTATGATTCTCATTTTATAGTTGAAGAAACCAAGACAGACAGAGGTTAAGCAACTTGCCCAAAGCCACAAGTGTCTGAGACCGAATTTGAACACAGGACTTCCTGCTCTAGGTTCAGAGCTCTAACTACTGAGTCACCTAGCTACCCAGAAGAAAAAGCTTTGGCTACAAAACAGGAAACTGCTCCTCCTAAATTCTTAAAAAACTTGCCATTTTATAGACTTTTTCATTTTGTTTTTTTTCTTCTGGATTTTTGCAAGGCAATGGGGTTAAGTGACTTGTCCAAGGTCACACAGCTAAGTATACATTAAATATCTGATCTGGATTTGAACTCAGGTCCTCCTGACTTTGGAGTTGGTGCCCTATCTACTGTCACCTGACTGCCCTCAAAGACTTTTTTTTAGGTTTTTGCAAGGTGATGGATTAAGTGACTTGCACAAGGTCACATAGCTAGGTAATTATTGTCTGAGGCTGGATTTGAACTCAGGCACTCCTGATTCCAGGGTCAGTGCTCTATCTACTGCACCACCTAGCCTCCCCCCCCCCAAGACTTTTGATGTAAGAAACAAACTCATAAAGCACAACAAGAATGACAGTTGTCCACATTTCACCTGTTTCCCTGTCTTCAGGAGTTGGTGTCCATTTATAGAAGGAACATGGGAATGGACTTCCTTTCCTGACAAATGTCCCAAGGTCAGTCTTCTGTGTTCAGGGCACCTGAACAGGTGGAAGGAGTGTAGATGTAGAAAAGCAAGCGGTATAGATAGATAGTGTACTTTTGCCCTCAAAATGGAGAAGGGTGTGAAAGATAAAAAATATAGTTGAAGTCAATTTTGGGACTCAAAAAATGAGAAAAGAATACCAAAAAGGCATTGTTTCATAAAAAATTTGTTAAATGAATAAAATGTCCACAGTATTCTAAACTGGAAGAATTCCACAATAGTAAAGAATCCCCCCTCCCCCTTTTTTTTTCAAAGGTTGGGGTTTGGGTTCCTTGGAGATCAAAGACAGGAAAAATAAACCAAAAGTACAAAAGATAGGAATTCCCAATTTCTTTCCTCCCAATGATGATTATCAAGACCAGTGCTATTGACTACACTCCAGAAGTAGATGGGTCTTAGAGTCAGAAAGAACCAGATTAAATCCTGCCTCAGAGTTATTAACTTGATGATCCTAGGCAAGTCATTTTATCTGTTCCTCAGTTTCCTTATCTGGAAAGTGAGGGGACCATGATGACCTTTGAATTTCCTTCTACCTGGGATGCAATATATTCCTTCTCTCTCTTCCTCCTTCTTCTGGCCTTGCCCCAGTTCTCATATTGCCAGAGTCTTCCAATCTTGTTAGCTTCCTTTAGGAGAGTTTTATCAAAAGCAGGGACTGTGTGTGTGTTGTGTGTGTGTGTGTGTGTGTGTGTGTGTGTGTGTGTGTGTGTGTGTGTGTGTTGGGTATATTGGCTGCCAGAATTTCTACAGAAATTCAAATTCCCTAGCTTCAGAATAACATTTGGGTGGAGCTAACCACAAACCAGACTGAGGATTTCAAAATCAGAACAGCAGAATGTATTTTAAAAACAAAACAAAACAATTTATCACCATATAAAACACCTGGGTTGTCATTTTTACAGCTTCCCAGAAGCAGTACAAGGAAGAAATAAAAATACTGAGAAGATGGGTCCGTATGAGACCCAGTTCCCGAGAGCGAGAGATGCTTCTTGGCCAGGAAAGGAGCAAACATATTTGGGGATGACACTGTGGAAATGAAATGAATCTCTGGCTCTTGCCTAGTCACCGGACAAACAGAATCACAGTTGCAAAGGACCTCAGAGACTCCAATGGCAAGGTCCTGAATAGAAATCCCCTCTCTGAAACCTTACCAAAGGGTCATCTACCCTCCACCTGGAGAACTGTTGTGAGGGGACATCCAACACATCCCAAGATGGAACTAATTATTGTTATTGCTGTGTAGGTGTGAACTCTGGATAAATCATTTCATCTCTCCAACAGCTCCTAAAGACTTTGAATTACAGAGAAGATGCTGATTTCTATTGTTGACAAAGATTCCTCATCTCAGAATTGTGGTTCCAGTTGCTAGTCTCTATCTTCCATCCACCCATTGTTCCTAGTTCTGTTGTCTGGAGCCAGGAGAAAACAAATCTAATCCCTTTTCCATATCACTATTCCTTTGACTATCTGATGATGGCCACAATGCTGTGTTTCTCCTCTCTAAATTAAATAATCCTCATTTCTTCTACTGACTTTCACAGGTCAAGATCTCCAGTCTTCTCACCATCCTGGACACTCTTCTGTGGATACCCTCTAATTTGTAATTCCTAAAATGTGAGTCCCAGAAATAGCTGAAACCCTACCTTATCTAGTCCAGCCCCTCTTCTCCCCAACCCCAAGTGCTTCCTCTGGGACTACTATTTGCATGGGTATATGCACGTAGTTACTTGCATGTTGTTTTCCCTCATTAGAATTGGGAGTTGAGGGCTGAGACGTCATTTTTTGCCCTTTTTTGTATACAAAAATTTTAACACAAAGCTTAGTACAATACAATTGTTTAATAAATGCCTCTTGACTTGCTCTTTAACTGGTTTAACTCCAGCAAGTCTTTGTGAGTCATATGGCCTCAAAGAGCTAAAAGCTTGGACACCCCTGATTTAAATATTCGTTGTGGTGGAATTGGTGTGGTGAATAATCTTAGCTAGAATAGGGCAAATTAGAAGAGGAATCCAGGTCCCCCAGTGATAGGAGGGCCTTCAGCTGTCCCCATTGCCCTTTCTGCAGCTCATATCAACATCTATCCCTTCCCTGCCTTGGATTGGGTAGCAATCCTAGACCAACTGAAGAAAAATAAACCCTGACACATCAGCCCCACCTCTGGAAATAGGTCCTTGCCAAATCTGCCCTGGTGCAAGGCAGATTTGATGAGGGTCTGGAGTTGGGTCAGGGTCAAGCACCAACCAAACCATCTAAGATGGCAATTGGGAATTGGCTGCAGCTTAACTGGAAATGGAAGATTAAATTGCCGGGTAGAGTTGGTGTGGTAGGTGAGGGGTCCACACAGGAGGGAAGAAGCACAAGTTCTCTTAAAATCAGCCAACCCAAAGGGTCAGAGAGAGGAGGCTCCTGGAAGTCCTAAGATTCCTTCAATCTCAGTTACTGGAGCAGAGCAGGGCTCCATACTGGGATCAGAAACAGGGAGGAGCATGGACTGGGGGTCTGAAATACTTGGCTGCTCCTGGCAGGCATCTCTCTACCTTCACCTGATTCTAGTTCTCAAGTTAAACCAGTGGCCCAAAGTGAGCCATCTCTTTCCTCTGCTCCACTCCCTCCTAGCTCCCCTCAAAGGTTCTCAGCTGGATGATCATAGACACTTCCTCCTTGGTCTTCTCACTTTGGTGCCTCTTCTCTCCAATCCGCTCCCCTGCTAATTGCCAAAGGGAGAGATCTAAGGCAGGAGACCCACCATGTCCCTCCACTGTTCCATAAACTATTGCGGCTTCCTATTACATCTCATTCCTGTTAATTATTCCTATTACTTATTGTCTTACTTATTCCTATTACTTCTACTATCAAATTCAAACTCCTCTGTTAGGCAGAGAAAGCTGTACATGACCAGATACCAACCTACTTTGACTAATTGAGTATATATATTATTCCTGTTCCCACATTCTGGTTTAGTTGCCTTTCTTGCTTTGATTTAAATCTTCCATCACCTTGTCTGGGATGCACTCACTCACTTTTTCTTTCTCATTATCTTTGCCTCCCTATCTCCCTTCAGAGCAGAGCTTAAATGTTACCATCTATCTGAGGTCCTTCCTGATCCCTCTATCTGTCAGTGCTTCCTTTAAAAAATTATCTTGGTGGGGCGGCTAGATGGTGCAGTAGATAGAGCACCAGCCCTGGAGTCAGGAGTACCTGAGTTCATATCCGGCCTCAGACACTTAATAATTACCTAGCTGTGTGGCCCTGGGCAAGCCACTTAACTCCATTTGCTTTTCAAAAACAAATTATCTTGGGGCATATATATATATATATATATATATATATATATATATATATATACACACTCACACATACATAGATAAATATATATATGAAATCTATCTATATAGATTTTAATAGAAAGATAGAATGCAAGCTCCTTGAAGGCAAGGACTGCTTCATTTCATCTTTGCACCCCTAGCATGATGTAGTATCCAATATAAAACAGATATTTGATAAATGCTTATTGAAAGTCCCTGCCCTCAAGAAACGTATATTCTATCACAGTAGACAACTTGCTATAAATTCAAATATTCTATTTCTAAATTTAACAATAGCCTAGGCTTACTTGCAGGTTCAAAACTGAATATTTGAGATAGGTGGAGAGAGTAGAGAGAGAGAGAGTGATGGGAATAAGGAAGGCCTGAGTTCAAATCCGTCTCAGACACTTACTATGTCTTTGGATCAGCCATTTCTAAGTCTCATCTAGAAATGAAGGTTAACATCCTGCAGGGTGGTTGTGAGGTTCCAGTGAAATCATATCCATGAAGTAGGATGCCATTTTTAAAGTGCTTTAGACACATGAGCTATAATTACTGTCATTCCCTTTCTATACCTCCATTGGCCTGACCCAAGCGGTATAGCAAGAATAGGAGGTAGAGTAGGGAATCATACTAATTAATTGATGGCAGGACTCCACCAGTCCTTTGGAGCCCAGCGATCTTGTCGCTGGACCCCTGGATTTGGGGGTAAGGAAACAAAGGCATTTATGAGGAGTCAACCCAAGAAATTAGGACCATTCAGCCTCAACACCATCAGACCATTTATCAGCAGAGTTGTTTTTCTGTTAAGCCCTGGGAGGATTTCAAGACACATTATAGTCAATCCCGGAGCAATTCTGGGCAAGCATTTTTGGCACAGGTCTAAGCTTCATTGGCAGGCATCTCTTGGTGTGCTGCAAAGTACATGAACAATCCATCGTTCATCTGGATGATTCATCCAACTTCACGATGCTTTGAGTTTGCATCCTAAAGGATGCCCAGTGATGTTGAAAGGAAAGGAAGGTGATGAGCTCATGAGAGAGAGAGAGAGAGATAGACAGAGAGACAGAGAGAGGAGAGAAAGTGAGAGAGAGAGAGAGAGACAGAGAGAGACAGAGAGAGACAGAGAGAGACAGAGAGAGAGAGACAGAGAGAAGGGACAGGGCCACTGACCTCAAGTCAAGGCTTTGATTAATATGAAATCTGGCTCACTGGTAGGAGGGTGCAGGAAAAACCCAATGGCAACATCCAGATTTCACCTTTGTTACACTTCTGTTTTGATATTCAGATGTGATTATGTGAGTATGTTCTTTTTTTTTTTTGCAAGGAAGTGAGGTTAAGTGGCTTGCCCAAGGTCACACAGCTAGGTAATTTTTAAGTGTCTGAAGTCAAATTTGAACCGAGGTCCTCCTGACTCCAGGGCCAGTGCTCTAATCACTGTGCCACCTAGCTGTCCCTGTGGGTATGTTCTTAACAATATGACCTAATCATTTTTTTTCAAAGATTTGTGTTATTTCAAGATTTCCCTTCATAATTTTTTGTTTTAATGATTAACAGTGAATGATTGAGTGGCATAAGGTTAGTTTTCTTTTGAATTTATTTTATTAATTAATTTTAATTTATGTAATAAATGAATTTTATGGATTCACTTATTTCATTAATTTAGGTAATTATTTCATTTATAAATGTATTTTACTCCTTAAATCCATTTTACTTAATATGCTTATTATTTAATTCATTTTATTGATACATTTCATTTCTTTTATTTATTCATTTTTGATTGTTCTACTAATTCATTTTATTTTAACAATTTATTTGTGTGTGGAGGTGCATGTGGAATGGGAAAATGTCACTGGAGGGTATTCTTCAAGATGCAGTGAGGACAGCTGATTCCTGGGCCTTCTTTCTATGGGGATTCAAGCAGGAGCTCCATGCCTGGGCTTTTTCACTCCTGTTGGTGTGAGATTCTGGGTTCAGTATTATGTCACTTTGGATCTTGATGAAGAAATATGCAGTTTCCAAAAGGAAGCTTAATGGAAAAATTTGCCCTGAAGTTGCCAGGAAAATAATTTTTTTTTCCCTTTCTAGTATGAAAACAAGAATGTGTATCTTCTGAGTGACTGGAGATGGAAGGAAGGAAGGAAGGAAGGAAGGAAGGAAGGAAGGAAGGAAAGAGAGAGGAAGGGAGGGAAGGAAGGAAGGAAGGGAAGGAGGGAGGGAGGAAGGAAGGAAAGAAGGGAGGGAGAGAGGAAGGGAGGGAGGAGGGGAAAGGGGAGGGAGGGTGAGAGGGGAGGAAGTTGTGCTGTTCATACAGGAGAATCTCATTACTTCTTTTTTTTTTTTTAAGGTTTTTTTTTTTGCAAGGCAATGGGGTTAAGTGGCTTGCCCAAGGCCACACAGCTGGCTAATTATTAAGTGTCTGAGGTTGGATTTGAACCCAGGTACTCCTGACTCCAGGGCCGGTGCTTTATCCACTGTACCACCTAGCCACCCTGTCTCATTACTTCTTGCATGTCACTTGACTCAGTGGCCCTTAATTTTCCCTATGGGTGGAATGGGCATCATAATAATACTGGCCCAGATCTAGAAATTAGATTCAATTTTCAATAAACACAGCAAAAAAAAAAAATGCTTTGCCCCTCAAGCTCCACCTCCTTCCCTAGCTGTGTCTATTATCCTTACAATCCTCATGGGTCAGTGGCTCCCTTGCTGTCCTGGCCACCTAAAGCAGATGCTTTGTGATGCTAAGGTTTGAAAGGCTGGAGGGTTTTATATTGTTTATATAGAATAATGATGTCTCATTGCGCCATGGAACTGGCCAGGGATTCTCAGGCTCTTGGTCCTGACCAGTGGGGTCATCTTTGAGTACAGGCTCAAGGATGGCTGCCCTTGGTTCCCAAAGGCCAAGCCTCATTAGAGAATCGTCACCAAGGTTTATCCCCTTGAAATGATTCCCAGAGTTCCTGACTGTCTCCAGTTCACTTAGTGAATCATGGCTGCCTTCCTCTCCTTTCTCTTAATCCACTTTCTACTCCTCCGTCTAGATCTGTTCCTACATCAAGGCCATGGATTGGGCCAAGGTCAGGCTTACTTCTCTCAACCCTCCGGGATCTGGTTCTTTCACCCTGAGGCCTAGGAAATGTATTGGAGCCTGTGCAAACCAACTCTGGGAGACCAGTGAACACTTGACAACTTGGGGATCCCCAACTCAAACAAATTATGACTTGATTGATTTTTTTATTGATTGTCTAGATTTAAGAAGTGATGGGGAGGAGTGGCTAGTGGCACAGTGGATAGAGCACCAGCCCTGGAGTCAGGAGGACCTGTGTTCAAATCCGACCTCAGACACTTAATAATGACCTAGCTGTGTGGCCTTGGGCAAGCCACTTAACCCTGCTGCCTTGCCAAAACTAAAAAAAAAGAAAGAAAGAAAGAAAGAAATGATGGGGAAAAAATGTAAATAATGAAGAATAAATATAAAAACATGTCCTGAGTTTATTTTCACCCCCAATCCCAGAGCTTGATGTTAAATATTTACTAGTTAAATATTTACTAGCTTGGACTAGTCAACTTCTAAGATGCTTTCAACCTCTAAATCTCCTGTTTCCATCTCATTTAAATTTTGTGTTTCCCCTAGCTCCAACTACTATGCTCTCTACACATAAGCTTCTTAAATGCTAAATGGCTTCACTTTTCTGGGTCTTAGCTTCCTGATCTGTAAAAATGGAGTTGAAAGTAGATCGCCAGTTCTCAAACTTTTTGGTCTCAGGATCCCAAGAGCTTTTGCTTTTGTGGATTATATCTATTGAGGTCTACCATAACAAAAAATGAAAATTGTCTTGATATTACTAGAAAAATAGTTTTGACCCCTCCTGAAAGATTCTCAGTTAGAAGAGATCATAGAGAGATCATTGAATCCAACCCATTCACTTTACAAGGGAGGAAACTTGAGACTCAGGGAAATGACTAGTAAGTACAGAACTCGAATCTGGGACTTCTGACATGCCCTCCTCTTCACCCCTTCCTGGGTTCAACATTCTTTCCACTCAAAACTCCACCATCCTGCCTCTCAAAGAACCAAGACACATTTTGGGACCTTTTCTGCTTACTGAGATTGTGACAAACACAAACTTTAATTTAATTAAGAGAAATTAGAAACAGAAAAAATGCCTCTATTGTACAGGCAGGGAGAAAAGCCATAAGGAATAATTCTAGGGTGTGTGTGTCTGTGTCTAGGATGAGTCTGATGATGAATGGATGTATTCTGATCATCAGTTGTGCCCTTATTTCAGTTTATCATTTCCTTCCTTCTCTGACTATCACCATCATCAAACTAACTGGAAATCTAAATACACACACCGCTTCTATCTCCTGATCGGCTCAGTTGAGGGCAACAGAGCCAAGGGCTAGTCATTTAGAGCTTCAGTTGCTTCCTCCTTTCCATTATTCTTTCTAATTAAAA